>NW_019392640.1:2744498-3121701 GCF_000648675.2 Cimex lectularius
AATATGAATATGCAACGTGTTGTGTAACAATAACTTATAAGATCCTGTGGGATATTTTTTAAGAACACGTTTCCTATCGTACTTAACTTTACTATTCGAATGGTTTCTGAAACTTACACCTTGTTCTTCTATTTTTTACATTACTTATTCTTATTATTAATAATATTACATAAAGATACAGGGAATTCGGGCTCGTGTAATTCAAAGTTAAGGTTAGGAACAGATTAGCTTAAGAATATTTAGATTGGGTAGAGCTGTGGTTAGTGACGGGATTGGTTAGGATAGGTAGGGTTGGTAGGTAGGCGTAAATTTGTCGTTAAGGTTAGGAATAGGTTAGCTTAAGAATATTTAGAATAAGTAGAGCTGTGGTTAGTGACAGGATTGGTTAGAATAGGTAGGGTTAGTAGGTAGGCGTAAGTTTGTGGTTAAGGTTAAGGTTAAGAACAGGTTAGCTTAGGTAGAGTTAAGTTTTTTCATGAAACAGAGAAAATATACTTGTGTGAAGCGTGAATTTTTCGCAAGCATCACCGTTTTATGCATTAACTTGTGGTGTGTGTGTGTGTGTGTGTGTTTTATATTACTTGTCATTGGTCACCCTGGTCACTGAAGTGTTTTGAGTATTTGATAGGAATGAAATTTCCTGAATTTTTATCCAAAAAACTAACTTTTCTGATTTTATCCCACGGTCTTTAGGACGTTTAAACTGCATGTAATCAGTTGAGACAAGTCGATTATATCGTCTAATGCGAACCATGTGAAAAGTCCTCCGCCTGAAAAAAATTAAATCAGCCCATTGTCTACATCAATGAGACAGACGTCTGAATCAATTACATTTATCCTTCTCCTTTAAACGGTTTTATGCGTAATCCCGATGCGTTAAAGGCATATTGGCCGCACCTTGATATTATGCAACAGTTCATCCCGTTGTTCTTGTTTTATGAGGACAGGCCGGCTGCTTTATATTTCCGTTCTACTCTTTCTTTGGCCACAAGGCGCCATTCAAAACTGAATCGCCTGTTTGTAACAAATGATATACTTTACTGCCATTCCATAAAAGTTGAACATACGTTGAATACATACAAAATATTCAAGATTTATTTTAAATATAAAACTAAGGAAATATTAATCACAAAGTCTGAAAAATCCTTTGTCCATAATCAAAATGATGTTTTTTTTAACGAATTTCAGAAACCAGATCAGTGTGGTGGTTTATTGAACTGCTTCAACCAATTATTTTGTTTATTTCTGGCTATGCATTTAAAAAGATGCACTTATGAAAGATCATTGTGGCCTGTTTTGGTGCAGGTTCTAGTATTTTTGGAGTACAAGAAGATGTCCATTAAGAAAGCAACACAATTTCAGCCAAGAGAAAACCTAGGAAATAACTATTTTCAACACCATGATAAGACCTTTGAAATTGCTCCATCCTTAGCTTCATTCAACAAGGGGTACATTTTAAAACAAAATTATTTTTCACAATACGATAAAAATAAAAATAATTATCGTCTTTTGACCAGCAATATTTCGTTCTGTTTCATTAGATGTTTTCTAGCCTGTTTTATATAATTACATGTAAAATCATGCTCTCTGGAGTGTCTTAAGGTATGCTTCTGAGCCTCGTTTATGTCCATAATCTGCTATGTTCTGACCAACCCCCAGTAGCTCAGTTTGCGACGATATAATCAACTTCCAGAGTCACAAGAAAATACGCACAGCATACTTCAAAAACGGCTGGACGAGATTGATAAAAGGAAAATTATTGGTCACTGAAGTCCTGTCCCGATTTCTTCGTAGACAGATTTACACTAATAACATCAGCCTTAATTAAACAAATATACTAACAAGCAGTACGATTCAGTAGCTCTGTCTGCATCATACAGAAAATCTATCGACTGAAGCAATTGTTGGGAAATAAGTCGCCATTATGATCATCACCAGACCGAATTGGCAATGTTCTTTGGTGCATTAGAGTTCAGGAACAGAAGCACACAAGCAGATATACACCCTTTGTCATTGTTGTCATTGCTATTATCAAGGAAATGTATATTGACCAAACGGGGAAAGAAAATGCCACAAAAATCTACTCATTTCTCAGATAATGAACCCCACCACTACGACCTACCAAGAAGCCAAGGCGAAAAGACCTTAAGACAATTTTCACACACGCACGAACAGTTATAACAAAGGTGTTTTGTAGTGCTTCAATTGAATACATGTTCCATTAATTATATATTTATTATCTACAGAGAAAAGGAAGTAAGATTTGATCTCTAAAAACTGAGGACCGTCAAAGTACTGTACCTAACAAACGTTCCTTGTGAAATAGGCCTGCCTACTGTAAAACTTATAAATTAAAGTCAATATTTAAACAATAAAGTTTTTGAAAAAAATTATTGGCAATGAAATGTTTAGTCATTAGTCGTTTCAATTATTAGCAACAGATGGGAAAAACTTATTATCACCTGAAACATTTTGTTTTCTTCACACTTGGTGCTTATGTTATAGTGTTTGGACTATGAAATTCTCCCTTTCTTTTGTTGGCAACTGTTCAACGACTCGCAGACTATAAAACAACTTAATACTTGTTTTATTGTAGGTTTAAATCTTTAAATAAAGGAGGCATTTTTAATAAATCAAGAACAAATGTAATGAGCTTTTCAGCATTGTCCCATTGGATAATATCTCCTGAAGTTTATTTTGCAAGAAAAACATTTTCCAACAGTACAAAATGTATAAATATAAATAGAAAAATTTACTTACACAAAATAAAAGAGAAAACCAACTAAATAAAAAGGAAAGAAGAAAACATAATACAAATTGTCTTTGGAAACAACAGACAAACACACATCCTCTAACAGTATCGCACATCATTCCATTCTCTCTCGTTTCTCTCCTTTCTATCTATATATCTATTTATCTATCTATTATTTATCTATCTATCTACTATCTTTCTATCTTCTATTTATATATATATTACACAGGGCGGGCGACCAGGACCCGAGGGGTTAAAAGCCTGAGTAGGCCCGTACCCCATCCCTAAAAGGTCCGGGACCTGGTCGGCTCACGAGTCCTGCATAAACCTTTTGAACCTATTCACAAACCCCAGGATTGTGGACCATTTTATCCTGGGGAGTGTTTTGGTTATGTCCTCTCCTTCGAAAGTATTAAATCTTTCCCTAGCATNTCTCTTTCTCTCTCTCTCTCTCTCCTCACAAACACATTACAGAAAAATGAACGAACACAACACAAGCTTTGTACTTACAACTGATATTCCTCACAGATTTCTTCACTCCACATTTGGGCACCAGCTGTTCCACAAAGTTTAATATTGTATTCTTAACTATCTCCAGATAAGTAATGTTAATCAAAAAGTGTAAAATTTTGTTTCAACTTTAGGTTGAACCATTCACTATTTAATAAAAACCTAGGTTCGCATTTACACTAAATAATAATAGTAGTAATGGTATATTAAGATAAATAAAACAGTAACAACAAAATTACGCCAGAAACTTCTAAATTTATTTATCCATAAAACTCGAGACTAAGCGTGACATTATGTTTTCTTTTAACTTTTGAGTTTTGAATTGATAATTAAATAAATCAATAATTGATAGAAAGGGTGTATTACACGGTTTTAAGGGCGGATTCTTATCGATGGAAGGGTGCGGTCTTGACCTGCCCATTGATTTTCAACAGGCTGGACTGTTTAAAATTATATTCATAAATAGAACTTATTTAGATAGATTAATTTTATAGCTTTCTATTTTTCTGAGTTTTTTATTATATTCATGTAAGATTGGTTTTTTGAAAATTTCGTAAATTTATTACTGAATGAAATACATGTTAATGTGTGCTCTGTTTTAATTAATTAAACGTCCAGATAAATTTCCTTGTATTAAAAAACAACCATTGTTGATCAGAAATCAGAATAATTCACAAGACGGCGAGCTTAGTGAATAAAGAATGTCTGAAGAGTGCGGTCTGAGTAAAGAATTCTTTAACGGCTCTCCTGGGAATTCTAACTGAATTGAATGTTGTAATTTCTGATAATTACAATAGTAAATTTCCCTGGTTAAATTATCCGTATTAAAGCCGACTTGATGTACCGCCGTAAATAAGTATAACTAAGAAAAATTATAATGGGCATATTTGTCGTGTTTTTGTTCTAGAATTGTTTTGCGATTGAACAAGTGTTCTTTTGAATAATGAAACGAGATCCTTTTATGAAAAGATAAATCGGCTTTATTTCAATAAACGTGTAAAGGGTGAAAGTGAGCTTGGGAATAGGTTTGTGGATTAGTGACTTCTACCTACGAAGGGGAAAAGCGTGCGTGTGGCCGTGCTTGCGTGATTATGAAAAACATGTAAAAAGCTATCGTAAATCCTTTTTTTATATATTAGGGAATAAAATCGATTTAAATTGTAATCCCAATAGATTAGGAGAGGAGGTAAATCTGCTTCCACGTGGGGCCCGCCCGAGTACACGTGTAAATGGCCAGGCGTTGCCAAGGCAATAGCCTTAGCATTGAACTTGGCACAACTCCCTAGGGGGTGAGATTGATTCTCATCTCTCATACTTCCCATACACTCTCCTCTCTCACTCTGTCTGTCTGTCTCTCTCTCTCTCTCTCTTTTTCTATCTCTCTCCTCACAACCACAAAGACAGAAAAATGATGTTGGTGATGGATACTAGGAAGGGAGGTAACGCGCCTCCCAGGCACTACAGCCTTCTGGTTTCAGTACATTCCTAGTTCCCTAATTCAGTGCAATCGACTCAATCGTTCTTATCAGAAGTATTAGAACATTGGCAGTCTTGCTACTATTTCGTTCCATGGGTTTTTTGTATCTCCAAAATTTGTTGCCCTGGCACAAGATATCAGGTTGTTGTGTTTTCCCAAGTTTTGTAAATTTTGGAAGCGATCACTGACTAGTTTTTATGTTATTTTTTTACACGCGACTTGGAATCTTATCGAGGACTTTTTGACTGGTGTAACTTCTTTTAATATTTTTTAGGGCACAAGAATTGATGGCATTTATTTCTGATCGAAAGACCGAAGTGCAATTCCATAATGAGTTTGAGTGCTCATATTTTGGGCTTGGACAGAAAACACCCTATTCGGTTCCTTCGTTTGTTTTGGAGCCATGTGTATATCATATTATTTTATCTACGCTCTCCTGGATTCTTCCTCTCCTTTATAGTCTGTGAGACTTCATAGGACATTGTGAAGAATGTTTCCGGGATCATGTATCGTATTTCCTAGAATGGGTCTCGGAAATGGATTTTATTAATTATGGTTGAATGCCAAAATTGTTTAGATCCCATCGAATTTGATTGTTTTTGGCGCATAAACGAGCTTTTCCTAGCTTCTCCTTAGACGAACGTTTCCAGTGGAGGTAGGTTTACCAGAATTTCACTTACAGAAAGAGAAACGACCAAGATTTCTATTCATCATCTGCCAATTCTCAAGGTTCGATTCTGGATCCTTAGCTATTGTCAATATACATATCTAAATTTATATTCAACTAGGCCAGGTGATGGAGTTTTTCTTATCTTAGCTTTGATTATGGTTGATTTGTGATCTGTAGTCGCTTTGTAGTTCAGTTTGTAGTTCTAGTTTGCACAGACACACACACGCATACAGAGACATGCAATTGCAGCAGTATTTGTTACTGCCCTAAGAGCATTCAGTACCTCGTTTTTGTGTTTTACCTATGTATGATTTTACCAAACCGAAAATGTGAAGTTGTTCTATGTTCTATACGATCTGTTTGTGGGGAGATATATAGATATATAGGTAGATAAAGAGAGAGAGAGAGAGAGAGAGAGAGAGAGAGAGAGAGAGAGAGAGAGAAAGAGAGAAAGAGAGGAGAAAGGAAGATAGTGTGAGATATATTGTTGAATAGATTTAGACAATATGAAATTTAACTGTTATCTACGGAGTGTGTGCGAAGAGAGACATATCGATAGACCAATAGACAGACAGAGAAAGGCAGGGGAAACAGAGAGAGAAAGAGTGTGAGATAGTGAGAGAGAGAGAGAGAGAGAAAGAGAGAGAGAGAGAGAGAGAGAGAGAGAGAGAGAGAGAGAGAGAGAGCAGGACCGGATGTTAATCTCCATATAATTCCACTGTCATGTAAACTGTTGAGAATGAAAAGTCTATTTTTTCAATTACACAGGAAATATACCAAGACCTTCACGAAATTCTTTTCGTGTGAATATTTTTATAAACGGCCGGAAAAGAAATTCTTCCTCGCCGAGCCCGACCTTTTATCAAAATTGGAGAGTAATTGAATAGATTTATTAAATTCAAAATTTTTTTGGTTTTTGACTTAATTGTTGCTTTCTTCGAGTGAACACTCATACCCAACAAAGTAAAGATAAATATTTTTAACCAATTTTTTAAATACAGTAAATCAAACCGGATTTCCTTTTAAATTTTACTTTACACTAACAAATCAGACGATGAGGTCTGTTTGAAGTACCTTTTAAAGGACAAAAAAGTAGAACTTGTGATACCGCGGAGGAGTTTACATGAAACCTATCTCCTTAACGGCGAAAGGAGATAACAGGCCAGTTTAGAGCATGATTATTCATCGGTTTTATTTTCGAAAAGACAATAACCACTGCTTATTTGCCCAATCAATTGAATCGTCGATGTCCTGACAATCAATTAGTAGAAAACATTAAAAAGCGCACACAATTTTATCGTCATTTTAACTACCTTCAGTTACTCCTTTGTTTTAAATTAACTTCGGATTATCACACTCTTGAAAGTGAGACTTCCAAGTATAATATTTTTAAATAAATTGTTCTCAAGATTAAATAAGCTAGAGATTAGCACATAATATACATGCTTATTGGGATTGAGTGAAATCTACTTTTCCAGATGTATTTTATTTCTTTAGACATTTTTTTTAATGCGCACAATATTAACTATATATTTTTATATAAATAGATTTTTGTTAAATTATGTTAAGGTATACATTTCTATTATATTTGTTTTATTTGTAGAAATAAAGCTGGTAGAAACAAACCGTCTTTAGAAAGGAATATGCCAATTAGAAATTTAACTGGGGCAGGTTTTGTTTGCGGAAATCCTTTTTAAAACCTAGTTGACAGGACGATGTATCTGAGGCTTCTTGTTAACAACCACACGTCAAAGAGAAAATTACTCTTCAATGATTTAATTTGAAAAGAAATATTCATTACCATATTAGCGTATTAAAGTTGATAAATTATTATTTAAACTAAAAACAACTATTATTAAGTTAAAATTGAAGTATAAAATGATTAGCTTGAGAATGCAAAATTTAAACGTAGGTAACAATATGTTAATCGACTCAAAGTTACATTTGCTCAGGAGAACATGAGCGTTACTGATAATGCTGATAAGATAATTTTTTAAACTGTTATGTGCTTGTGATTCAATTGTTATAAATAGAAACGAACGAAACTAGAATTTACAAAATCCCTGTAAGTGGATCTTTAAAATTATTATTTTTATTGTATTTTTCAAACGTGCCCATGTTGTTAAGCCGACTGAAGAAATTAGGACTACTACATCATGTCAAAGATCTTGGCTTTTTCCTCTTGCCAGAATTCTGTTTTCATTTAAAAATAATATATTGTGATAAACACCGCATTTATATAATTTTATTGATATATTGATTAATAACTTTCAACTTTTTAACTTAACATTTTTTTTAATAGTTCTCACTTTGTGTATTGTTAGAGTTACTGTTGTTATCACGTTAAAAAATTCTATTGTATGTTTGGTGTCCATTAAAATTTCTATACTTATCATTTGAATTGTATCTGTTAGATTGTTTATAATTGTAATAATTCGAATACCGATTTCTACTGTTATGATTTATATAGTTATAATTTGGATTATAGTTAAAATTGGAATTTCTGAAATTATTGGTTTTGTAGTAATGGAATCTGCCCTGAATTTTTTGTATTTTTTTTACGAGGGTTCTCAACAGCAGAGGGGTGCCTGTATTTTTGAAAAAAAAAGCCCATTTGTAAGTATGTCGGGTTCGAATGCAGGGCCGCTGGATTCGAACCGGGACCTTTACTTTACAGTGATGAGCGCTGGGTCAACGCCTAAACAGCTGCGGCCACCGATGCCCCTTGGTATCAAAATTATAAAGGGGTTTGACACCTCGTCGACGACACCCAACGAGTTGTTGAACGTTAAGCCATCCTGATCCACAAAAATTACATTACTTTTTTTAAATTTAATGTTCTAATATTCACGTATTTTTAACACAGTCGCAAAGACGAGAAATGCAGCATTGGAGAAAATCCAGAAGTGTTACAAATTTTTAAGTGGAACACCGTTTATCAGGAAACCAAAAATGGTCTTGGTTGGTCCAATCCAAAAATGTCTATTTTTTTTGCTATACAAATTCGTATTTAACAGCTTTAAAGGGGGCTTAGAACGAAACCGAACGGTAAATAGTTTTGCACATTTTACTGGTCGCATCTTTTCGTCTTTGTAACTTTTTATATATTAAATCACATTTCAATATTTTCCTATCCTGCGAAAAAGGCAAATATACTGATATATAATAACCTTGAAATACAACCACAACAAAGGCAAAAAACCATTTTAAAAAAAACTTAGTAAAACAGTGTACGGCAGATATGATTTTGCTAAATGATAAAAACAGAAGTAGAGGAAAAGGTAGTAAAGACTATCATTGCAAGGTCTTCCAATAAAGACAATCAGTTCTGGTTACATTTAACTTTTTTATATATCTAACGACAGTTAATACAATTCTGCATATTAAATAAAATAAAATAAAATAGCTGCTATGTAATAATCTTGACAAATATGCATAACAAAGTCAGAAAATCATGTTTAAAAAGTTAGTTATTTAAATTCATTTTTTTTAAATATCCTCCCATTGTTATGCTCTTGTGCTCTTGCTAATATTTAGTGACCGTTAATTACTAATTTTTTAAAGATTGTGATATGCCGTCTGGTGTGATGAAGGTTAAACAACATTTTCTTCATCTTGCCAACGTTTCGATCTTTATTGAGATCATCTTCAGGGCCTAGGATTTATAAACATTGTTTAAATTATACAGATATATACAACATATGATAAATATTAATAATTATAATCATATAAATTTATATTCATATGTTATATATACTTGTATAATTTCAATAATGTTCATAAATCCCAGGCCCTGAATATGACCTCAATAAAGATCGAAACGTAGCACTATAAAGAATTTTTTTTTTCTAACGTACATCACGCCAGACCGCATCTCACGATCTTTAAATAATATGCTCTTATATTTGGATTATGGACATAAATGTTAATCCATGTTACAATTAGGGCCTAGAGAATCTATTTCTTAGAACTAATATATTTTATCAATTTGGCCTGTTGTCTCCTTGGATTCTATTTTTCGTACGAATCTCATGCAAAGTGGTAATTTTCAGTAATTCACGTTTTATTGATTTGATACTCTTTATTTTTTATATATATCCTATTTATATAAATGCAATAACCTTGACATATATGCACAGTAAAGTAGAAAATCATGTTTAAAAAGTTAGTTGTTTAAATTAAATTTTTTTATATATCTGGGCTTTTAGGGCTAACTGGCAAGAACGTGTCTAATATTTTTCGATCTACTATTATCAAAAAGTTAATTTTGTTTAATAAAATCGGCGATATATATATATANTATATATATTTATTTATTTATTTATTTATTTATATATTGTATATCCCGTGCTGATTATGTTTTACATACTTTCTTGGCAAGCCCCAATTGGCTTATAAAATAACATGTATAGTGTATTGTATGTTATGTTTTTTAGCAAATGCTGGGGTCAAAAATCGTTGATTTGATTGACAGACTGAAAGCATGGATTGTCAATGTTATTCAAGATAGAAAATATAATAATTAGATTATATTAGATATAAATTCCAATTTAAAAACATAAAACTCTAGGACCAATATGTCTGTTGTTGTTTTTTTCCGTCGTTGGAGGGTATGTAAGGAGTAAGGACTATCACATGGATTTACATTATTTAAGGGTAATAAGGGTTGAAAATCACTTGTTGGACACAACTGGAAAACGATAAGACAAGGGGGTTGTTGGGGGTGGCTCCCGGCGCGAACAGATCCATAATGAGGATGCTGCGGGCGGCGGTCTACACCCCTGTCCGGTGCTCACCTTGTTTGTTGGAGGCGTCTGCCATGTTCGAGGCTCCTTTTTCTCTCTCCCTTCAGAGAACACTGAACAATGAACAATTTTTTTCTCTCCACGGGCACAGCAGATACGCCAACGAAAAGTTGACCGTCGACTATCGCTCTTCGGCTCGGCGAACGTCGGGAGCGAGTTACACGGCAAGACTGACGCCAGCGCTCTTCTCACTTCGGATCGTTGGGTCCTTCCCTCGTGCTGCGGACCCCTCCCCAATGGTTTTCCATATCGATCAGCTACCTTTTCGAATTTGACTTTTTTTTAAGTTACTATTATAGTCCGTAACTTACAATTTAACTTTCCTCTTATTTTAATCTGAATAGAGAAATACGAAAGAAGTAAAAATTTTAAGTAGCCCACAGTGGAAAATGAAACACACCATCACACTTTTGGTATTTGAAATTTTTGAATCTAAATTATTATATATTATTTCTCAACATGAAATAATTTAATCAGACGAATATATTTTATGTGCATGGTGTCTTTTTTTAGATGGCCAGGCTGAATTTCTCTTGAATCAATGGCGCTATAAAACAAAAGAAAAATACTTCGCCTACAGACTTCCAATTTTTTAAGCATTTTGTTCACGTCTTGATGGATAAATTTTTTTAGAGAACGCAGTGAAGCCAAAAACGCATTCCAAGACTTTATTGTGCGTAGAAGTAAAGATTTTTATGTCAGCGGAATAAAGCGCTTATTACACGTTGGCAAAGATGTGCAGACTGTGGTGCTACAATCAGCATTGTCATTTTTTGACTAATTTAAAATCTTATTGCACCATTGTTTTCAGCGTACAAAATCCTTTAAAATTATGTGTTAGGATATATAGGGTCGAATTTGAAATTTTGAAGTTGAACAGGACCTGAGGTACCCTGTATAATTTTTCTTCAAAAGAAAGTAAAAATTTGAAACTAGACTAAAAAATATTAAAGACAATTTTTTGTTTTATTGATAGTGTCAATGGTTCAAGTGAAATTCAGCCGGGACATCTAAAAAGGACACCCTGGCTCGCAGTGAAAATTATGCACACAAACACGTTTTTGAAATTTTTTAATCTATCTGGAGTCCTTTTCCTATGAACTAGCAACATTTATTATAATAAGAATAATAAAGTGGTATCTGAGGTCATTGTCGGCCATTTACGTGTTTTCCTTTTTTCTGGTCTTTAACGCGTATTTGTTTTAAACTGCAGCCATTTGAACGTCTCGATGGTTACTGAATATATTAAGCAGGTGAAAAAATAATGCACGCTTTGAAAAGGCAATCAAAACTATTTTTAATTTTTATAAAATGGAGAAAATTTATTCGAAATATTTTCCATCACATTCTATACATCTTTGCCAACGTGTAATAAGCGTTTTTAATCCGCTGACATAAAAATCTTCATTTCGACTCACAATAAAGTCTTGGAATGCGTTTTCAACGCATTCTCTAAAAAAATTATCCATCAAAAAGTGACCAAAATGCTTAAAAAATTGGAAGTCTGTAGGCGACAGGTCGGGTAAATGTGGAGGGTGCGGTAAGGTTTCGTATCCTAAGTCCTTTCTTAGTTTCCGCATGGTTGGCATTGCGACATGTGCTTGGCGTTATCGTGAAGAAGAATCGGCCCCTTACGGTTTACAAAATACTGGATGAAGACGTTTCCCGTGCATGTTGTCTATTTCTTGGCAATATTTTTCTGCTGTGATAGGTTCACCATAATTCATGACATTATAGTGAACAACCCCAGCAATACACCACCAAACAGTCACCATAAACTTTTTTGCGTGCAGATTTAGTTTCGGAAACTTCATCAAAGTTTTGGCACTTCATCCTTGACCAACCACAGATCTATATCCATTTCTCATCGCACGTGATGATTCGATCAAGAAATGGATCATTTTGGAATTTTACGTGGATGTTCTTCAGTCAATGTTTTGAGTCGGTCGCCGTCCACAACTGAAGGCCTACCGGGACCGTCCCTGTCTTCGAGATTGAAATCTCCAAGTCGAAATCTTTGAAACCTTGCATGCGTTAATCTTCCCTCCCCCTAAACTGTATTAATGTTACGCGCATTTTGGGCCGCACTTCGCCCAAGCTTAAATTCGTACAAATAAAATTGACGAAAATCTAGGTTGGACATATTTAATTTCGCAGGTTCTCACTCTTATCAACTTCAATATAAACAATGTTTTGTATATAAGATAAACCTATAAACAAGTTAAAGGTTTTTATTATAATCCATAAATTAGATTTGGGGATTTTGCTTTGTTTACATGACGAGTACCTACAAAAATGAAACATATTTGCAAAGCATTCATTAATTTTGCACCAAGCCATACATAATAATATTTAATTACTTAATTGTAATATAGTAATACCTAGTGAGTGTGATCAGATCTCTCTCTCTCTCTCTCTCTCTCTCTCTCTCTCTCTCTCTCTCTCTCTCTCTCTGNCTCTCTCTCTCTCTCCCTCCCTCTCTCTCTCTCTCTCTCTCTCTCTCTCTCCCTCTCTCTCTCCCTCTCTCCCTCTCTCCCTCTCACCCTCTCTCAGGGACACCTGTCGTTTAACAAGTTTCGATTCTGGATCCTTAACTAATCTCAATGTTTAAATTTATTAAATTCACTAATTTCGTGGTCCGCTTGACCAATTAATTGTTTAAATTTATATTCAACATGCCATGCGTGAGTTGAGTACTCTGTACTATTTGATCTTGCGACCTATGAGATTTTTTAATGGCCAAAAATAAGTGTTAAAAGTCTCAGTCAAGCCTCCTGGTCATATTGTGAATAAGTTAGGTTAGAAGCATACGATCAAAAATGCGCAGATCACTGTCAAGCTGACTGCAAGCGAAACGCACCAGCATGTGAAATTTAGTTAGCGTAGTTTTACTAACATTCGTATACTTTTTACACTTTTTAAAACGAAACCGATCCTTTAACCTAAATAAAACTAGTACACTTTTTTCGAGGTGATGAATGCTTTTAACAACTTTAGGTTTATTCGACGTTCGAAGTCATTTTGTAAATAGCCCACAAGCCGGTAATATCTCCCTGTCTACCGAGTGATAAATGGATTTTGGGAATAATCGTCCCAGGAAATTGGCCGTATCTTGGTAAAGCCCTGACCACCGCCGACTCGTGGTCGCGGATTTGGCTTCGCCAAGGTACTTCCCATTGGCCACAGCACGGCATTTTGCGTGCCCCTTTAATTAAACTATACCTGGCTAGAAATTTGCTAGGGTAGGGAGGTCGTTTTCTGCGGCTTTTTATTAATTATTGTCTCACATGCGAACATCGCGAACAAGAGGGCCGTTGAAGATGCGGCTGACGCTGCGGCCAAGACCGCAACAATAAAACTATTTACACGGGAATAGGACGAGAATAAACTTTACAAAGCACGACCTCGG
This sequence comes from Cimex lectularius, assembly GCF_000648675.2. Lineage (NCBI taxonomy): Eukaryota > Metazoa > Arthropoda > Insecta > Hemiptera > Cimicidae > Cimex > Cimex lectularius. The sequence continues at coordinate 2,758,122 of NW_019392640.1, forward strand.
AGATGGATTTGCGCAAATTGGAAGGCAAAAACTTACGAAAATATGTTTGTTCACGAAAATTTCCCAAATATCAAAGACGCAGTAAAATTAAATATATTTCGAATTCCATAATTGGTGTTTTAAATTTATAGTAGAATAGCGACTGGAGTGTTTTAGATGTTTCTAGGCTTGCTAAAAAGTATGGCATGAAGGAATGATTTTGGAAGATATCTAACAATAAGTTTGGGGGGGGGAACAGATTTTTCTGAGGAAAAAATTTCATTGTTTCTCATTTCATTTCATGCTAATGAATAATAACACTCCACCAGCTCGACGGAACTCATGTCACTGGCGGAAGTCGCTCAATTTCATTAAGGATCTTTTCCAGTCACTGGTATAATTTGTACAAAGTTGGAATATTTTAAAACTTTATTGACGTCAAATTCTCAACTTATGGCAAGAACATGAATAACATTTTGATAAATAATATTTTAATTCTTTAATTCTCTTAACTGTATAAACTTGTTATTATTCACTGAGCATTTGCAGTTGTAAATAAGCTTGCATTAGATTCAAAATGTCTTTCAATCGATGTTGTATTCCGCCTTGTATTGTTCATTTTCCTTTTTTAAATACCAGATCCAAAAAAGTTGAATATATTATAAGTCCATTATATTTAGTGATCTATCGACCAAATACTTCTTTCAACAAATTTTTTTTTATGTAAGGTTTTGGTTGAAATGAAAAAGTTAGTGTCACGAGCTGGATTCGAACCCACGACCTTCGGCTCGAAGTCGCGATAGTTCAAGTGGTTAGAGCAGCGGCGAATTCAGCCGAAGGTCGTGGGTTCGAATCCCGCTCGTGACACTAATGTTTTCATTTCAAACACCTTACATAAAAAAAGATTCATTATAAAAGATTTTCCATACCAGGCTTACAGAATCAGCACTTCTTCTAAAAGGTTCGTATAAATTTTAATTAACTAGAAAAAATTGAAAGAAATCAGATCTCATTCAATGATTCGTGCGCATCCTAAAGGTTTATGAAGAAATACCGAGTACTCTACCACCTATTTGAGTCAATGGTATATAAATAGGAAAGAATTTATTATATAATAAGTGAGAGGTGTTTAGGTTTATAAACTTCAAATATTGGGGCAGAATTGACTAGCTGTGGACAGTCGCTGTGAAGGAATGGATAAGACCTAGGTCTGACCCCGGATTGTCAAAACTCCGGAGTTTCAGTCGATCCTGAATGAACAGCGAGTTCAGTCGAACCCATGAAAACAAAAAGTTGTTACAACAATTGAAGTTTTTCAAAAGGAAATTATTTTCTATTAGGTAATCATCGTTCTGTTGCTATGTTCGTGTAAATAACCATTTTAACTTTACAAGAAATGGATTTTACATAAGACACAGACAGTCCTTACAAAATCAAACTACCTGAATTTGCATGTATTTCCAACAATTTTATAAATAAATACTGGAACGTTTGTCAAACGACAAAAATAATAATCACGCCTTGTTATATATTTACGTCATATGTATTACATGTTCAAATATTTAAGTGAATTTTTTTTTATTACAATTGAGATTTTCTTTTTAAATTATTATTATTATTGAATTAGTTGTTATTGTCGTTGTTGAGTGTTAAATAGAGCGGTGACGTTGCTCCTCTCACTTCATATGCGGATTGAGTTCCTTTGGAATGGGCCTTTCGGTGATTCTGGCCAAAAATGCTGAAATTACAAAAAATAAAAGAATTAACACTTTTTTAGTTGTACTGTTGGATAAACATTCCGTTAATTGACAGTCATGTTCATGAAAAGAAATTTAAAGTGAGTTTTATAACAATTTTAACGTTTTTGATTTAAAATTTCATGCAGTTTTTTCTTACATTCAAAAACAGAAAAATAATTAGAAATTATTTATTGAAAAAAATTTAATACACGCAAAAATAAAATATAAAAAATTTGATGTGCAAAAATTAATGAGAGTGTGCATTCAATTTAAATATTTTTTAAAGCTCTTTTTGAAGTTTAAAAAAATAGTAGAAATAAAAATAGACAGAGTGCATGTTGATCACATAAAAAGCAAAAAAATCCTTTTTTTCTTCTTTGAAAAAAAAATCTTATTTCTAAACTTACGAAATGTATTTTAATTATAAAATAGTTGATGATGGTTTAGACCAAGGCCATAAATCTCTTGACGAAGGCTGCAATAGATAAAATTAACAATAGGTAAGGGTTAGCATTCTAGATACGCAAACAGGATATATCGTGCTTTGTTTTTTTATCCATAATAGTGTGTTATTGTGTGTCAGGTATTAAAACTACTTTTTTGGCGTCAAGGGTTGGCAAAATTACTACTTTGGAATAGAAAACTTGATATAAAAAAATATATGGTGGGCACACTTGGCAAACTGAGTTTTACTGGGTAACAACTGGCTAATTTCAAAGAGTGGTATGTGAAGTAACGTTAAATAATTGTCAAATATTATGGATTTGAACGGTAAAAAATATAGGTTATGCTACGATAAAGGGCTATGTTAAACTAAACTTTGAAAGGGAATGGATTGTAATTGAAAAACATTAAACTATTCTGCTCATGTCTGAATATATGTGCGTGTATGCGAAACAAACTTGAAAATCACATGATACTACTTGATCTTAAGGGAGTATCGACCGTTTTTCGGACCAAAAAATGCATTTTTTTTATATTTATTTTTTCTGGACTAGAATGAAACTGGTTCCAAGATCAACCTTTAGAAGTAGTTCAAATAATTTTTTGAAAGTTGCGAATCAAGTGATATTGTGTATCTTGCCTTGATGACTTTACGACTTATTGTCACTTAAGACTTTCGTTTTTTATATATATATATTCGATGTCGAAAAATACATTCCAAAGTAAAATATCGTCTAACAACTCCTGACTGGGAGAGAATTCGGCGTAAATTGACCAGCATTAGAAAAATTTGAGCTCGATCCAAAAATTTCTTCTCTTGATAAGTTGTATTTTTACAAAGATACACTTTTCTCTAAATATCATATTAAAATGATTTTTATTTTATTTTATTTCTTTATTTCTTTTAAGAAAAATAACAATCGAACAATCTTAGCGAGAAATGTTCTTAACAACACCCCTGAACAAGGAAAAGACGAGACTTTTTTGTTTAAAAAAAGGTGTCAAATTTTGTCACAATTTTAAGTTATTGCCAAAAAATAACCAATCACTTTTAACCCTTAGCTACTGATGCCTATTGTACTAAGAAAAAAAAACAAGATTTGTAGTAATAGACCAAATAGATTTTCATGAAATGGTACAGAAAAATAGCAACTTTATTCTTTAGCTTCTCTTTAAACTACTAAATGACTTCGATATACGGTAAATTTTAGAGTATGATGCTTAAACAGAAAGTTCAGAATCTCTTTTAAAAAACCGCATTAAAATTAAAGTTCACTGAGTAAAAGGGGAGTTAAACAAAAAGACGTAAAAAATCGTCTGTTCTTCCGAAAAACTGTCGCTACTCCTTAAAGTTTCAAAAATCATATTATATGGTTTATTAATATGTAGCATATATATCACATTTATTACACATCATATTATTATTACATGGCTTAACTTGCCAAAAAGTCTATGCAATCCTATCGTTTAACTATGGTTAGAGTTGGATATTTAAAGTTGTAAAGAATTTGAACAATCATGATGGTCTTTCTCGTTTGAGTCCATAAGTTAATATTTTGAACTTAATTTGATTTTGTTTAAAATTTTAGAATATATATTTATTATTATAAAAATGCGATATGTAATAGTGTGAAGTAAAGTGTTATGATTAAACTTAAACTAAAAATATTTTACAACTAAAACAAAGTCTAAATTTCAAACATTTTAAATATTACCATTTTAAGAATTTACTTAGCTCTAAGCTTGATTTTATTAAAATAATTAAATAAAAATAAGTTTAATTATTAAATAAATAATAGCGTTTTGTTTTCTAAATATTTTGGATTTTACCAAATAACGAAGCCTGGAATGTTTACAAGGAAGGCTGTAAAATTAAGAGGTGGCGGTACAACAAAACTACGGGGTAAAACCACAAGCTAATTTTAAAAAAATACTCTTTAAATACAAGGGGTTGAAAATTCAAGACTCTACTTACAAATAAATTATTATAACATGGTATAGGCTGCGGATACTTACGGACATAGGGGACCATACCGTCTTCGTCTTCGGGGTCGAGGCAGTCCTTGAGGACTTCATCGGCCTCGCTGTCAGTTAATTTTTCACCTGGAAAAAAGGAGAAAAAAAAGTCGTTGTGAAATAGTTGGAGCCGCATGATGCACTGGAAAAGCCGGTTATAAATTATATTATAGACAAAAGGATTTGGGCGAACACTGCATAGGCCCTCGCGCCATGCGCCACATCGCGTGTTCAAATGAGGGAAAATCGGCTGGATAATATCTTGTTCAAAAATGATTAATTAATAAATAATATTTGTTTTAATTATTATGACTGAAGGTAGGAAAACGAGTGGCGTTTATAAAAATATGGCTAGGGAAATCAGCTTAATTATTGTTCATTAAGAAGGATTGTTTTTTCAATCAAGGCCTGTTTTGACATCGTAATGTTAATTAGATTTTAGTACATAATACGATAATATATTTAATTTTTAAGATAGATTGAGGTTATTCTTTGTAAATTAGAAAAAATCCTTTTCACACTGCTCTTCAATTGTTTTCTAATTTTCAATTCTTATAGTCCAAACCGAAGAATATTCCTTAAATCAAATGTTTACCAAAGATATTTTGATTTTGATCAATTTTAAGAAGAAATAATAATACGGTATACAGATAGATCTAAAATAAAACATGGAAAGCGGACAGCAGTCAGTCAAAGTACCAAATTTGACCTAGGTAAATGTCTAAGCCGAACAGCATGAATTTTTCAAGCTGACGTATACGCTCTCTTGTAATCCATGGACAAGAAATACTTAAACAGTACACGGCTAAAAAATAAATTGATATTATCATTATAAAATGGCTGTCAATTAGACTCCACCCAAGCTTTGAACTTGTCAGTCAAATTAATACTAAACTATTGGAACTTAAGTACCACACCTTAGAAGAACGCACTAACAATACACCGATAAAAAACAATTAAGTCCCCAAGTTGTTAAATAAGGAAGTCCAGAACGAGCATTAGGCTTTTAGCAAATCTGCACGGGCGTAAACTTGTAAAAAATACTACAAAAGCAGGCTAAAATGGAACATGGAATATGGGCAAGAGTCGAAGACCCAATAATCTAGGAAAAAACCCTAATCCACACACCATCAAATTCCAAGCTGATCCATGCAATAGAACTTATGGACAAGATAAACTTATGAACGTATTAAAAGGTGCGGAAAACCAAGCAGGACTGAAGGTTTTGACTCCTCCACCTTCAACTCAAAGTTGGTGTGGGAATGCCTGGAAAAAAGAACACTGATGTGGGTGCCGGGAAACGAGGTGAAGGCAACGAACATGCTGACAACCTCGAAGCAGGATAAGTACCGTGCGCTAACCAATTGCGCCACTGGGGCAGGCTGAAGCAGGAGCTGCCCTCAAACCCTTTGGACAAGAACAGCAATTGCTCAAAGCTTGCTAAAATTTGGACAAAAGGTTAGAGAAAGAGGTGATCACTGGATGAATTCATCAGCTGCTAAGAAATCAAAGAAGTTCCTTAACATCTCAGCCAATAAAATAAAAATTTATTTTTATATCAGCAACAAGAATTCAGGAAAATAATAGAATTTCACCTATTTTTTTAATAGGAAAGTAGTCAGAAACCTGTGGACTCCATAAAACATTAAAAACATTGGAACATGTCCTACGTGACTGAAGAGCAATAGCCGAGAAATGGTTCCTCTTTGAAAAGGTGATACTGACCTGGAGAAATTAGCGAAGAAATTTTTTAAGGTTGTTAAGTACATTTCGGGGTATGGAAATAAAAATAATCAATTACACAACACCTTTTAGAGCACAGCTAAAGGAAAGTAGACCATGGATAGATGATGGAAATGGAAATCTGGTTAGTGGGGGTTTCAAGTTCCCCAAGTCCTGCAGCTTATTGTATTATACTTTTCCTTGTTCCTTAATTTAGTTAAACTGACTCGATCTTTCTCTTAAGAAGCATTAAGTCTTTGTATTCCAGGTTATATCTCCATTGCGAGATTCTTTGCATTCGAAGATGACATGGCTGTTTCCTCCTCCTCTTTGCATAACTTACAAATGGGGTCATTATTGATTATACACATGCATGATTTCTCAGATACCAATGACCGGTATATATATAGTAGTATAGGTAGATCAGTCATCCAGTAACCTCAAGGGAAAAAAACTGTAGCAGGTCTATTAAAGAAATTTGATATGGTAGGTAAGCCAACACCCGTCTAAAATTACAATTCGACAAACGTATTGAAATTATTGATCGAATTAATTTCTTGTAAAAGGTAGACTTTCTTAAAAAAAATACGGGTATTTTAAAATAGAACTGATACAGCGGGCGTTTCACCCCTAGTGGATAATCCGTATCCTCACATCCTACCAATCAAATGAGTTATTTTCGACCAAAGGTTATTGTGGGTTATTGGGCCAATTCCAAGTCTTGTCGAATGAGTCAAAAGGCAGTAGAACATTATTTCGGGAAACGATTTTCTTTTAATCTACCTTGACCAATATAAGGGAGGCAGGAAAATTTTGATTTTCCTTGTCCACACGGAATTTATTTATTTTATATACGGAGAAGAAGTAACTACTTTTTTAAGTGGCTGGGAAACAATCGTTCCATTAAAATTTATTTCGATATCAAAAATGTGAGGCAATTATGCAAAACATAACAAATTTTCACGATATAATTAATCACAAAAACCAAATTTCTTCTCTCTCACTCTCACTCTCTCTCTTCTCTCTCTCTCTCTCTCTCTCTCTCTCTCGTCTCTATCTCTCTCTCTTTCTCTTTCTCTCTTTCTCTCTCTCTCTCTCTCTCTCTCTCTCTCTCTCTCTCTCTCACTCTCACTCACTCACTCTCTCTCTTTCTTGGAGAAATATGATATAGAATTTCTCCCTCCTCTCTGAGAGGAGAAAGAAATTTGAGACAGATTACACATTACACATTAAAATGTGAATAAAATGAGGATTGAAAAGGGCGTTTTGGCAACAATTGGACGTGGGAATGTGTGCAAATTGGGTTAAATTTTGTACTGTTTAAAATTATTAATAATTATGAAACACGACTATAGGAAGTTTTTAAAAAAATTGTTTTCGTGTGTTTAAAGTGCGGCAGGTTGCGAGTTTAAGTATTTCTTAATTAGATAACGTCTAATTGATAAAAAAATTTCGTATATTTTTTTACCGAGAGTAATGAGAATGTGGTTGAGTTCAGCGCCAACCATGAGACCGTCTTCCTGCTTGTCGTAAAGCTTCAGGCACTCGATGAAGTCCTCGTAGACTCCGCAATCTTTGTCCTTCTTGGCCTGGCTGTAGATGGGCAGGAATTCCTCGACGGTCAGACGTTTTTCACCTGGGCGAGGTTATTTGATTGAGTTCGATTTTATAATTTTGTTTCTTGACCGACTTACCTTTCTTCTTGCTTCCGCCGAGCTTTTCGACGACGGCGTTGGTCGGGTTGAGACCCAAGGCCCTCAGGCAGTCTCCGACGTAGAAACCGTCCATGGTGCCAACTCCCTCGAAGTCGTAGATTCCAAAAGCGAATTTCGCCTCTGGAAAAAGACAATGGCTTATCTATTTGATTTTGTGCCAAAAGTTCTATTGAAACCTAAGACACTCGGTCTATTTCCAGACCGAACCTTATAAAGTGGGACCGACTCTTCTATTATTAGTTATAGCTTCTTTTGCACGTTTTTTATAGATTTTGGATTTGCCTATTGATAAATGTTATAATACAATTTACTTTAAATTGTATACTCACTTTCGACGTCTTTGTCACTGAGATCAGCCTAGAAGAAAAAAAAATTATTTTCAGTCAACTATACAGTAAAAATTATACAATAATCGAATCTATTTAAAAAAATATATATATGAATATAATTCTGTTTCAGCCTTTTACTAATTTTTTGATACAAAAACAAACTTCTGCATATTGAGAAATCCTTTTCGTCAAAGTTATATCGAGAATGATAAAAAAATGTCCACCCCGTTTGTTGGTCAATTTGTCCAAATTTCCCCTCGTTTTATCAGCTTCATACATACCATTGTGATGTTGTGTTAGGGAGTTGAGCTAGGTGCTGCCTGCAACAGGGATCTGACTCGAGTGAAGCTGTCGGAGGTATTTTTACACCCCAGGATCTCCGGAGATCGTCCCCTCCTCTTTTGGCATGGATCGCCGGCCCCACCACGCCGGCTGACGACCGCGGACCCGGGCCATCCTTGTTCCAATTCGCTTAGGTTTCGATTTTACTGTAAACATTGCATTAAAAGAAATATACACAAATTTTATTAACAATAAAAACAAGTAGGATAAGATCGATTGAGTGTTTTGGTAGGTCAGGCTATAGCTTTTTGGACAAGAAAAAAGCGTACTTAAATTGTGGGTAGTTGGCCAATTTTAGCAAGCTAACAATAACATGAATAACCCAATAGCTTTAGCCCTATAAAAAGCATTTCTCTTTTTACCTTCATTTCTAATGGCTTATTGCCATTTCTCTCGCATTCTTTAACCCGCGACACTTAATAGCTTCTCCTATTACACACTGTTTCTTTCAAACAGCTAAATTATATATGTAAGATAATTTTGTTAATATAATTTTAGATGAGTCAGATTCTAACAAAAAAGGACGGCATTCTATAAATAAACAGACTTTTCTACTAACTTGTGTTGCTTTTTGCTGAAGAGGTTAAAGAGCTTCACTACGTCCATCAGGTAGGGCTATCATGCTCTTCCACATATGTTTTATAGCTCATCTAGCTTCAGGCTTTTTATTAGCTAGGTTGATCTTTTCTTTACCCACAAGTGGCCCCTTCTTTCAACTTATATAGGCACACATGTAACTCCCTAACATTTTTCCAAGGCTCAACATGCAAATGGACAGACAAATTACATAAATAACATTACAGATCAATATAACATATGGTTCGTCATCTATCCAATGTGCAAGCAGCAACCTTCTGCCACTCCCATGCTTATGGACAGTCCAGTTAAGGCATCGTTTTTCTGTATTTAATGCAGCACGTCTATTGTACTTTCACAACTTCCATATAGAGACATTCAGAAGGTGGCATGAAAAATTGAGTAGTAACCGTAGTAGCTTTTACTATCCACAATCAAATTGCCAGACGGTGAAAAAACCGTTCAATGCCACCACAACAGACCGCTACAATCCTGTTTGCAGGTACTCTATGTGGCTAAATGGATGATCTTTTTTTTTAACTTTCTTTTTGGCCTTGTAATCATAAATCACCAGAATTGCATACCTTTCAGCGGAAACGGATTTTAAATAATGGCCCTTAGGATTGAACTAGATTGAAAAAAGTGCTACATTGCTAGATAAATGAATATATTAAAAAACAAACTGATAAATAATTTAGATAATAATGAATAGATAGATAGTTAGGATAAGATAATTATCAAAATTTTACATAATACATATTATCAGATTGTGATAAGCAAAACAGATATAAAATATTCAACGAGTACGGCTATTCTTAAATTAGAACATTGGTTCAGATTCTTCTAATAAAAAGTTATGTATTTAAAATTCATTAATTAGCCCAACTATACAAGCATAGTTATGTGCTAAAATTAGGAAATCGATTTTTCTAGGACCAAAGACACCTATAAAAAAAAACTACCACTAGAATAGAATAGGTCAATTACATTTTTATACTTAGTCTTTGTAACTATTTTAAGCAAATCAGGTAGGTGAATTTATTTTTATGAAATGATTCTTGAAATTTAAACAACAAAACTGTCTATAATACCTAATTTTATGGGGTTAAAACTAATGAATGGATGTGGCTTATTCCAAAATCAAATTCCAAATTATAAACCTTTAAAATAATATTGATGAAATTTGAAAAAAATTTCCTCTCTTTTCGTCTTTGAAATCACAACATCGATTTCCATACAAGAATAATTATAATTTTGTATGAGTGAGTGTATTTATTAGAGTGAATGGGGAGGGGGTGATGGTGGAATAGCATCCCCATCGCCCCTCAAGCTGTGTACATGACTTGGGTCAATGGCAGAATATTTATAAAAGTACCCCATCAACTCCAATTAGATTAGTTCGTTATTGTATGCAGGGCGATAGAGGAATAGTGGGTACACCATCTACCAAATAGAATCAATGCAATGTGTCTAGGTGTGAATGTGTATTGAATTTGTGTTGTAATATCTCGCATGTGCTCAGGGCTGAAACGACCAAGAAAAAACAATAATATATAATATCAATAATATGTAATACCTATTTTTTTTCTTCTTGTGTATCAGGTAATTGTTTTGTTAATTAAGCCAATTAAAAGATCCCTAATATATCTTAAATATTTTTTCTCTTTTTTTATGAGGGTATTTCGTATTTCATATTATATGAGGGTATTTTGTTATTTAATATTTTATATTTTTTATATAAGGGTATTTCTACATTCAAACCCGAACCGTGATGAGCCCAAACCGTTAAATAAATTAAAAGCGTTTTAACAGGATAGAAAACAACGTCATCAATGATATAATCAGCATTGTTTCTCTTTTTCCTGTACTACTTTTAACATCATTTCTTACTAGGTGGTCACAGTGTTTAGTAACAGGCAGGATCACTCTTCCTTTTCTACCATTAACTTTCAGAGTTCCACAAGGCTCTTGACTCGGCCCTCTTTCATTTGCATTATTCATTAATGATTTGCCTCAAGTACTCCAGTACTCTTAGTACCACCTTTTTGCAGTTGACTTGCAAATTTTTCAACAGGTAATATTAATGGCATTAGTCATATGAATTATATCAATTCCATCTCCACATGGTCAGTAATAAATGGTTTCGCTTTAAAACTATCTGAGACCCAAGCAATTTCTCTGCTTCAACCTTAAACTTTGTGCCGGACACCATTGAAGTCGGTGATGACAAAGCCATACTCTACAATTGTTCACCGTTTGGAGATGATTTTGAGTGCAAAAATTTCCTGGCCACTTTTGCAGTCTATAAAAAAGTTTACTTTAGTTTTCACTTTCTTAAAAAACTACACCTCATGAAACACACCATAGGCTAGCACTATCTCTCATTTTTCTACGTTTTCTGTATTGTGAATCCTACACTGAATCTGAAGTCACTAGCTTAATGTCATTTTTAACTCAGTTATTCGTTATGCATATCAAATTGCACGCTTTGATCATACATCACTTCTTGAGACCTTTTTAGTTGTTATTCCTCTAAAAAATTATTACAAATTGAAGATTGTTTTGGTTATTTTCAAAATTCTCACCAACTCCTCTATCCCTAATTGCTGTCACAAAGCATCTCAAAAACACTTTGTCAAGTGAGTCTCGTTTCCCATTGATCATGACACTTAATCTTTCCATCCACGTGGCTGGGATGAGAGTCTGGAACACTTTTCACTTGAGTGAATCAATACATAGCCATTTTTTCCTTTCTCTTTTTCATTTTTTCTTTCTTCTTCTTTCCTGCTTCCCCTTATATTTTAGTTATTTATATACACATACATATCTTATTATTTTTAAAGTTTACATTTTTTTCTCAAGTTTAATACAACCATGAAAGGTACCAAATAAAAATATGATCAGTATTTACAGTACAAATTTTATTCAATAATTACAATAAATGTCTATGATCACCCTCATCTGCCTATTCTCACTGGTTTTGAGGCCATTGGCTGTATGGCAAACAACTGACAGACAAAATTACGAGAATAGGTAGAGTTACGACCCAATACCAGAGGTTCCTTTTCTCTCTAAAGAGGAGAAAGGTGTAATTAAATTAAATCATAAAACAATTAAAATTTCGCCAAATAATGTGAGTATATGTTTTAAAATAAATAACTTATGGACATATCTTTGGCCATTCCCATGTTCTCTCCTGTTGCACCAACATCTTTCACCTGCTACCTACCTGCTATACATTATCGATCTAGCATTCTTTTCCATTCCAGCCCCTGTGATGTCAGGAGGGCAGAGCCTCCAGTGCGGCAAACCTCCGATGGCAGTTCAATAAATTTTAATCAGCGATAATTATTATTTTTACCAATCAAAAATTGTGTCACCTAGGGGGGTGACAGTAGACCAAGAGTATCTCACACTATTCAACTGTAGGTTTATAACCTCTCAGACACAATATTACAAAAAAGTATGTACAATACATTCACAAAAGAATTACAGTTTTTATAAATGTATGTATTGTTTATACATACATTTTGTTACATGTAACAATCAAAACGTACTAAATTGATTTTTTTTTATTTTTTTTTATTGCATCAATATAAGAAATAATTAATCTGGTTACAATAGAATAAAATAAATCTTTCTGTCAGAATATTAATATAAGAAAAATTATTTATACATAATTTACAAAGATACGACAGATGATGTTGGCACATCATCTGATTCCACAACAAAAGCATAATTGTCTTGTGATATATGCAAGCGAGTTTGAAATCCATTGTTATTGGGTAAGTCATCGCAAGTGGAAGACACAACTCCTAATTCATTTAAAGAATGAGCTGTGCTATTCCGATGTCGCTCATTGTAATACCTTCGACTATACTTTTTATGACTTCTATTTTTCCCGTTTTGATTGTTATTCGTCTTGCCCAGATCGTCAGATGTGGAAGACACACAGTGGTTTTTTGATACAGAATTCCTAACATTCCTATTATGAACAGAAACGTTGTCATCGCTGCTTGTGGTGTCGTTGTCCGAATCAGCAGATTCAAAAGATGATGATGATGATGATGATGAAGAACTTGTCGTATCGGATGATTCAGAGCTGTCAGATTGATCACCTGAATTTGAAGTGTCATCACTCGTCGAAGAAACAATACTTGTGTTCTTTGGATAGACTGGGATATTCCTATGGCTCTTGACTTCCAACATGTGAGCGCGACGGGACGCCTTGAATTCTCTTTCCTCTTTCATCTCCTCCTCCGCAAGTTTTATAAGACCTGCCTCCTCGCTTGGCAAATAAAAATCATATCTGAGAATATCCTGGGGAAAAATATAATCAAAGACGTCTAAAATTTTAAAGGCCATCTTGACTAGTATGAGAGCAGCCTTCTCTCGGTTCAATTCTTGCTTTGCTGAAAACACAGCCAAACGCTTCGTCTTTTCCAATATCCCCGTGGCATTATTTGACAATGATTTATCACTACCGTGCACTTCATCAAATTTGCTTCTCAAAGCACGGAAAACACACTGAGATCGAACGCCTGGCATCCCAAATAAATGTTTCAAATTATTGAGAAATGGGATTACAAGGTCTAACTCCATATCATTTTCCTCCACATCATCAAATTCATTTGGCCGCTTCTGAGCTTCTGAAAAAAAAATTGTTTTATTTATAAAACATAGTTCATACAACACTAAATAAAATATATTAATTATATTTCATAAATTTAACAATGAAATAAATGAATATTCATTTCTTAAAACACTAAATCATCCATTGATAGTTTTATTATAATGCTTTACTTTTAAATTGGATCATTTTATATCTTCTCTCTTTCTCTGCCATAAAAATATGATTAAAATAAAGTGGCAGCATCACTGGACCAGATCAGCAGAGAATAATGTATAACAATGTTCAATTTTACAGTTGATCTATTTCCGCTTTTTTATTATTTTTACTATGTTTTATATATGTACAATTTAAATAATAACTTGGAAAAATGCGTATCAACCCTTAACAATTTTTTTCTTTCCTCTTGATAATTCCAATTATTTTTGTGATCCCTTGGGTTTCTAATTACTATGATTCGACTGTAATAGTTTTAAAGTCTAGATGAAGAGAACATGCTATGGGAACAACAAAAGGTTGATGAATAAGCTAAGAGTTTTCTTTCAAACAGGCCTTATCTCTAATTGTTTAAAACAGAATTTTGATATTGAAGGCTAATATTACTTATATCGAGAAAATGGTTTTCTTAAAAGGCAAAAAAAAATTTCATTTTATCATCGATGGTTTCAAATTAAAACAAAAAAAGTTATATCTAGACAATAATGTAACTTACTGTTTACTTGGGCTAAATCATCCATACTGTTAGACCAAATAGTTCCTAGTAGTCTTGAAACCTAAAATAATAATTTGAAAAATTAAAATATTAAATTTAGCAAACAACTAAACTTTGATGCTTGAGCAATTAAGCTAGCCCACTGTAAAATTGCTTGTAAACCAAACAATGAGCTCAGAAAAGAGTGCAATGACTCAAACGGTTATATATCATAAAAGATCGATCACAAAGACCAGAACCCAGCAGTTATATCTAATTTGGAAGAATGTGAGTATAGTAGATGATGGGGTTTGGTCTGCGAGTTGGTGAACTCATGTTGAACTGGCACATGGGCACTACTGGGTCTGTCTTCCTCGCGGGTATGAGACTCGGGGAATATGAGTATTCTATATTATTCTATTCCATTATATCAATATAGGCTGTTTTATAACAAAAAACAGAGTACATCCTCTTGTAAGCTGACTTAAATTACTGTATTTTTATTATATGTAATTATTTTATTCAATCTATTTTATGTACGTGTAAAGATTAGGATAAGGCTGAAGATGCTTTCAATTTAAGTTAAGAGTGTGTGGTGTATAGTGACCGTTAGCCAATGATTATTAGCAGATCGTGAGGTGCAGTCTGGTGTGACGTAGGTTTTAGAAAAACATTTTCTTTATCATGCCAACGTTTCGATCTTTATTGAGATCATCCTCAGGGCCTGGGATTTATAAACAGTTTAAATTTTACAAATATATGTAGGATGCAAAAAGAAATGAATTTATACAATGCTAGAAAATTTTAGATAAAAAAAATGAATTTTACAATGCTAGAGAATTTTAGAATAAAAAAATGAATTTATACAATGCTAGAAAATTTTAGATAAAAAAAATGAATTCATACAATGCTAGAAAATTTTAGATTAAAAAGCTTCTCTGATAAACTAATAAACTGTTGGAACTATAGGCTTTATTGATATTGTAAGAAATAACTAAGAAGAATATTGGTGAAGTATACTCAAAGTTGGGGAATGTACTTCAAAAAAAAAAGCTTCTGGTGACCGAGGCTGAAGGGAATGTTCCTTAAATGGGCAAGGTGTTGACACAATGCTCATCAATGTAGGGTATAGGTCGCAGGTTCAAATCTATCTGCATTCGAACCCGACATATTCACAAATGGGATATGACCTCTGCTGATGCGAACCCCATTAAAAAATTAATTAATTTAAAAACAAATAGTACAATCGTATGACAGAATTTACTCAGAGATCTACAAAATAGTGAAACGTTACTGCTTAAAACATACCAATGTTGTTTAGGTGCAGTTAAACATTGAACAGTACAATTTTCAATTTGACACGATGCTAATAGATGTTAAGGATTGTATTTACAAATAGTGTAGGTCAGATTGTTCTGCCTAAAACCATGTTTTATCGCAACCCTTTACGCCATTAAGGCTTGATTGATTCTAGAATCATCATGATTGCTAAGTACATATTTTATAATATAATTTTTTTAAGTATATAAATACATATTTTATCAGTTCTTATTAATACTTTGAACAAACGTATAGCCAATTATTGCATGAAGCATTATTTTATGTTGCTTAGTGCCAGGTGAACTTACAGTAGTGTATTAATACGACAGAATTCGTTGTCTGCCTTTTGCCTCGTGCCGGCTAAGGGAAACGCTATTTTAAATAAAAACTCCTAATATTTTAAGCTATTTTTAGTCAGAAATTGCAGCATAAGAACATAACCGAACTTTATGGGTGCAGTAGATTCTTCAGTTGTTCATGTCTGTTTATAGTGTTTATCATTATGAATTGTGGACAGTGGCTGGTGGATAATCGACCCTGAGACTATCGATCATGTGACTTAGGTCTTTAAGTTTATGCCGAACTTGTTGGATTAATTTGTCGTTTTCCCTCTTCGGGCAGAGCTAGTAAATGGGAAAATGATGGAAATTCGATTCCTTATGTAGTTGATTTATTCGAAAATTATTTCTCAAAGGAAAGATGATATCACCAAATTCAGAGGTTGGGTTGGTCAAGGTTCTAAACATCCAAACCAACAGCCGCCGCGCTCTTTAAAATTATTCAAAAAACAACTAGATGTTTTTTATTATTCAAAATCACATTGTAAAGTCCAAATTTTATGTCGACGTTTGCATTTAGGATAAGTCAATAATTTAAAAAAAAAAATCTCTTCATTAGGTAAAAATGATCAGTTTAGACTTTAGACTACACTTACTGATCATCCATTTACTGAAAAGTTTCATATACACAAAGCTATTCATAAAAAAAAGCTTTTATTGAAGCAAACATTCCTGATTAACAAAAAGCATCATCAATGTGAACCTTGGATCTCGTCCATCAGAGGATCCAAACATGAAGATGTTACCATTGCTACACATAGGATAGGACTAATTATTTAGAAATCGTGAGATGCGGTCTGGTGTGATGTAGGTTTAAGAAAAACATTTTCTTTATTGTGCCAACGTTTCGATCTTTATTGAGATCATCTTCAGGGCCTGGGATTTACAAACATTGTTTACATTTAACAAATACATTTAGGATGTGGAAAAGTGAATTTATACAATGCAAAATATATTTTTTATATTCAATCAAAGTATAAACCTACATCACACCAGACCGCATCTCACGATTTCTGAATAATTATCGACTAACGTCACTAATCACCACACATAGGATAGGACGTTGTAGACACACCCGTTCTTTCCTAATGTCTGGAGTGGGACCTTCCTTTTATTTGTTTATTTATTTAAATGGCAGACGACCAAAATACATTATACATTTTTCAACTATAAAATATAAATTTGTCCATAAGAAAAAACTATAACTTAAATTATACATAATTTGTTGGATTTGTGAAGAGTGGTCAAGATTGTGATAGTTTAGAAAAACACTTTTTTTTATCGCTTTTGACAAATCCAACAAATTATTAAACAACCGTTCACTAAAAAAAAAAACACTAAAAACACATTTGCACTAAACAGTATGTTCAGAAAGGAAAATTAGTTAAGACAGTAAATTGTACAATTGTAAAATATTAATAAAAAATGAATTATTAAAAACCTATTTATACAGTATAAACATAGACATTATAATTATATAATAATTGATTAATAAATCTTATATTCTGCTAAGCAGTGATAGAGTTAAAAGTTCCAATTACAATAAAAAAGACAATAGACAAAATCTAATTATTTTGAATAGCTAGAAGATATTATCTAATGGTGTGTAAAGTACTGAATATTTCTATTTGTATAAACTTTTGAAGAAGTTTATTAACTATTTTTTGGAGTCAGTTGATACCAGAATCAAGAAGATAATCATGAGAAACGTGAGGAATGAAGAATTTGGAAGAAAGTCGTTGATTATGGAGTGGAACTCACAGATTTAGGTGAGAAATTAATAAAGGATAATCGATTCTTTTATTTATTAATTTATAAATAATCATGATGATATTCTAATGAAGATAAGTGAGCAGTAGATTGGAGACAAGGAATATTATGTGAGCTATAAGGAATATTTAATTTGAATGAAATTAATTTAAAGAATTTATTTTGAACTTGTTCTAAAGAATGTTTCTGACAGAGAAGATAAGGAGATCAAATGGGAGACGAGAATTCAATATTAGAAAGGACAAGGGCGCAATAGAAGAAGTGTTTAAAGGCAATAATATTATTTAAATATGAGTATTGTGAGAAGTCTAGCAACTTAAAAGATTTATCGATGAAATATGTAGTGAATAGGACATATTGGGCTAAAACGTGACACCCAAGTCTTTAATATAATTGATGTTTAAAGCAATATTATTATTAATATTATAAGAAGAGCAGAATTTTTTTAGAGCCTCGGTAGAAAGACATTACAAATATGAGGTTTGAGAAGAATCCAACTAATTTCTGGGAGTGCTGTTTATGAAGTTTCATGCTATGGCCTTGAGTTTTTGAGGATGTATGTAGTGAGAAACATGGAGGTGAAGGGTCGTATTTATTTGAGAGAATTTTATAGGTTTCGATGAGATCTTGCTTTTCTCTACAATCTTAATAATTATAAATTAATTATTATCTTAATAATAATAAATCTAATAATTTATTAAACATAGCCAAACGGCTTTAATTTTTTGGAAATTTTGGTAAATTGTCTGAACTTTTTCTACGAGTGTATTGTCTTTTTGAAAGTAGGGGATCCAAATACTACTTGCAAACTTTAGTTCAAGTTGAACATTGGTAACATAATTTTTTTAAGTAATTCACGAGAAGGTGACAGAGTTTTACTTGGTATGCAAGAAAGCTTCCTTTTATGATGATGTCCAGGACATATTCCATTTTATGTCTTCTGATATTGTTATTCCCCAAGTCATTTGAAATGGTGTAAAGGACAAAAAACTACCTTCAAGTTTGTATTTTTTTTAACTAAGACCCCCCCCCATAAGTATCGACCAGGCAGAAATCTTATCAACGCTCATTTGCAGTTCAGTGAATACAGTCAAGTGCTTTGCAAATATCTTGGTATCACCTGCAAAAGTACTGATTTCAGTCAATTTAATAATTTGCATCCCTGATATAAAGGATGGTAATTGAAATTTGCTGACATTTGTTTGTGTTTAGTTCCGTAGAGATATTTTAAACAGCTTATCAACAGAGGATTGAAGTAGATGATTACACAGTGAAAAATGATGATGTCTGCAAAATACCAATGTTATTTTTTGTTATGTTGTAACAGTAATGGCGACAGTTGGTGTTTAGGAAATTTAACTTATCCAACTGGACTTAACTCTATTGGATATAATTCTAGATATATTATGAATTTTTAGTATTAGTATACTGGTATTTATTATACTTGTTAGTATTTATGTTAGTGGTAGTTTATAAGGTGCTAATAGTAAGTTTATATTTCTATAGATATTGTTTGTCGTATTTTAAAAGGTCATGTCAGTTTGTACGTATATATTAGTATGTATATTATACATTTTATGTTTTTGAGTTTTGTATGTGTATATGAGACACCCTAACGACAAAATAAATGCAATAAATGTTAAATAATCAGTTGTAATTTTGGAGTTCCAGATATTCAGCGAATTTCAAAAAACCACGTTTCCCGTTAGCTTTGCCGCGTCAAGTTGTTAATCATAAGAATTATCAGTTCGCCGTAGCGGCTGTTCAAAGGGGAATTGCAGGTCGCTGACAATCGGCGGAAACTTTCCAGTTCGACCGAGGGCTGATCAGGACTGGTCAATTGTCAGTCCAACGAACGCTGGTTTGACAATTGGCATTGTCCAATTTTACACCGGTTCGACGGCCGATCCGCCTTCCTTCATTTAACTAGAGGCTCGTCCATTGTTCGAAAATATGAGTAAGTGGGCCACTTTTTTTAAAATTTCCTTTAATCCGTTATTATTTGGGATGTTTTCACTTTTGACATCAGATGTTCCAGGGTCAGCCGTCCTGGGACAACTCAGGAATGTGGCATTACGTGTCCCATTTGAGCAATTTAAACAGAAATTATTACTTAATTCTTTCATGTAATCCATTTCAAACGAGGCTTTTATATGTATCAACACTATATTTACTATGTGTTACACACAAATATAATATTTCACAAGGGAAGTCTTAAATAACTAGATCAATGTGATTTCATTGACCTAATCAGTTTTAACTGTTTCTATACCTAAGAATTGCTCATAATCCACTCACCTTTTTGATTCAATTTTTTTAACACCTTGTCAACAAGTTTTCTTTATATCATAAAATTTTGTAAGCTTCCTATACCGAAAATGTCATTATTTCCCTAGTCCAGGCAATTATTTGGTTTTGATTTCTGAGCCTTAAGTAGTAATAATCTATCTAGCCATTGCGGATTAGGGTAAGATATACCTTTTTTCATTAATGGCAGTTTATGTTAAGCCTTCAGTAGAGAATTTGAGTCTAATTTCCTTTTCCTAGACTATTTGAGTGTGTCAGTAATTAGTTTTCATTACTGACCCTTGGCTAATGTTAGAATTGGTGTGGTGTATACCATCATTAAAGCTTAGTAAGTATAAGTCTAAAATTAACTTTATTATGCATTTTTCGACAATTCCAACACTTTTCATTAATTGTTTTTTATTTTATACGTTTTTGTTAAGCCTTCGGTAGAGAATTTCAGTTTAATTTCTTTTTCCCAGACTATTGTACATGTTAGAGATTGGTTTTTATTACTGAGCCTTGGCTAACGGTGATCTATCTTCCCGGTGTTGATCAGGTTAAGGTATAGTTTTGAAGTTTTGTTAAACCTTTTCTAGAAAATTTGAATTTAGTTTACTTTTTCCTAAACTTTTATTGTACACGTCAGAAATTGGTTTTTATTACTGAGTCTTCGTTAACGATAATCTATCCTCTCGGTGTTGATCAGGATAAGATATTAGTTTTGTAGTTTTGTTAAACCTTTCTTGAAAATTTGAATTTAGTTTACTTTTTCCTAAACTTTTATTATACCCGTCAGAAATTGGTTTTTATTGCTGAGTCTTGGTTCACGGCAGTCAATCCACTCGGTGTTGATATATTCGGTAAGATATAGTTTTTGTTAAAATTCTCTAGAAAATTTGAGTTTCATTTCCTTTTCCTAAACTATTATTGTACAAGTCAGAAGTTGGTTTTTATTGCTGATGCTTGGCTAATGACATTTTATCCAGTCGGTTAGAATGAGGGTGTGATATAGTTTAGTGATCTCCGTATTACTTTTTTCTTCTATGAAGAGTTCGGATTTATATACAATAAAAATCAAGTAATATATAATATGCTCTAAAAAACTCTCAAATATGTGAACTAATTTGCATTAAAATTACAAAAATAATGAATGTTGGAGATGTCATCTAAGTAGTAAAACTTTTTTTTAAGCAAGACACATTTTTGGTCTAGTACATATTCCTTTCAAAAAAGCAAATAAGACAGAAAAATCTTCACACATAAAAATCATATATTTTGAAATATTATACAAAATAAATAATTTAGCTTAAGTAAATTCAATGGCATTTCAAAGTTAGTTTCTCTAAAACTACAGGGCTTATCCCTCAACAAATATTTTTACTTTGGAAAAAAATAACAATGATAGAGGTGATGAGAGCATACTTGCAAGAAAAATAATTGTATTATTGATTCCCTCTATAACAATTTTACAGTTAATTTTGACGATTCAAGCAATTTATTCTTTTTGTTAAAGATGGTTTTTAATTTCTCTTATAATTCCTGCTAATTTCTGTTTTGCGTTGAAAGGAAAAATCCAACCTGCTATTTTAGAAATGAAGTTCCCACTTTTGAAAGGTTGAAAATATGAAAGAGGACTGCAATTGACTATTTTGGTGTTTCAAATAAGGCCCTGTTACAAAACCTGACTACTTCAGAAAAAGTGATTCTTCAGGAAAGGAAAAAAACTGCATTTAAAAATTTTTGGAAATAAGGCCTCAAAAAAAAAAAAAAGGCAATTATTTCAAGGTAATTCAATTATATCAGATTGTTTTTGCCGTTGTTCCCTACAAGTTAACTGAAATCCAGTTCAAATTTTCCACATTTCATTATGCGGTAGTTCTACCTTCTGTAGAAAATTTAACTTTATTTTTTTATGCTCATGACCATAGATTTATCCAGTGTGTTATAACTTTATTGTCTCCGATCACTCATATCTGCTTATTCTTGTTGGTTTTTTGTGTGGTGTTTAGTGACTGTTAGTTAATGATTATTTGGAGATAGTGAGATGTGGTCTGGTGACGTAGATTTTAGAAAAACATTTTCTTTATTGAGCCAACGTTTTGATCTTTATTGAGATAATCTTCCACAACATTCTGTTATTTGATTTTCGAGACGGAGCAGGTAGGGGTCGGAACCGTCCGGTCATTGTCCCTCCAGAGATTCTGAACGCACCTCTTAGACGGCCTGGTGGCGGCACTGGTGATAGTTTCCAATCGGCACAACCTTTTAACAGTAAGCCCGAGTACAAGATGATGCACATCAGCACACCGCCTTCACCAATGGGACGACCTGCGGATCTCAAGCTTTCCCAAATGCTTTCAAAGTTAGATCTGATTTTCGCTGGGAAAATAGAAGATCTGGTCATTTACAGAGTCCTTAGTGTGTATTTCAAAGAAGCAGACAGTCAAATTTATTTTGAGTGAGTACCCATACAAAAAAAAAAAAAAAATTAAACTGTTGACATGATTTTTATTTTAAATTTTAGTGCGATGATGGAGGCTATTTTTAAAAATATGTTGCTCGATCCTTCAAATGCAGTCCCTATCTGTAAATATTTGTACATTCTGAGTCGTGATCAAAGCAAAGGACACAGCATTAGATCTACATTTTATAAGTATCTGCAAAATTATTATAATGGTAATTATTTATTTTTATTGCAACCTCATTAAAACAGCATTTTTTTCATAAATGGACCCTGTGCCATGGTGTTGTTTTTAAGCAAATAATATTGCTTTGTTCTGTCATTTCAGTGGGTACCTTCTTTAATTAATTTTTATTATTTATAATTTATTTGCTAAATTCATAAAATATGAGTTTGTAAGTTTTACTATCGCTCGTTTCCTTTAAGAGAGTTTCAATTGAGTTTCTTTAACTTTTTTAACTATATTATTATCTCAAAAATCATTATCAAATTGTNTTTTCTTAGGTTCTGTTTTACATTTTACAGACAAATACACTATTTGGAAAAATCAAGGAAATGATTGTTTTAAGAACTTTGTGAATTTTTTTGCTGCTGCTACACATCACAACCGCAATGTTTTTATCGCTCCATTTCACGAACTTGTTAATGCTATTTTGGAATTTGCTTTCATCCTTAGCTCTTGCCTTGACTCTTACGCAGAGATAAAGCTGTACAGTCTACTAGTAAGTGTCATAGAGCCCATTATCAAGAACAAAGGGCAGTGACGAAACTTGTGTTTCAGGTTATCAGATATTCGCAATATACTAGCATGCCGAATTCAAAAGAAGAGATTCCCGACATCAATGTGAACATGCAAAAGTTCCAAGAGGTGAAAAACGCAGCAAGGCTCAAACTAAGCCGCGGGACCTGCAAGGATCCGAAGTCGACGCTTTGGCTCATGATGGTTCTTGAATCAAACTGTTCGCATCCGGTGGCACAAACTTTCTACACAGAAGGGCTGGGAAAAGAAGACGTTAACAACTTTCAAACAGATGTGCTCAACATTCAACTTCCTAGAGAGGATTTTAAAATGTTCGATATCAGTCATATTGAGTCTATATTAACTCTAGTCTGAGCAATATACAATTTATTATTTGTTTTCTTGTTGTTTTACATGTTATAGATTATTCTTTGATTTCATTTAAACTGTATTCATTTTTTTTGTATATTTTTAATTAAGACATAACAGGGTGATTTAAAGTAATATTATTTTAAATCTTAAAATATTTCTTGGAATTAATACCTAATTTTAATTTCAACGGTGAAATAAATCACTGTGCAAACCCTGTGTTTATGTTTTGTTGTTGAACTTTTTTTAAAACTGTTTCGGTTTGAGGGGTATCTTGATTTTATTTTTGTGATTTGGACATGGTTATCATGTAATGATTCATCATTTATAATCCATCAGTCCTTAAAATGCCTTATTACAGATTATTCTTGTTGTTTTGCACTATTTTTATAATCAAAGTATGTTATATTTGTCCTTGTATTTTATAAATGTAAAAACATTTTTAAAAAAGTGACCTTTTTATTTTTCTAAAGCATTGTGATAGGGATGAAATCTCGTTTTATACTTATTGCCAATAAATTATATTTTGTATGACTCATTTCGTCTCAAGTTTGTAAAAACCTATTCTTCAACCTTTGAAGTTTAATTCATCCGAATTTCCTATAAAGCCAGCCCTCCTTTACCAATCACTCCAAATGGAACGACACTGAGCTGCATCGTTTGACCAAAACTTCGCTCTGATCAAGTCTTTAAGCTAGTTGTTCACTTCCTCGAAAGTGGTGTAGTGGCTCCTAAACAGACGAAAGAATCTGTTTTTGATCCTTGATAAAGAATTTTTTTGTTCAGATTTTAGACTGCAGCAAACTGATAGTACATGCAACTTATTGACTACTGGTCTAACAGGAATGTCAGGTTTGGAGTTCTGGGATTCGTGTTTATTAAGTTTTTTGTATTGTAGGTTAAGTAAAACCACACCATTGAACCAAAGCCGCTATAATTCAACCAAGGCTTACATGATGTTTAACAACCTGAAACACCCAAAAAAGCTCTATAATTTTACTATTTTTAAATCTAGTGTAGACAACTATCTATAAGCCACATTAGTCATATTTTGTATATGTTTTCATGTAAAAACAATTATCAAAAGCCATATAATGCTGTATTAAAACAACCAATTTTTCTAAAAACTTATTTTTGTAACAAATAATAAACCACCAGATTTTTTTTCCTAATCCCTATTCATAGTTTTAAGTAGATCCATTTTTTAACAAATACCCCAGTTTAGCTGTATTACGGAAACTTGTTTGTATCGTTCTCTTTTATAACATTAATAAAAGAGAAACGCCATAAAAAATATTATTTTACAAAAATATTAAGATTGTCACAAAATGAGCAGTCTTTTATTAAAAACCTATTCTTTAAACCTAATAAACCTTTGAACCTGAAAAGTTTTCTCATAAAATAATTTGAAGAGGCATAAAGGAATTTCGTCCAGTCTAATATTTGGTGTTCCATGCCTCGCCAGTCCAGAATTGCTATTGGGATTGTGAATGGCGGGCTGTGTAATATTGAATGTGTAATTTTTTCCTTACCGATTGACTTAGTTTGATTGACTATCTGTCAGATTTGTTTCAGCATTTTGTCATCTTCAGTGTGCCATAAAACAATTGTGCCTAATGAGACCAACCAAGATGATTGGTACAGATCAAATAGAAGTTACCATAAGAGGAAATTTCACGAAAATAAATGTGTTTAAGTTTAATAGTTTTATTAACGCAAATAGAAATTACACTGCATTATTACATTTAGACTTAGCAAGCCTGGCCAATGTTATTTGTAAAATTATAATGAAGGTAACAGTTTTACTTTTATTTATATATATATTTTTACTGTTTAATTTGATGAAAGTGAAGTAGTGTAAATAAATTTTGTTTAACCTCCAATCGGAAATTATACATAGTTTTTCGTTTTTACAATTTTATACAAATGATGTTTTTATTAATGTCCTTAATATATATATATATAAACATTTTTATACCATTTCCATTTTTTGAATTTCTGTTTATTTATTAATTCAGTTATTATTATTATGTAAATTAAAAATAAAAAAAACTTAGCAAGTACATAATTTGAGACAAAAGAGCTGGTTTATTGTAATGAATAAGTTTATCAAGAAGACAATTATTACATACATATAACAGAAGCATTATTAATAGTAAAATAAAAATATAAATTAATAAAATTTACACCTAATGCAAAACATTAACTTTGTTTGATTGCTTCGTTAAGCAAGCAAATCTTAAATTGTTTCATTGTCTCTTTCCATTTAATGAACTAGAAAAAGCATTAAAAACCAAGTAAGCCATTATACATATCAAGTTTTTTGTGTTTAAAAAATTTTTTTTTAAGTTTTAAATAATATTTTGACTCGAAGTGTTATTTCACTTTGTTAATCGCAGGCTTGTTTTTTTTTATGGTTAAATAGCGAATCCATAAATGGATGATAAAGTCTATGTCGGTGGATGTTCGTTGTTGATCATACATGGGCTGCCGTCGCTGCTGTAGCCGTATTGTTAGGTGTCGACGAGGTTGAAGACGATGAGGATTTGGGCGAATTAGGTCCAGATGGATGTTTCTTGTTTATGTACAAATCTAGGAGTTTAAGCTTTGACGCAGACAGGGTGGAGAGGTATGGGCGTAAACAACCGTCTCCTAGTTTGTCATGGAGTGCGACCATGCAAAAAACAGCCGATTTTCTCACAAGGCTCTCCTCGTGGCCGTAAGCCTGGTAGAAAGATTAGATTAATCATATTTAAAAAATATATATATTTAAAAAATGTTACCTGTATCAGGCCGGGCATCAGGTCGGAGAGAAAAGGGAGGAACTGTTGTTTCGGATGGGCTTCAACTACCTTGGTTAATGCTTTGATGACCGACAGATTGTGAGGAAATGATTCGACACTCATCAGAGGTATCAACACCTAAAATTGCAACTAGGTGAACAATATAATCTTTCACACCATACATTATGTTTCTTAAAAAATAAAATGTGGTTTCTCTTATAAACAAATGATTACACAAAATGTTTATCAAGAAATTTCCAAGGGTTCTTCCCTTTTTACATAATTTGATTGTTTGTATCAACACTTGTGATTGCACAAAATTTCAACTTTTTTGTATGACGCTTAAGTTCGATAATAATAAATGCATGCTTAAAAATAAAATTAGAACTAACAATTTTAAATGAAGGTCTGACCGGCTTTGTGTGAACTCTGTGCTAAATTGATTTAATGGTTTAAGGCAGTCGATCAAATCTGGCATTAATAACCTTTTTTTTATTAAACTAGAATTTTTTTCTGCATCATTTGGTGTAAAACTTTTGCAATTTTATGCATCGGAATTAAATTTTTGAAAATTGAGACCAACAATTTTAATTTTGTATTTATTTATTAAACTATATTTTTGTCGATGGTATAAAGGATTTGCAATTTTGGGCACAGGACGTGCTCAATTTAACAACTAAATGGTCTACACAGAACAGAATGGCTTTTATGAATTGATAAATCTAAATATAACAGGGACCCTTCTATCAGGCGGAAATGTCTCAACATCGGCAGTCAGTGTGGCTTAAACAAAACAACATTACAAAAAGGGCACTCAAAAAGTAGAAAATCAAATGTAAACTAAACAGGCAATTTTTTTGAAATGCATTATCAGTTTATTAACGTTGAACAACTAAAATGTAGTAATATGCATTATTAAAAAATATATCAAAATGCTCACAAGAAAGACGTGAATAAATTGAGCCCAATCATGTTTGGGAAAAAGAATCTGAGAATTGGTTGACCCCCCTTAAAAATGCAGCAACCAAGTCAACATCAACATCCACATAATCAGGATAGAACGAGTCGACAACTGCAGTCAATTTAATACACTGGAAAAGCATGTGCACATTGTAATATAAATATAAATACCTTCATAACCAAATCTGGCTTTAATGCATTTGCCATTTCTTCGATACAAGGCTCTGCATGTTTTGCAATCTAAAACAATAAAATAAAATATATAACCTGAACAATTTAGAAAAGAGGAAAACAGAAAATTCGCTCACATCTCTATTTGTGTCACTGTATGCTCTAATTATGTTAAGAATTAGGAGTTCTGAGTATGACTGGAACATTGGTCCGAGGGTTTTCTTTTTCAGCATCTCCGAAAGGGCCAGCAGAGCTGTTTGCCTCGACTCGACGTCGCCTGCATCGATCAATGGTAAGATGACCCTCAACACCCTCCTGACAATATTGACACGATGAAAGATATCGTTCAACATGAAAACTCAGAACAAACTTACTTGAAATGATGTGAAATTACAACAGGATCGGATTCCTTCACCAGTGTGGCGACTAGAGAAACAGCGAGCTTTTTTTCTTCACCGGCCAAACTGTCTAAAGTGTCCAATGTTTTCCCAAGAAGATCTCCGTCCATTGTACTTCCACCGTCTAAGCATAAAAGAATTTAATGGATACTTATTTTTTTAAGTTAACTGTATTTTCAAGTACATATTAGAAACTGTGGTTTAAAAAAGAGAAGATTTTGAAGAAAAAACAGAACATATAAGACAAAATGGTTTTGAGAAAAACAGGGAGAAAAAAGTTGTCAAATGTCTGAAAAATTTAGCCCTCCAAAAACACGAGAGAAGCTTTTAAAAATTACCTATGTATTAAATTTAATTACCAAAAATGGATTACCAATACATGTGTAAATGAACACAGAGCAAGATGTGAGGAGGAATATAACCTGCAAGAAACTAAAATAAAAATAAAAAAACTGAAAAGGGCAAAGAGAAGAAGTACGCAAAATTTGCTAACAGCTGCCTGCTGGTCTATTTTTACTTACTGAGCCTTTGAAGTTAACTTACCTAACTTAAAAAAAAAAATTAAATGACAAGTATTTTTTCATATGGACATTTAATATATTTTTACTGTTTACATCCATTCTAGATGAGTGAATTATTCTGACGGGGACTAATGCAGTGTATATGACAAGTATAGAGGGATTTAAAATATATAGAAATCCTATCTTTTTTGCCAGGGAATGCAAACATTGTCCGTTAAGAGAAGTGGTCATTGTAGAGAGGTGCCTGTTAAGAAGGGTTCAGAAATTGGATATATTTGCTAGGCTAACAAAGAATTGTTCTGTTTATAATTATTCAAAAATATGACTTACCGTTCATTGAAAAACCATTGCCTAGGCTATTTGAATCAGTGCTGTCTATTCCATTACAGTCTTTCTGCGCTTTTGTTGGTGATGATAATGATAAAGATGTAGTCTGGAAAAAATCCTAATTCAAGTAAAAGCTTTTACAAATAAACAGTTTTACTTTCAACTTAAAAATACTATCATGAAAAAAGTAAAAACCCTGCAGTGGGCAGTAGTGTGTACTGTAATTTCTATTTTATTGTAGTTTTAGTTTGAATTCTTGTACTGATTGTGCCAATTGTTGTTACTACTCATTCATTACGTTTTCAAGAACTAGGAGTGCCTTGTGCTATTTTTTACTTTTCTTAATCTTAGTGCTATGGAGTCGTTAAAGAAGAAACTTGTGTTTTTAGAACTGAGTACTGCTGGCACCTCCTAAAAGTATAATAATTAAATATTTTGATTTAGGTGATCATAATAATCTTTCTTTGGTTATATCTAAGATTTTAGTTTTATTTAAATTTTGTAAATTATCGTTTTTACTTTTTAAGTCTGAAAATTAGTAAAACAAATCTAAAACAATCTTGGAGGTCCTCTGACAACTTTTGGATGAATCTGATGATAATTTCTTAGATTTTACATCACACAGAATTATTGAGCAGCGATGTTTCAGATCAGTATGTTGTCCAAAATGAAATAGTAGTTTTTTTTTTTTGTTTTTTTGCCAAGCTTCTGCTTTTTATTAAGCCTTCCTTTAGCCCTGAGGAAGGCTTAATAAAAAAAATATATATATAAAAAAATATTGGTAGAAAAAAAAGACACTTCATACTACTTCATTAGACAACGTACATGATTCCAATCTTCAATTTATTCGATTATACAGATGAGACTAAACAGAATAATGCAAGATAGTCATGGCAGCGAATTGGAGCTATCAGTGAAGATGAAATAGATAAAGCAAACATACATGTAGAAAATGCTGACACTGATTATACTTTTTTCATCACAAAAGGTGATGATACACTATGGATAAGCAATTCCTCTGCCTTGTGCCATAAAACTAATAAAACTGCCATAAAAAATATTATAAAACCTTTACCAGGCCCCATCAGAGCTAGCCCAGTTCACGATCGGTATGAGAGACCAGTATGAGATAGAAAAAGTATCCAGGTGACTCTCCTGGCGACAAGATTCAGTCACCTCCCCTCCATCTCTTCTCGATCCTCTCCCAAGTGACTTAAAGATCTTGATGTTTGATTCTGATATATTTTTATAATGAAAGAGTTAGAAGCTGTAGCTCTTTGGCATTTAATTAAATGAAAAACAAGTAAAAGTAGTGTGGGTTCGCCCACATTTTCTTTTTAACTTTATCCGCATAATGGTAGTCACTGTTGTTCCAAAGCGTGGGGTATGTATGAACTAATGAAATTCGTTTGTTGTGATCAAAAATGTTACTTCTATACATTTTTTTAACGTTTCAAAGAAGGCATGTGAAAACAAGAGTCGGACAACCTGTGTGAATGATACCATGCTGCACGATGTTACCTTCCTACAGAAAAAGAATCATCTGACTGAACATCTCAAGTGACTAAAAATTGTTATCTCATACCAGTCGCCTGTTAGTCCCCCAGTCTGAATGACCGTAACTGTCCCTACATTACATTGGTCTCCTCGATACCGATCTCTCATTTCAATTAATTTTGTGTGAACTGGGCCAGGATATGTACTGGTTTAACACATTTTTGCCTTTTAACACTACGGATCTGTTTAATGATACAATACACACTTTGATGTCAATAAAGCAAAAATGTGTAGATTAAAAAAATGCAAGACATAAGAAGAATAATGAGATAATGGATGTTTTGGAATAATGTATTTAGTGGTAATAAAAAAAGGAAACAAAACAAACGTGAAGGAAATGTAGAAAATTGAAGGTTGGATGACAAATCAATAAAAATTGAATACTGCGAAATTTATGTTATTTGTTTAAATAAGTATGTAAACAGTCATATTAGCTAGTTTTTTATATTATAAATGCTTATCTTTATATTTTTCATTCTAATTGTTCCTATGATGGTATATCATTATCAATAAAATGTGGTGATATTAAGGTAACTTTCAATGTTTTAAATCTCTTTTGTCATGATTTAAAGGGAAAAAATGAAAAACAAAATGGGGAGAACTAAGTTCTATCACTTCTGTAATTTTTTTATACTCCCCCAAAGCAGGATTAAGATTATAATTGTTTTGATTTTTTTTGTAATATTAAAAATTAGTTCAATCATATGATAAAAACAGAAGAATTTACCCAATTTGTAATGAGGTCGACATCTTGTTTCTCATTAAGTGACATCTGGCTGATACCACTGTCATGGGATGCTGTATCAGTTACTTTGCCATCATAAGAGTAAGACTGGATTTCAGCCGTTGTCCTCCTTAAAGACCTATAAACTTGATCTGGGCTTAAAGGAGTTTCTGATTTCGATGAAACTGGTGTGGATTCACTGTTCGATACTGGTTTCCTAACTCTACACTGTATTAGACTGGCTGCTGCTTCCTGCAAGTAAAGTTTTGTTTTGTCTATTTTATCTGCTTGTTTTATACCGAATTCTTACCTGGTACTCCTTTGGAAGTTCAGTAAACCGTAGTGTGACTTGAGATGGATTCAGATTGAACAAAGCAAGAATGGCTTCTTGTGATGCTCTCCTCAGTTCACTGCCTTGTTTTATACTGTCCCCCATTGTCCAACCTGAAAATTTTATTAAATTTATCAGAATGATGTGAACGTAATATGGTGGTAAAAACTGCCCTACCGATTAGTTTTGTCAGAGCGGCAGTTGTAATGTCACGACTGGACCCTCCTGATGGTACTGGGAATGCTGCCATCGGATCAGCATTCGGTGCTGTTTTGGCCAGGAACTGAAGTACGGCCAGTTTCACCCTTGTATTAGGAGTTTGTGTCGGATCGACTAAAAACCTCAGCGCCCAATGGAGGACAGCCTCAGCCCCAAATGAATCCCTGACCGTATCTAATGTCCTGGCAATCTTACCCTGAATCGATGTTAGCAAATCGGAGCCGAGTTTGTTAAATAGCCTGGTCAAAAGTACGTAAAGCCAAGGTCTTAAATCAGATGAATGTGTCTTGATCAAATCGTTAACGGTATCAAGGAACAGTCCAAAGACCTAAATAAAACAAGTGAATTAGTTCCTTTAAAACAGAAATATTTACAAATTGCACCTACCTTTGTATGAGAATCACTTAGCATTTTTGTAAAATGTTCTGTTATCCTTGTAAGCTGATGGGGTGACAATGTGTTGCCATCTTGAAGATATACAGAGAGGGAAACAAGACCTTCTTTACGATCGCTCCAATGTGTGGAATCAAATGCTTGCATTATTTCCTAAATCAATAATTATATATTACTTTTTTAAAATTATAATTCAGAAAAAGTTACCGAAGTTAAAAGTTAAAAAAATTACTATTTTCAAAATTCTGAAACTGAAAAATAAAATTTGAAAAAGAAAGATTCAATACAAATGAAGTGTTGATATTAGATAATCATACTCTACTGCTAATTAATTAAAATAATTATGTGTTATACTAATTATTTTAGAATAAGTCAACAAACCTTGATTCCAAGCTCACAAGGTTCCCTGTAAAGTCTCGACTGAGAGCCACTCCATGAAAACGACTGCACACAAATGAAAAAGCACACACATATTTTAAGAGCGAGTATGCAGGCAATTTTACAAAACAATACTTTAAAAAAACTAATATTTTAATTACATTCAAGAGTTTTTGTCTTTAAAAAAAATAAAAACATTCAAGAAGAAACGTGCATTAAGGGCTCACTTTCAACTAATAAAATAGATAATAGACGCCGCATTTTACACCACAACATTAAAAAGAATCTAGTGAGAGTTAACAGAAATACAAGAAGGTATGAAAGAATAATAATAAGTACTTATTAAACAATGATTATTTGGAGATGGTGAGATGCAGTCTGGTTGACGCAGGTTTTAGGAAAAACATTTTCTTTATTGTGCCAATGTTTGGATCTTTATTGAGATCATCTTCAGGGCCTGGGATTTATAAACACTGTTTAAATTTTACAAATACATGTAGGATGTGAAAAAATTAATTTATACAATGCTAGAAAATTTTAGATAAAAAAAATGAATTTATTCAATGCAAGAAAATTTTAGATAAAAAAATGAATTTATACAATGCTAGAAAATTTTAGATTCAATCAAAGTATTTGTGCTCACTTAAAGTGTTTGTTTTCCGAGTAAATGTGTCATTCTTGTCTGTCTCGTTGACAGTGCGAGTGATATATTGGTGTTTATATACGTTGGGGATTTTGAAGGGGTGGGGAGGGAAAAAAAAGTCGGGAATAGAAAGACATTTTTATACGAGGAGTCAGCTTCTTTGATGTGAAAGGAACCAACAGAGCCAACAATAGGAAAAAATGGGGAATGGTTCGGGCCTGATTATTTTTTCAGGATTATATAGACAGGGCTAATTAGGGAAAGGAAAGCCAAACTGTCGAAGAATTAGACTATGTAGAAATATGTGATGTGTGGAATGTGATGATTTTTTATACGTTGCATTATGTGATGTGATGATGATGTATGTTATCGATATTGAATTTGATTAATGATATTAGCTTAGCTGCAACTGAGTTTACATGTGTCTGTACTGTAATTGATGCTGTGTTTATCCCTGCTGATGTAAACCATTTCTAAAAAGTTGTTTGTGTTTGTTTTGTTCTGTGTGCAATATTTTTGGATTGTTGAAGTCGAAATTGTGTTGGTGTTCAAAGTGGTGGGTAGGATTTTGTTTGGGTTTTTTGGGGCAATCATAGGTATGTTGCTTTTTTCACATCCTACATGTGTTTGTAAAATTTAAACAATGTTTATAAATCCCAGGCCCTGAAGATGATCTCAATAAAGATCGAAACGTTGGCACGATAAAGAAAATGTTTTTCTAAAAACTACGCCACACCAAACCGCATCTCATGATCTCTAATTAATCATTGGCTAACGGTCACTAAACATGACACATTATTAAATATTTACTATTTTATTGTTAGTTAGTTTTAATAGCAATGTATTTTCACCCTTAAAAGAAAATAACATTAATGTCTCCAAGTTATTCTCTTATGTTTTATCCGACTGACTCCTAATGACATCTTCACTTGGTCAAAATAACAACCACTGAAGATGACAACTCAATGACAGACAAAACCAGGCAGATAAAGCTACTTATTTTATAATAAGTATAATTTATCTCTTTTTGTTGGTTATTTCCTCAGTGTGGGGTTATAATTATTGCTCTTACATCTTATACATTTATTAAATTTTAGATTGTAGTACTTTTCAAACTCTGACCGGCTTCATTTCAATATCACGTGAAAGATTGACAACAGAGCTTTGAAAGCTCCACAATGAGAATAAATTATACATGTTGTATGAGTTATATAATTACAACCATACACAAACTTTATTGTTTCAAATCTGATAAATTAAGTATTTTTAATGTAAAAAATGGAGGTGGATTGTTTAAATCATTTTCTAGTCGATCCCAGTGCAAAAAATGTCCTCAATAAGTCTGTATTATGAAGACAACATAATAAAACAACAACAATAATAATAAAATTAACTAACTGGCAATTTTAAATTTAAAATTTTTTTTATTGATTTTTGTTTTAATTGTTTATTATTAACAAATAATTTGTAAGTTGTGCCAAATAATAATAAAACAGGCTATTTAGCATCACATGGAAAACTGCATGGAATTAGTTATTTAGATGATGTTAATTTTTTATATTGCATTAATCATTCAACAGCAAATTCAGGCAAGAAAATAAAAATAAAATAAAGCTTTGCCATACATAGCACCAGGTAATTTAATTTTTTCTGCAAGATCAGACGCAAGCATTGTTTTGTATTTCCTCTATTTATTTTTGTTTGTTTAATATTTAGTAATTATGTGTAAAATAAATATTTTTTATTTGTTATTTATTCCTTTATGGATTATTTTTATCATGTCATTTTTTTCAGGGCTAATAAGTGGTATAATAAATATTACTAATTTAGAAAAAATTACTTTAACATGAGAAAATTTAAATTTCCTCAAGTTTACTTGTAAGATCGTTATATGTTATAACATTATTTTTTAATGACTTTTTTATTTGTGAGGAGGGGGTTGCTAAGAACACATAATCCCCATAATGCACCATGCTAAGTACGAATGCCTTAACTCAAAATAGGCCAGGAATAATTGTTAAATCACTTTGCCGTATACACAAGATTTCTTCTCCTACTTACTTTTAAATGTGCAAGTGTTTCTGATTAAAAGTGTAAAGAAAGAATAATGATTGTAGTTACATCAGAGGTGCGGCGATGTGATGATTCGAAGGACCGTTCCGAGCAAACGGATGAAGTTTCACTGTCGTCAGATGGATCGTCGAGCCCGCGTATCCGCCTTGGCGAAGTTACCATGCTCAGCTCCCTTGGTTCGTACGTCTACATTCACACAGACACAAGTAACACAAGAATAAAAAACAACAAGTCAGAAGGAAAGAATTTATTTAGATTTTTTTTTCTTAAAGTGAAAATTAACAAACCAGAGCGTCTGCTAGAGCTGACTCTGCTTCGAGTGACTGCTGCAAGACCCTTTGTGACATTATGGGCGGCCTAGTTGGCAGCATGCTCCTCCCAGACATACTGCTCCTTCCTTTTAGGGACAATGGGGGAAGGAGTGGGTGGTGATGGGGATGATGGTGCATAAGACTGGTACCAGACCGGCCTGGAGATGTTTCCCTCGAACCTCCAAATGATGGCGAACGACGGCTACGGTCATTTATGGCTGAATTTGTCCCGTAACCGCCATAATTCAGTCTTGAAGAAGGAGATCCAGACCTTGAAGATGCTAAAAATTTAAAAAAAAAAATTGTCAACTTTGGTCAAATACTAAAAAAAGTTTTCAACTTTGGTCAAACATTTTCAAAGTTCAGTTCCACAAACTTGTGAAAAATGTTATGAGTTATGTAAATAACTAAAAGATACTGACTTTTTTCAATTAAGTAATTTTTTTAATGAGCGTATTTTAACTAAGTGGTTATATGAATCATCTGGGTAGTTTTGGAATAAATAAATAAAAGGCCCATTTGCAAGTGTGTTGGGTTCAAATGCAGGGATTTGAATTTGGGACCTTTACCTTACAGTGATAAACACCGTGTCGATGCAGCCACCGACACCACTTAATAATGTCGAAGCTAGGAAGTTTTTTTTTTACCATCAAATCAAACAATCTGACTAGAAATCTGCTCTCCAAATTACTTACTAACAACCTTACTAACTACTAATAACAAAAGGGTTGTGAGGACAGATGGTGAGGTTTTGACAGTTATGTTTATGTACAGGCTATATATTGAATGAAGTATTTACAATAAAGACAATACTATGAATTTTTCAATTCAGATGTAATTACTTATTATTTTCTTATTAACTTTTACAAGTTTTCATTATAATTGACTTACGCTGAGATTGAGAAACCCTTGTAGTTTTTCTACCTTGACGGGAATGCTCTGGGGAAAATAATGACGAGGAGGGAGCTCCGACTAGAGAACTTGGTCCAGAATCCGTTGTTTTCTTTGGCCGAGCTAAAAATGAAAAACTATTATTGACACATTTTTAATTCTTCAAGAAGAGTATTAATTGAGGAAGGTTCAAGCTTAATAGAGAGGAAAATGAAAAAGAAAGAGAAAAAAAAAACTTTTAAACAAAATATAAAGCTGGTATATATCAAAGTGTTCCAAATGAAAAATGTATGAATTAGGGCTATCCTACACAGTCTGTAGGAAGAAAGGAGTTGAATATGCAGAATATACATATTTTTTATTTAAAGTACCTCCATCCTCTAGAGTAAGCAGCATGTAAGCAAGAACTTGTTAAACCCAATCGTAATCTCCCGTACGTTTTTGTGCATTGGTTCCAATTGCAAAGTGCAAGCATAGTTTGCTTTTGTACAAAGCACAAGATTTATAATTGTCAACCGTTTAAAAAAAAATGCAAATTTTATATGTAATTCCAGAGAAAACTGCACTCGTAATTTTTAACACTTTTTTAAAATAGATTGTTAACTTACGTAAACTGGCATTCGATCCGACTTTTTGCCTCGCCATCGCTGCATACTGTGCCCGCGCCTTTGCTCTTTGTGCAGCTTGAAGGTCCACAGCTGAGTTAGACCTTAACGAGACTGGTTTTGGCGTGGAGAAACCTCTTCTGTTGACTGGGGTTTCTATATAAAATAAAGTTTAAATATATGAGCTAATAATTAGGCAATATTATACAGAAATAAATACAGGGCACATATAATAAATATATGTTTATATTAAAATTACCACAAATATATGTCTAAACTTATTAAAATTGATTTAATTAAAGAAACCGCATAATTGTTTAAACTATCTTTTATTGCTTCATCTTATGCTCTTTTATTACTTAGAGTAATAGTGAAAATTGTCTAGTTTTTATTCTAGCTTTCTTATTATCATTGTTTTGTATTTGTATACAATGATTGATACAGTGATTCATCTCAATCTTATAAATATTAAAAGCTTTGTTAATGGTGTTACTAGTTAAAGTCACACATTAGTCAAAGCACCTAGGAAAGGTCAAAAAATAAATACATAAAACAAAGTTTCGCTGTCTTTTTGTTCCTGGTCAACATTCCTGTTCCTTATAAAAATAATAAAACACATTTTAAGATGGAATTGAGTTTTCAGTAGATCTAAAAATAGTTAAAAAATTAAAAAGTTTTTGTTTGTTTGTTTTAAGCAAAACAAATTTGCTGATTCATTTAAATAAAATATTTTATATATATTTATTTGCTGAAATGTATTGAGAAAATGTTGCTGATCATCTCCAGGTTTACCTCCAATTTACTCGTTATTTTTCACATAATTGACAAAGACATTTTTTAATACATCTGTCGATAAACAAACCAATCCTGGTCTTATGTACAGTACATTGGTGAGACAAATCACCAATATTGCCCAGAGGACCAAAACCAACCAAGACGCTTCGCAAAAAAGAACTCGATACAACCACCTGTATGATGTGTACAATGGCAAAAAGTCTTTAAATCACAAGTACTGCAATTGAAGATGATTACAGAAGAATCTTAGAAAGGGATTAAAGAATAACGATAGAACCACCCTGGGTAATATCTAAGAGACCCCAGGATCAGATATTTCAGTTCTAAACAAAACTTACAGACCACTTTAGTTGTAAAAAAGAAAGAAATGGAGTTAATTCCAGGTAGGTACAATCTCTTGATACACCAACGTAAATGTTATACTGCCACATTGTCAAAATAAAATGAACACAAATAGGTTAATAAATTCTCTACAATCTGTAGAATGAAAACTGTACTTCTCAATTTAAAATTAAAGAGAAAAAATCTTTATTGGCTGATAAATAAATTTTAATTCATAACAGAATAAATTAAAATTACTCTTCCATCCTAAATTATTTTATCTATTTTGTTAATGAATACTTTTTTAACAGGTGTTTTATTCTATTAATTAACAATTATTATCAATATTATTTTAACATATTGATTACAGAGTATTCGCACGTCCTCAGATCATGCTGGAAGTCGAGTGCCACACATGAGGTCATATAAATATTTGTTTTTCGTCTATAAATTTTTAATAACTATTATTATGCTATAATTATTATTATTATTAACATTTATCAGTTTTGGACCAATGCCAACTGCTTTATGAGGCTCAAAGTTTACAATAAATGTCATTTCCTCCTCTTGCAAAGTATGTATAGTCAGACATGTATGCTATTTGCCAAAGATAGCATCTCATACGTATAACAAATTAGTTTTGAAGTAAAAAATACAAATAATACAGATTTAGATTTATTTATGTAAGAAAAAAACCTAATATCCAGCACCAGGACTTATTTTAATGTGAAGTCAACACGTTACGCATACAGATGGCTACTTATGAAATTTTAAAAAAATAGATGTATATACATCGATAGAATTGCTTTATTTATTTTAGCGTAAAGTGATTACTTTCTCCTCACACCCATGAACTATTTTTGAATAACCCTTTAAGTCACATCAATCCAAGAATTAAGCAATGTACTGCATATTTGACTAATAGCCTTTATAAATTTGATAATGACTCTAAGATTTGTAAATATAAAGGATAATGCTGCTAAGATTAACAGAAATTAAGAGGATTGGCATGCTCAATCAATTAAAACTAATACAAAATCATATTTGAGATAGAAATGGCAGACACTAAGATTATCAGCAACAATTAAATATTAGATTTTTTTAAATTTGTTAATTATTTTTAGAAATTAAGATTAAATGGCATTCCAAAAAAAAATTGATTTAAAGAAAACAATCTTGACACTTCAGATATCTTAAAGTAGATACCTTAAAATTAATCACTGAAACATATTTGACCAATCCTTCCAAAATGATCATTAGACAAAGCATAAAGAAAAATGTTTTATTAATTGGGTAAAACATGAGAAAAAAAATTAATTCAATTAGCGCTCGTAATTTTGTTATGTGCTTTTAATTTCACAGTTTTGGTTCTTTTAAAGACCTGTTGATTCTCCTTTATGTAAAACTGGGATGCTGGAGCCACTGCTGCGCCTACCGTAACCAGACCCAGTCAGATTCTCCATGCTTCCTCCTGAACGGCCAGCGTTGCGATGAACAGAATCAAATTTTTGCTTTTAGGAGTAATTTGGAACAAATAGCTATTTAATTTAAATTTTACCCTTGCTCTTTTTTTTTTTCTTTTGCAACTATAATACAAATTAATTTCATGAAGCAAGGTAACTCAAATTGATTACTTTTTTTTCAAACATTACAATGTAATAATTATTAATAACTTCTACAACTTGAATACATAAAACAAGTGTTTTCCCATATATTTTTATGTGTATTTGTTTTAAATTATGCTGCTTTGTTCTCAATACATAATAAATAATGTATAATAAGCACATTTATGTAAGTATTTCCATTTAAATACCTGTAATACCTGGAGGAGGTCTTGATTTTGACGAAGGTGTTGGCTGATTGAGAGAATTTGAAGACGAAGAGTTCGACATATCAGAATGCAAGCTTCTCTTATAATTAGCATCTAAGTTATTAAGCAGAATATCTGCTTGCTCTGGAAAGTGTTCCTTGAATGCCCAATAAACTCTAAATCAAGCAGAAAAAAAATCAATAAAATTATAAAAATTTATGTTTTACAAACAAAAATGAGAACTAACTTCCTAGCTGTAAGTCTGACTTCTTGGTCGGCATCGGTGATGGCAGAGCTTAGAGCATTTTGAAGTTGAGTTAAATGCTTATGCAATGGCGACGTCGGCCAGGATGAGATGATTTGAAGGAGATACTTTATAGAAGCTCTTCTTATCTCTCTAGACTTATGATTTGACGCTGCACATATGTGAGGAAGTAGACGAGAAGATGGTGTGTTTTTAACAATAAATCCTATGCACACTTGACCAGCACTTGCAACCACCTAAAATATGCAGGGATGAGGTAGATAAAACTAAACAATGAGTAAAAATTATGACTACCTTGGCGGAATTTTGAATAAGGTTGATCAGCACTGGAAGCATGCTATCGGCAAAAATGTCAAATCGATTTCCTAACTCTTGAGACATAAATGCAATTGTAACGCAAGCTTCTCTAACGACTTGAGACCTAAAAAAGATAAAACATAAAAAAACTTAATCACTGCTTTTAATTTTAAATCTTAAATTATATTCTATTATGGAAGAATATTAAAAACAATCCTCGGACTTCCACATTGACATATATTCTCAAATATGTTGTATTTGTAATTAATTAATTATAATTTCACCTTAAATCTTTTACTGATAATTGGAAAGGTTGATCTAATTGTCTTAAATGCACAAGAAACTCGTCATAACTATTTGCTCCAGCAATGAGTAAGGATCTGATTTTCTTAATCTACAAAATACAATTAGAAAATTTAGTTCAATAATTTGTAATTATGTTTATGAAGAAAAACAATAATTCTTTTCTTACAGCATCGACCCTTTTATTCCAGTCCTGGTCAGTGTCGGATATCACTTGTTTAATCTTGTTCAGATTATCTTCCAAATCTCTCAAGGAAAATATTTGGACCGTGGGCACAGCCTCAAATGCCCTAATGAAGCCCTCTTCATCAACAGCACCAGCAGCAGTGTTTGAACCAGCTTTGAAAAAATAACAAAAATTATATTAGAATTAGGCGATTACTTTTACACTACCAACAAAATACCTGGAGTGACAGATTTAGCAGAAACACTAGAAACATTTCGCTTGAGGGTCGAGCCACTATTTGGCGGTCTCTTGGGGGCTGTTGAAAACTAAAATAAAAACATATTAGTTAAAAACTTAATTTTTTTAATATGCTAAAATAAATTAAAAAGTGTATTAAATTTGGTTAAAATGTAGTTATATTCTAAATCCAATCAAGCACAATCCAATTACTTACGGAGAGCCTATCAGTTTCATCCTCCTCCAGTAAATCTGAAACAGAAAACACAAGGTTTAGTGTTGAATAAATAGCCAACAAAATGAAAAAATAAGTAACAAATGATGTTTAATGAAGTTTTATGGGTTCTCCTAATGCAACACAAATATTTGCTGTTCAAAGAATTGATAGATTGGTCATAAAAGCAGGACTGAGGAATTTATGGTTCTTTTTCTTTTTTTTATCTCAAGAATCCCCCTTCCACAACAAATTTGGGATAACATGTGGTCTCAATATTTTGGAAAAAAAGAAAAATT
The DNA here is from genome assembly GCF_000648675.2 of Cimex lectularius. Classification (NCBI taxonomy): domain Eukaryota; kingdom Metazoa; phylum Arthropoda; class Insecta; order Hemiptera; family Cimicidae; genus Cimex; species Cimex lectularius. The sequence goes on from NW_019392640.1 coordinate 2,799,583, forward strand.
AATGTGTATTTAATGAATTCACACTCTAAAAACAAACCTGTTTTTTTTTTATGAGCATACACAATCTCGTTTTTATTTATGAAATATGTGTAGAGATTAGTGACCGTTAATCGATAGTTATTCAGATATCGTGAGATGCGGTCGGGTGTGATGTAGGTTTCAGAAAAACATTTTCTTTATCGTGCCAACGTTTCGATCTTTTATTGAGATCATCTTCAGGGCCTGGGATTTACAAACAATGTTTACATTTAACAAATACATTTAGGATGTGGATAAGTGAATTTATACAATGCAAAATATAAAATATAATATATAATAAAATATATTTTGCATTGTATAAATTCACTTATCCACATCCTAAATGTATTTGTTAAATGTAAACATTGTTTGTAAATCCCAGGCCCTGAAGATGATCTCAATAAAAGATCGAAACGTTGGCACGATAAAGAAAATGTTTTTCTGAAACCTACATCACACCCGACCGCATCTCACGATATCTGAATAACTTTATGAAATATTTTGTAAACAAGGTCTACAACATTTGCATGTGCATAATTGGCATAATAAAGTTATCTGTTTTTAAATTAAACATTATCTAGTGTGGAGAGCAAACACTATTAATTGTGGGTAAATAAATATATGGCATTTTAACCGCTATTTGCTATAAACACTGTAAAATTAACATTTTGCACGTTAAATAACTAACTAGGTAAAATTTATAAAATAGTTTTTTTGCTATGATGACACCCATTGTTAAACCGTCTAATCATTAGATAATTTTTTTTATTAATTATATAATATGTTTACAATTTGGAAACAAGAGACTTTGTCTAACAATAACACGATGACTACCTCAAGGACTCATACATTAATTACCATAATTCAAATCATGCATGAGTAGTGATGAATACACAGATTCAAGGATTAGCTTTCTTAAATTTCAGGAGGGAAAATACATATACTAAAATGATATTTGCTGTAATATAATTAATGTGTAATATGTAGAGACCGTTAATTAATGATTTATTTAGAGATCATGACCACATCCCACAATATCTAAATTATATAATACAAAATTTATAATTATTTCATATACAAATATTCTTACATTCTCTTGGTTCTAGCGATTTAAGAATGTTGTCCCATTGCTGTATCCATTTGTTTTCTTCTCCCCAGTCAATAGACCCCATTTGGCAATTGACACATGCGTAGGTATAATCACTACATGTTTACAGATAATTTTAAAAAAATTGTGTAAAATTTTTAATCTCTTGGTATATAAATCCTCTTGAAATTTGAAAAGACTTGGTTTTGTCGAAGTTTACAATTGAATTTGAACAGGGGAGCACGGCCTAAGGGAAGTGGGGGAGATACGATCGTGTGGGGTGGTGGGCAAATTGGTGGGGAAAATTGTTTAGACGGTTAATGGTAGGTGAACGATTAGCCTCCTTATCTCTTCATTTGTGCTGCTATTTGCAAACACCAAATTAGCCCAATTTTTGGGGAAAACACAATTGAAACTTCTCCAACTGTTCTCAGAGATCAGAATAAAACAAAACCTATTGTGAAAAGTTTAAAACCTTTTATAAAAGCTATTTTTACTAAATCGATTTATATCTTAATATATTAAACATAAACCTATTTAACCAAAAACAAAGATTAAATACAGAAACAAGACAGTGTTTTATTATTAGTGTTTGGCAACAATAATCTTTAAAACACCGAGAACGAGGATGATGGATCGATGGAAAAAAAAGAAAAAAGAAAACAGCATTGTGAAAATCTTTTCTGACAAAAGCTTTTGACAAGTTTGACATAATGAAATTGCCTGAATAATGGAGGGAAGTCAATAAAATAGGGTAATATTTCATCAATTGATTATTGACTCTTCTAAAAATAATTGAATAACACTGAATTTATCTATTGTGAAATATTTCAACTCTTAACAGAAATCATACAAAAATTGGCATTAAACTACAACAACTGTTTGTTTTGAAAAGTTATTAAATTATAGAAGAAGAATTATATTGTATTTATGAGCCTTTTTTTATAATAAATATCTAAACAGAAGTCAAGAGATTATATNAGAAAAATTAATGTGTATTTAATGAATTAACACAATAAAAACAAACCTGTTTTTTATGAGCATACACAATCTCAAGTTTTTATTTATGAAATATTTTGTAAACAAGGTCTACAACATTTGCACGTGCATAATTGGCATAATCAAGTATCTGTTTTTAAATTAAACATTTTATATATATATAAAGTTATAAATATATATAAAGAAACAGGTTGGAGTTATATTTACATTATCATTTTAAACATAAAACCGTTGGATTTTTTAAAACAAACCTTTTTTTTAAATGGCTCTATGTCTTCCATATTAGCCAGACAGAGAGACAAGAATGATGATATAAGTGTAAAGAGGAAGGGGGTGTGAAAAAAGCAAGGGCGATGATGGAAATTGAACCCACAATTGTGCAGTCTACGACATCACAAACCACCAAATTTGTTGTAATAAATGTGTTTATAATTTAACTGCCAAATTTAAATTGGTATGTATAACTTAACTTTTCAGAATTCAATTGATTTTATTAATGATCCTTATAGGCAATAAAAAATATTAAAACCTAAGCATTAAAAGTAATTAAAAGATTGCAGAATTGCAGAAAAATAAAATAAATAATGTTAACTCACTATTAGATGCAGTAGCTGTGGGAAAAAAGTCACCAGCGGTTTTGATTTCATCAAATTTTGCCATTAAAATTGGCATCCTGTAAAAGAAATATATTGCTGTTATTTTTTAAATTATTATTATATTATTTTATTTTATTATTATTATTTGTTTAACGATGGTATTTCAACTATAAGGTTATATTAACCTTCAGAGTGCCGGTTTTTGAAGAAAGAAGGAGGAAAAAAAAAGCATGCTATTAAAATGTCCAGCGGCACTGGCTTCGAACCCAGGACCTTTATCTTACAGCGATGAGAGCAGTGTCAATGCCTGAACCGTTGCAAACAGTGCCTTCTTTTTTTTTTCTTTTTTTTTTGGTCGATAAAGATATAAAATCTTAATGATTATAGTAGATCATTAACCTATATACTGAGAACTAGGGTCCACACTAATGAAATTGAATAGAAATTAAAGTGTGTGAAAGAAAGTAAAGTACAGAAATTTAAAATTGGAATTTTTGACAACAAAATAACAAGTTGTACTTTAATGCGTACCTCTGCCAGAGGAAGGTACTAAAGTAGTATCTAAACAGCACCAAAATTAAAAAAGTGATTTCTGTGTTTTTACTAAACACCCTTGGCCTTTACTGAACGTAGTAGTAGTAATTGTTGTAGTAAGATTGTACAATAAAGGCAAAAAGAAAATTGTGTAAATCTGAAATTATTTATATTTTAACAACTTACTTGGTAGGAGGTACGCTTTGTTTCTTGATAAGATCTGTCCTTAGCTTCTCTCCAACATGCCTGTAGACATTGGCCAGTGTACTCAGGGCATTGTCTCTCACAGCCGCATTTGGATCGCTCAGTAGTTTGACCAGGTTCGGGACGAGACGTGATACAGAGATACAACTCGCTCCATGCCTGCAACACGACCGTCATTGTAACATTGACAATGACAAACAATAAACACAAAAATAAAACAGAAGCACTCACTGATTAAGCGTGTTGTTAAGGCATTTCATTATTTCATCTCTAACATAGCTGTTTTTATGTGAAAAAGCCGGATGTAGCCTGTCAAACAATGACTGTGGCGTTATGACTCCAACATCCATTAGTTGACTCAGAAGTAGTTGGCATCTATCCCTAATTAACTCCTTGCTATCGCCTAAAGGCAGTACAATTACATTATGAGTTAATTGTGTAAATGACTTTTGTTTAAATTACCTAATCGGTCAATAACACTTGGGACTACAGTCGGTATATAAGGTTTAAAATAGTGCTCCATTCTCTTTGCAAGCTCTGTCATTAAATCTAACCCCATTTGAGACACCTGAAACACAATTTTGGTAAATTAAACAATAAAACACTTCAAATAAATTACATAACAATTAAAATTGTATGTTGCATTATGAATAAGTAAACAACTAAGATTTAGCGATTCAGATTAGAGATCATGCTGGATGCATACTGGTTTGACAGAAATAATAACTTTTATGTCATATTTCATCTAGTTTTTTCTATGTTTGAATTTCTATTTGCTCAAAAGAAGTTCTTTTTTCCTACAAACTCTAAATATTTATTTGTACAGAAGATAGGAGAAACACAAACAATTAGACCTAATATTAAAACGCATGACTGACAGGCACATCAAATTGTAACCACTCTTAAGTGGTCAACGTTAGGCTTGTCTTTTTGACATATGCCTTTTGTAGTTATTCTGACATCGGAATGTTAAAACTCTGCCAAAGGTACTTAACCGTGTCAAATGCATGATCGTTTGCAGTTAAAAAAAAAAATTCTTGGACTAAATCTAGATCAGCCGGAATTGCATACATGCACCCCCCCCCACACACACACACACCACAGCAGTATTGCATAAGTAATGAGATCTATTGTTCAATTTCAAAAGAAAACTGAATTTATTTTTTAGTTAACCTAAATTTGCATGTGTCCTTGAAAATTGAGTTTTCAATTTTTATTTTGTAGTTTATTGTTACAACTGTAACAACTGTAGAACTGTCTTCTAATTTTTATCATAATCTAATGTTGATCTGTGAAATTGTCTCATAAAATTAGATTTTAAGAAGAAAAAACCTTGTTAAACAGTACAAATAATGTTAAATTGCCATAAATAAAAACACCTTTACCGACTTGTCAAAAAGATTTTTGTACTTTGCATAATTATCTTGAAATATCTGTACAGATAAATAGTTTAAAAATAATGTTCTTTACATATACTCTTAAATTTTCTCTGAAAGTCAAATGGTTGATGGCACAAAAAGATCAGGGAGTTACTAGAAAATAATGACTAGAGAAAAAGAAAATATTTTTCAAGAGTACCTGGTACATTAATAACAAAATAGGAAAACATTTATTCAGGAAGAGTTTCTAATAAGATAAATAGCTGAAAATAATTCTGGTCATGGGACACACAGAAGTGATAATATTGAGTGAAAATAAAAATATACAGATAATGAAAGGGAAAACAAAATTTATAAGGTAATAATAATCAAACAACATAAACAAAAGTAAAACCCAAACACACAACACACATGCACGCATGTGGCACACACGGACATATGGCATATTTTTTTTCTCTAAAGTGTAGTAGTGAACGAATGTTTCATTCATGCTACAGTATAAAAAAAATTTCAATTTCTTGCAGTACAAGAAATACATTTAAATTTTGTTCTTCCCTGTGTAATAGGCATTTTGTATATTCACAGAACACTCTTGCCATACAATTTTTTAAAAACTTTATTATTACCACCTAAGCAGTTATCTAATCCATTAGGAGACAAGCCATTAAAACTGACCAACAATTTATTTATTTTAATTATTTATCGCAACATACAACAAACTTATACCAGACACATGTACAGACATACTTGTATGCCATTAATCACATTCAGATAGTACTTCATACAAGGTTACAAACTATGATGATAAAAATTAAGACGTTCATATATTGTTGAATAGAGAAATTTTGTTGAATGAAAGATAATTGATGATACTATTTATTTATTTTGAAAGAGAGATAGCTCTTTTTTTTATCCTAGGTACATGTTTATAAATGTTACTTTATTCTTCAGAATGCTTTGTGAATGGCTTTGAAATGGGAACAAAAATCGCCATTGTTACAATTTATTTCATAATCTTGCTATTTTGTAAATATTTATTATGAATAATTGTAACATTTACATACACTCATGCTGTACCTTTTACTGTTCATATGTAAACTATTTATGAAACTGGAAGAAGAAAAAAAACACTGAGTGGAATGGAATCAATTGAAAATATTGATTTAAAATTCAACAGACCTTAGCAGAAAGGGAAAAACATGTTGTCATGAAGATATTCTAACAAGAAAATGCATACAAGTAAAATTTGGATTTAAAAAAACAACAACCAAGACTGGACTGGACAAGTAAGGTACAAGCATACACAAGTATGGCACCACATACTGTTCAACCAGCAGTGGTAAATTTGATGATTTATTTACTTTTTTAATACTAAATATTCAATGAATATTATACTTTTAATATATTGCTTTGTACTCTTTTTGAAATTGTTAGAATACGATTGAATTGTCCAACATAAGATTTGTAAATAAAATAACAATATTGATTGAAAGACAAGACCAAAGACCTTTTACATTAAAAACGACTGGAAAAACGTGCAGCCTGGAAGATACATTAATAAGAAAAAACATTTAAAAAATGGGAGAAAACTAAGGATGGGTCATACTGTGCCACGATAAGTTAAGAATGGTTCTTGTATTAATTAAAATTTTCATCCCTGTAAGACAAAAACAAAAAAATTGACCTCATATTTCCTTATATCTATATACATCTATTATAAACATTATTTTTTATAAGTAACATTATACTTTTCATTTATTAATACTATACTATCTATGTAATTGGCTAGGCTGTTAAAGGATTTGTTCAGAAAAAACATTCAAAACTTACAGAATCACTTTTTATTCAATAATAAAATAAATTCATGACTGATATTTTGCAGATTTAAGCTAAAAAAATAAAATAAAATGAATAGAAAGATCTTTAAACAAAAATAGACAGAGAATGAGGCAGACCTAGAAGTACAAAAATAATGAAGCTACTGGTTCTTCTCGGAGCCGTCGGCACAATATTTCACAACAAAAATATGGAATGAATTTGTACCTTTTGTTAATGAAAAACAGAAAATTGTATTCTATTGGTAAGAGATTACTGAAAATTGATGAAAATTAACAAAAATTTCGACCTCAACAGTTTTAGATATATTATCCCACCTTCAAGAAGGAAAAATCATAAATTAACAAAAATAGAAAAGATGTGAGCCATCAAATGATCCTACACTGATATAAAGTGGTTATCGACAAGAATTTAGAATGATATTTTTATGGGTCCAAAAAGACGTGAGGAAAAAAAAGAAGTGAAACAATGACAGTCAGTTACTTACTACCTCTTAAAAGAACCATCGAGTCAATTGAAGTGATCTGAGGAACTAGAAAAAGTAAAAGAAAAAGAACTAGAGAAAAATTTAATTAAAAATGAACCAATAATAGACAATATGTGAACCATCCTAAAATTTGATATAAAGTGTTATTATTAACACCAAGACTGTTAATTATAACTTATTTTCCTGTGTTTAATTTAAAAAGGTAAATTTCTTTAAACAGGAAGGACGCAATCACCACACAGACCTCGATATAATTAAATGTACAGAATGAATTTGTACCATACGCTAATGACAAATGGAAAAACATGTATTTAAGATGATCTATTAGTAAGAAGTCAGTTGAGTTAAAAATTGAGAAAAATTACCCAATAACAGACACGATTCAAGCCAGCCCACATTCAATATAAAGTATGATGTTTTTGTCAAGACTGTCCATTGTTCACTTATGTTGCAGTATCAAATAAAAAAATAAATAAATAAAAATACGGCAGACCAGGGCAATCAGAGATGATAAAGCTAAAAGATCATCATCCCACATTCAACACAATACTTCTAGACAAAAATGTGGTGTGCATTTGTGTACCTTGTGTTATTGAAAAATGAAAAAGTATATATTTAGGATGAGCCTTTGGTATGAAACTATAGAAAATTGAGAAATAATAACTAATAAAAGACAAGATGTGAGCCATAAAATCACACTGTATGATGATCGTGCTATATAATAAATTTGTATTTCATGTTAATGAAAAACGTGAATATATGTTTTTGGGACGATCTTTTAGTAAGTCCATTCATGTTGCAATACTGAATTAAAATTAATTAAATAAAATTAATAAAATTAAAAATAAATTACAGGAGTTTAGGAAGACCAGATTGAAGACAATCAAGATACAAGTACATAATCACATGGACCTCGTTAAAATATTTCACAACAAAAATATCGAATAAATTTGTTCCTTACGTTTGAGAAATATTGGAAAACATGCATTTAGGATGATATTTTACTACAAAACTATGAAAATTGATTTAGAAATTAACCAATAATGTGACAAGATGTGAACTGTCCCAAAATTCACCAAGCTGTTTATTATTAACTTGCTTTCCAGTATTTTAATAAAACAGCAAATTTCTTTGAACGGGAACAAGACAATCACCTCACACACCTCAAAACACTATACTTGTGTACCTTATGTTAATAAAAAAATGTAAAAATATACATAAGGATGAACTATTTTAAGAATTTGTTCTATTTATAATTATGATAATGAAGAAAATTGTGTAAAACTTAAGAAGAAAATTGGTGTAAAACTTAAGAAGAAAATTGGTTAAAAATTACGAAGAAAATTGGGTAAAAATTTATGAAGAAAATTGTGTAAAAATTGAGTAAACTAAACCAATAATGGACAAGATGTGAGCCATCCCTTTGGTATGAAGCATGATGGCAGTCATCGAGACCATTCTTATCATTTATGTCACAGTTCCAAATAAAAAATAAATTACAGTCGTCTAGAAAGACCAGGATGATTTGAGATCAATCTAAACACATCTTCACCTCACAGACCTCTGAAAAATATTTTACAACAGAAATATCGAATAAATTTGTACCTTCTGTTTACGAAAAATGGAAAAAATCTATTCAGGATGATCTTTTAGTAAGAGACGATCAAATTAAAAATGAAAAAATATTAACTATAAATGAATAAGATATGATCAACTACTTTGATATAAAGTGTGATGGTTATCATCAAGGCTGTCCATTATTCTTTTATGTTGCTGTATCAAATAAAATTTAAAAAAATTAATTATCACAAGTTATCACAAGACTTGGATGATCGAAGACAAGCATGCAACATGTTAATCACACCACATACTTCGGCACACATGTTCCTTATGTTAATGAAAAACAGGACAACATACTCTTAACATGATCTTTTGGTAAGAAACTACTTTAAGTTTAATTTGAATTAACCATTAACAGACATGTTTGAACCATCCCACATATGTTGGAAATTAAGGTTGTTCTATGTTGTTCATTTATGTTGCAGAGCCGAATAAAAAGTAAATTACGGGAGTTAAGAAAGGCCAGAATGATTATAAACCATAAACGATCATCATCTCACAGTCCTCGGAATCATAATTCACAACAAAAATATTGAATAAACGTGTACCTTCTGTTTATGAAAAATGGTAAACTATCTATTCGATGATTTTTTAGTGAGAAACCACTGAAAATTGAATTGGAAATTAACCTATAATAGATACGTTTCAAGCTATCCAAAATTTGGTATAAAGTAAGATGTTCGTTGTTCATTTATGTTGCCGTATCAAATTTAAAAAAAAAATATTGTTTTCAGAAGATCAGGACGATAGAGACAACAAAGATAGATGTTCATCATCCTACCATCCTCAGCACACCATTTCACAATAAAAATATGGAATGAATAATATACTTTATGTTAATGAAAAATGTGTATTCAGAATGATCTTTCAGTAAGGAACTACAGCAAATTGAAAAATATTAACCAACAATGGAGATATGTGATCCAATATTTTGGTGTAAAGTGTGATGGTTATCATGAAGACTGTCCGTTGTTCATTTATATCCCATAGTCGGTATATAATAAGACTGTTGTTTGTTCATTTATGTTGCAGTACGAAACAAGAAATAAGTTATTGGATTTATTCATAACTCATCTCATAGTCCTCAGAATCATTTTCACAACAAAAATATTCAATACATTTGTACATTCTGTTTATGAAAAATGGTAAACTATCTATTTGATGATCTTTTAGTAATTAAATACTAAAAATTGAATTGGAAATTAATCAATAACAGAACAGTTTTAAAGCCATCCTGCATTTGGTATAAAGTAAGACGTTCTTTGTTCATGTACTGAATAAAAAATAAATTACATGAGGTTAGAAACTAGGATGATCGAAGGAAATCAAACTACACAATCATCTCAAAGACCTCAGCAAAATATTATAGAACAAAAATGTTGAATAAATTTATACCTTCTATTTGTGAAAAATGAAAAAAAAAAAAACATATCGAGTATGATCTTTTAATAAGAAACTACTGAAAATGGAATTAAAAATTGAAAAATATTAAGTAACAATGCTCAAGATGTGATCCAACATATCGTACTATGTGCGATGGTTATCGTCAAGACTGTCCATTATTCATTCAATGTTGCTGTCTCGAATAAAAAATAAACTACAGGAGTCGGAAGACCAGGACAATCGCGGATGATCAAGCTACGTGTTTATCGTACCACATACTTCAGAACAATACTTCACGACAAAAATGTTGTCCCTTATGTTAATAAAAAACGGGAAAATATGTTTTTAAGATGATCTTTTAGTAAGAAACTACTGAAAATTGAATTGGAAATTAACCAATAATGGGCGGGTTCTATGCCAGCCCACACTCCAGTATGAAGTTTGATGGATATTGTTATGATTGGTAAATTTATTTCCAATTGTTTAATTAAAATTGAGTGACTTTGGCTCATGTTTTTATAGTTGACGAGCTGAATTTATTTCATTGAAGGACAGTTGCCTTGAGAGTAAAAAAAAGGATCTGTTGCACCAACCACCTTCTGTGATGATTATTATAATGTAAATAAATGGCACAGACCATGAAACTGTGTTAAACCGTTGAGAAAAATGGTATTTGATAACATATGTCGATTGAATTTTATGGTGGGTGTGAGATGTTACCTTCGAGTTGCTGCATTGCATCCACGGTATGAGGGAGTCGACGACGTGCCCGATGTCCTGGCACTCGATTGACCCGTCCCTCTGGAGGTAGAGGAGCAGCTCCTGTCCGATGACCAGCTTCTGTTTGGTGTCCGTCGTGTTGCTGATCAATGGCAAATAGCTGTCCATGTCTTTGACCATTTTGGACGAGGTTTGCCTGTCGCGAACACTTAAAATACTCAAGATGCGTAAACGTCTCCCTAGCGGTCGACTTCGATCATTTCATCCTTTTTCCCCCTCGGAATTGAATGCACCCGCGACGCAAGGGCGAAAAACTCAACACGCGCTAACGACAAAATCCCTGGCAGTCCATAAAAGAAAAGTTAGCTTACGGTAAAACTGGAATATTTAAAAAAGGGTGGCGGAATCAGAAGCCAATTTTATAAATAAAACGAACGGAGCGTGACATTGAAAAAGTTGATAATTTGTCAAAAGTGGCCGACATCTGATTTTGGTTTTTATTTTTAAAAATTAAAACAATCGATTAATGTACTGTGGAAAATGCACCTTTCCTCCTTTTCACATCGCATCGGACCTCCGAGTGGGATTGTAACGGCGGAGAACGGATTTTTAATCAAAACATCGAAAAAATGGGTGGGCACATAAAATCAAGGAGAATAGTCCGAATGAGTTTATCCTTCTTCATATTTTCCCTTGGCAGGTTTCGAAAAGGCCGACTTTCCCGACTCGCCACCCGTCTTCCTCGCAGTTGATATCTGACAGCAGGATAAAAAGTCTCCGTCCTTCCTGTTTCGACTGGGAAGATGGCACGTTACGACACGACTTTAATTTGACCGAGTCTGTACTCAGGACGAATTATTCAATTCAATAACATTACGAGACTGAAGCCTCGACAAGTCTACACCACCACCACCGTGCGCAGTCGGTCCGATTCGAGTACAACTCGGTACAAGTCTGTACAATCCACCTTCGCCCTAGATTTATTTTTATTCGGGAAAATATTAACAAAGATAAAAAATTAAAAAACAAGGAATGGACGATACAGAAAGTAACCGTACGATAATTTTCACAAGGCAATTTTTACATTGTTAGAAGGAATTGTCAAGTTTGGAGAAAACCTTGAAATCCAGAAAGGCGCCTCGTGGGAAGTTTCAATTCTACTAATCCACTTTACAAACTAAACTCAGCTTATAATTTTATTACTGATGATAACAAATAAAAAACGTACACAATTATGAATTTATTCAATATTCAATGAACGAAAAAAGAACATTATTTACAAAAAGAAAATGCATTTATATACTTAAGGAAGTATAACCGAAATTAAAATAAAAACAGTACTTATACAGTATAAATTATTAAACCGTCTGCTGGAGGTGGTGGTCGGCTGTGAATCACTTGTATAGAAGGTAATTCGCACATACAAAGATAATAATAAAAAGTAAACAAAATTAAATTAGATTAAAACTGTTAGTGCTTCTCAATATAAATATAGAAAATTAAACTGCTCCATGAGCTCTCTCCGATACTCCAGTGGACTCTGCAAATCCGACCAGGTCTGAGCAATCTGGTGAATTGAGCTTTGCGACCTCAAAACTATAGTTCCCAAAAAAAACTTGAAACTCCGAGAGAATGGGACACTAAGCAAAAAAATGGAAGAGGTCTTCCCTCATGCAGGAGTTAGACAGTGAGCAGCACTCAACTCAACCATCTCTCACAAGGGAGTAATTAAGGTTGATAAGTTTGCACCTGAGTTTGAAGAACCAGCTTAAATTGATAGAGAAAAACTTTAGATTATTATTATAAAATGTCTGAATGATCACGTTCTTTGTAGAGTAGAAATCTATTGGATCTAAGAGCCAGTTCAAAATGCCTTGAACAAATGGATGATTCAAAAGCCAAAGATTTGGAGACCCAGTCTTCATGATATGTAGTTAAACCAAAACAAATACTTAATATTAAATCTTGGGCTAGAGAATTAGAAACCATGATAAATTAACATTAATTATTTTAACTGTTGTAATTTTGGATAGTCTGCAGTGAGAGTGTCCTTAGATATGATAGGAGTTTGAAGGTATAAACAAACAAATGCTAATGTTTCTAAGAATAATATATAGTTAGGTGTGCAATTCGGGAGGTGAAACAATTTACAAATATTAAAAAAAAAAGATTCAACTAGTTTGAACTGCTGATACCCCCAAACCTGGGAAGCATAGCCTTAAAAACCTTGGACTTAGCGTTAGGTGGAATTGAAAGGTTTGAGAGAAGGTTGAACCAGAATTGATTGTATATTTTGTTGTATAAATTTCTTTTTTAGGTGAGGTATTAGAGAGTTTGGGGGTGAAGTACAACCCCAAGATACATATACTCACTCACAATGTCAATTCATCTGCTACCAAAGAACCAGCGCTCCTTATTCGTCATCCTGCTCCCTTTATGAAAAACTAGGATTTTGGATTTATTTAAATTTACTGTCAGGTTCTACTGAGAGCAATAATTTTCTAAAGCATCAATTACTTACAATAATAATTATAATATTATTATAATTATTACTTACAATAATAATTATAATATTATTATAATTACTACACGCTTGCAAGACAGATGGAGAGGTGGCCAGAATGACTACATCATCAGCATAGAGCAGGCTTTTAATTATTACACTAGAACAGCAAATTTCAAACTCTAAAGCATCAAGAAGATCATTAATAAATAGCAAAAACAGCAAGGGGCTAAGGATGAAGCCCTGTCTAACCCCAGAACATATCGGGAAATATTGAGAGACCTTGTCAACTTTAACAGCAAAACTTGAATGGTCAAATAAGACAGCTAGCATGTTATAATAGCAGAAGAGACTTAAGTTTGCGATCTTCATAAGAAGAAGCCTTTCGTCAACTGAGTCAAAAGCTGCCTTAAAGTCAACAAAGAACACAAAGGTTTTATTTCTCCTTTTTGACATTTCCAGATTAACAAAATTCATAAGCAAGAAGACATGGTCAACTGTGGAGTAGCCTTTCCTAAAATTGACCTGAAATTAGCTTAAAATATTTTTTTCGTGTACAAAATCTTCCATGCGATGAAGTAACAGACTAGAGAAAACCTTTGCAATTGAGTCTATACATGAAATACCCCCGGTTGGGGTCGGTAGGGAATTGAACCATCTGCAGCTTAGTGTAATCGGTTTTAAACATATTTCCCCAAATGGGAGCACCATAAGTTATTAACAGATGTATGTATAGTTCATAAATGAGTTTTTTATTTTTACCAACCATACATGAACACTTATTAATAACCAGTGTTGAACTCCTTAAATGGCCCATGCTTTTCAGCATTTTTACTAATATGGTAACTAAAATTAATTCTGGTATCCAAGGTATTTTGCAAATTATTCTACAAGTCATTAAAAATCTTTCTTATTTGAAAATTAACAAATCAAAACTTTTTCTAAAAGTGCAAATAAAATATCTGACACATTGCCACTATTTATTTATTTATTATTTATAAGTAAATATCTCAGTTACAAGAAAACAAAATGCCTGAGTGATTACATGAGATTTTTCTTCCATCCGATCACAATGTTAATCACAAGCCATGTAAATCTCTGTCTCATATATGCTATTTCATATCTGATATTGAATGTAATATTCCTCATTTACATGGATGAAACAAAAACACTTACATAAAATAAACAAGTATTACACGTTACATAAAATAAACAAGTATTACACGTTACATAAAATAAACAAGTATTACATTTTAATGTAAAATAAAGAATGAATTTTCTTCCTGTACATGTTATCAACTTGTGTATTATTCATTTTAAGCAGAAGGCTCATAATCTTGAAGCCATAATAGTGAAGACAAAAATATCAATGACTTATTGGACATTTGAAATTGTTTCAGGTTCTTGCCTGTTTTAAATTAAAATATTGCTATTTTCATTTAATATATTTTGTTACCTTTGAAATATATTATAATCAGCTCTTTATTACTTAACCTCAAATGCATAAGAATCCTCTGTTTATACATTGGGATGAAATTTTAGTTTAGATAATACATCAATCCATATATGCATTTTAGCAGTCATAATGACCATATTGATTATTTTAATAAATTATACTTTTAATCTAAGGTCTTGGTCGAGATGAAAAAGCAAGTGTCATGAGCAGGATTCGAACCCATGACCTTTGACTCAATATGCTGCTGCTCTAACCACATAAGCTATCGTAACTTCACTTGAAGTCCTTACATTCACTCTAATAAATTACTTTTCCACACCAGACTTCATTCCAAAGTACTCGTTATTCCTTGGGGTGATTGAGAAAGAACCCCTTCTATTCACGCTAATAAATTACACAATTAATTAAGGTTTTTAGTTGAGATGACAAAAAGTTAATGGCACGAGCGGGATTCGAATCCACGACCTTCGGCTTGATACGCCGCTGCTCTACCACCTGAGCTATCGTGACCTCGATCCACTCGGACATCAACTCCCCATCTCAACCCCACCTTATGAGTTTTCCCTCCTTTTGCCATTTTTCAAATGTCGTGAAATCGGTTTGGATTCTCGACGACAATTGAAATGGCGACGGAGAGCTTTAGTGAAGTGTACTTCATTTTAATTAATTAAATTCACTAATTTCGTGGTCCGCTTGACCAATTAATACTATACATTTAATTAAGGTCTTTAGTTGAGATGAAAAAAATGAAAAATGGCAAAAGGAGGGAAAACTCATAAGGTGGGGTTGAAATGGGGAGTTGATGTCCGAGTGGATCGAGGTCACGATAGCTCAGGTGGTAGAGCAGCGGCGTATCAAGCCGAAGGTCGTGGGTTCGAATCCCTCTCGTGCCATTAACTTTTTTTCATCTCAACCAAAAACCTTAATTAATTGTATAGTATTAATTGGTCAAGCGGACCACGAAATTAGTGAATCTAATAAATTACATTCATACATACCAGACTCATTTACACCGCCCCAGAGTACTTCCTGTAAGTATTCCTCAGGGTCTCTACTTTCACACTAATAAATTACAGTCACAAACACAACAGTTCATTCACACTGCCCCATACTACTCAATATTCCTCAAGGATTGCTTTCCCGCAAATAAATTATAATCTCACAGACCAAATTTCATTCTCACTGTCCAAAGTACTATACTAAAAATAATTATAATGTATTGTATAGCTGGAATTGCAGACGAGCTACTAGGCTTAGCTCTGTACCCGCGTGTATGTATTTACGTGTACGTAGATTTGGGCTTAAATAAATCAATAAACAGATTTTTAAATTTTTTTTTAAGTTGTCCTTCCAATGAATCCGTAATTGTCCTATAGTTATAGTTGTTTTACGCAGGTTGACTAGCCTTGTTTAGTAAAATATGTCATAAAGAATTAAATATTTCTTTTTCACTTTTAAAAACGATTGAGACAGTGCCAAACTTCCAACTTTCAATAATCGATGTTTCAAATCAAGAGGTTTGCATTTAATTTTAATGTCTAGGACTAATATAATTTCTAATCATTTTAAGCATTTACGTACGACTATAGTTTTAATATTTATAAAGTGTTTTTATTTACGAAATATAAATAAATTATAAATAAACCAATACGTAATTTTTATAATCGTACTGTAATGTGAGAACTTAGTGGAAAAAAAGGGATATTTACGTCTTTAACAAAATGGTGGATTTTTCATTTAGTTTTTTAAATACCTTGTAATTAAAATACTCTTAATATTTGTTTTGATTTTGTTGTTAAAAATATAAAATAAATGTGTCTAAATTTCGAATTGATGAATTTACAGGCATTTGGACAAGGGTTAAACTATTATTGAACATGTGATTGCTGGACTGCAAAATTGAAGTTTTAAGGCCTCAAAAATCGAAGTATTTTCTTAATAAATACTGTAGTTTCAGGGGCGAGTGAAATAGTTTTTTTTTTAATTTGTGTGTAGCGGTGGTTTTAAGGCATATAGTAGAAAAATGTATCTTTCGTCAAGAGAAGTGGTGAAAAGCTGCTACAAGAGTAGATTGGAGGGCGAAGACGGATTGAATCTTGTCTCAGGGAGGAGAATAGCTGCTGCCGCACCCGCACCTTCGCCCAAGTTGGTTTCTGAGTCGAAAGGTGTCGAGTACGGTAGTACAAAATATTTCTTTTTATGCGCCTTGGGCGGTATCCCGTCCTGCGGTGTTACTCACGGGATAGTCGTCCCTCTCGACCTGGTCAAGACCAGGCTGCAGGTCAACCCGGCGAAGTACAAGGGTCTTTTCAACGGCTTCAGGGTCACCGTGCAAGAAGAAGGCCCCAGAGCTTTGACAAAAGGATGGGTCCCAACTGTCATCGGCTACTCGATGCAGGGTGCTTGTAAGTTTGGATTTTATGAGTTTTTTAAGGTTTTCTATGCAAATGTCGTCGGGGAGAAGATCGCTTTCGATTGGAGGACCACCCTGTATCTCTGTTCTTCAGCTTCGGCAGAGTTTCTGGCTGATATTGCTCTCAGCCCATGGGAAGCGACGAGAGTCAAGATGCAGACGACAAAAGGCTTTCCAACAAAACTGTTACCGGCGTTGAACAAGATGTACCAAGAAGAAGGAGCAAATGCCTTTTTTAAATCCCTCATCCCGCTTTGGGGGAGGCAGATCCCTTACACGATGATGAAATTTGCCTGCTTTGAACGCACTGTTGAGCTAATTTACAAAACAGTTATACCTAAACCTCGGGAACAGTGCTCCAAAGGTCTTCAGCTTGTCGTCACCTTTGCTGCTGGATACATTGCTGGAATTTTCTGCGCCATTGTTTCCCACCCGGCCGATACTATAGTCTCGAGATTAAACCAGGAAAAGGGGTTGACTGCAATGCAAATAGCGAAAAAATTGGGCTTCGCCAATTTGTGGAAGGGCCTTACTACGAGAATTTTTATGATAGGTACCTTAACAGCGCTACAGTGGTTTATTTATGACTTTGTTAAAGTAGCCCTCAACATCCCACATCCCCCTCCTCCAGGCCAAAAGAAGAATTAAATTATTTGATATTGTAAACAATCCTTTATAAAAAAAAAAAAATCAGCTAATAAATACTTGTTCCAATAATAAATACTTGTTATTACATTTTTACTCCTACCTATCATTATGGTAAATTGACTTATTACACACCAAGTTTTTTTATTCTTTTTTTCCCTATACCTTAGGCAGAAACTATACTCTGACAAACCACACGAAACTAAAAACTGGGTGTGACACATGAAAAGGGGGAAATTTTAAGCTTATCATCCTCTTCAGGCCTTGCCTCATGAAGGTGAGGCTTAAAAGGAGGGTAAGGGAATTTATTTTCCTTGAAATTTCAGTTTCACTTACTTTTATAAATAATTAGCGTATTGTTTTATTTTTTAACGAGGGTATTTCAACTACAAGGTTATATGAACCCCTGGGGTGCTATTGTTTTTGAAAAATAAATCAAAAATAAAATTCTTTATAATACAATAATTATCTTAATTGGTATTCAGTGGAATAAAGTGCTTAGTTTTCAAAATAGTATTATTTTCAAAATAATTAAACTCAAAACAAAAATTTAATTTTATTAAACATGTAAAAAATTTAATCAGAATAGTCGAACTTCATGAAACACCAATATTTTGTAACAACAATACAAATATATAAGGGTTTATCTCATAGTATTTATAGAAGTAACACAGTTTCTTTCTTTTTGGTTCTATAAATTTATTTACAATTTATTTTAAATCAAATTTATTTATTTTCAATTTTTTTAAAATCTGAAAATACTATCTTTCTGCAAAGAGATCTTTTATTGTGACCATCCTGTTAGGAATGAATTTGGTATCATTTCTAATCAACTTCTCAAAGATTTGTTCCTGTGATTTTGTCCCGATTATCGTCAGCAGTGAATTGCTGGTTTCTAAATTCCAGTATGCATTTCTCATCGCCATTCTCAGCCTTTCAACTTCCTCAGAACTCATATTTTTTGCAACGTTGAGACCCTTTTCAAGCGGGTTCGCAACGTATATCGGGGAATAATCTGGCTTCGAGAACGGATTCCCAGTGCTCAACGATATTGCGAGAGTTGAAAAATCAAAGTTTGTGTAATATTCAAAGAAGCCTCTCAAGAGCGAGGCAGAATCCATCTTGATCTTTTTTTTCCAGCTGAACTGCGATAAGTCCCGGCAAAATGTGCAGTCTATGTCTTCTGTTGTCCTTGAGTCGTCTTTAGCTGTGGACAAAGAATGATTCTTGCTTAAATGGAATAAATGATTATTGTTCAAATTTCTTGAATAAACAACAATTACTTGCACATTTTCTCAATCTATCCAGAGAGGGAATAATGGAATGAACTTGCATATAGAAAAGGCAGAGAAGGGTTAATGTGAAGTTGGTGATCCATCTGCCTGGAGACGGGTTTGTCAAACCAACAGAGAACGCCCACTGCTTTACAGTGAAGACTAGCTCTCTACTTAAATCAGGTTCAACCGACGCAAGCAGGTAGAGGACTTCCGACATATACACTCCTGTTCTATAAGATAAAAACAATAAATTAAAAAAGTACAATAAATAATCTTATTTCGACAAATTACTTACAAATTTGACATAGAAACATCACAGTCTAAACCAGTTATACCATTTGTGTATTTGACAATGGGTACTCTTGCTTGCAATATTCGCTTCACTCCAGTACATCCTGGAAGGTATACCTTAACAAAATAAAAATATATTTATTAACAACAAAGTTTCAAGGAATGGGTATTTTAGAAATTTTTTTGTTTGGTATGTTAAATGCAGTGTGGATGTAAGATACTGAAATGTTTTAAAATGTTGTCTCACTAAAGCATCATAAAATATGCTCCAAATAAATTTCAGAATTGATAAATTGAATGACTTTTGGAGAACAATTCTACAAAACAAAGATCATGTTTTGTTTCCATATCAGGTAGAGCAGGCTAATTGTTACAGGTAACTGGACAGAATCATTTATAATTCTAATCATTTCCATTCTGAAGGTTGCATTTGATAAAATAAAATTATAAAACATACTTGTATCACATCAGCAAGGACTTCCATCTGCCTTTGAGTGTGCACTCTTGAGCCACCTGAATTTATTTTACATTGGTAGATAAACCGCGAATCAAATATGTATTTGTCTTTACAATGCTGGAAAGAATATAAATAATAAATTTTAGTATTATTTATAACTATAGCGATAAATAATGCAATAATTACCGGAAGGAGAAAATAGTGTTGAAATACAAGATCCACATCACACCCATGCCTCCCAAAACTGTTTACAGAGGAACCAAAGGGAATTGCAGCACAGTGAGGAAAAAGACCAGTGAAGGGCAATTCCAACTGCCTCGCAGTCAGGAAACGCAGCCTGGTCCCGAGTTCACCAAGTTTAGTCGTCTCGAACAAAATTTTCATGCCATCTGAAACCTGGACAATGTAAGGATGCATTTCCTTGTACCAAGGACTGCTAAGTTTAAGAAAAGGGTGACATTCATCTCACCGATGGTGCAGCAGATATTAATTCGACTAATTCGGGCCAAGCAATTGGAGTTTCGGCCTGCCTGAGTGGTGGACTGGTAGATTCGGCAGGTTCGAACTTTTTATTCTTTGCGGTAGCTTTAAACCATACAACAGGCGATGTCACAGGGACCCTGATCTCTCCTGAGGTGTTCAATGGCCCGTGAGAACATTTTGGCAAAACTGTGTTCACCACGTCTTCAGTGAATTCTACGAGGACAAAGTGCTGCAGGGGAAATAATGGATTAAATGACTGAACAAAAAGAGATTGTCATAACGAAACGGCTTACATTCTTTTCAAAATTGTAATGGAACATGCTGATGACCGGGGAAATTGTCTGGCAAAAGTTATACAGTTCTGAGCAAGAAAGTTCTGACTGGACTTGAACAATGATACTCTGTGCAGCCTGTCTTCTCCTGTTTGTCAGCATATCCTCAAATTTTACAAAAGAGTTCTTAGCTTCACTCGCATCTGCTCGAACATTGAATTAAATATATGAGAAAAAATTATCATATAATTAAAATACATTTAAAACATCAAAAGTTTCCTTTACATTAACACACACTAATTTAACATAATTTTAAGGTCAAAAGCAATCTGAATCAATTCAATCTAGAAAATAACCAGAACCATAAATAAATAATAATACAGTGGGATGTATCAGGAACTTTTGTGTTTTATGAATGCTTGTGAAGAAAAAGAATATCCACCTCAGTTTCAACATGTAACACGTAATGAGATGTGGCAGAAGGTAGGGCAAATAGTTTCTTTATAAAGAAATAATGGATTCTCTCAAGTACTCCCAACTTGGGCATCGTAGCAAGTTAAGCAGTGATGTCCACTTAGTAAGCAATATATTTAATTTAAATAAATCAATCATCTGTGATGTCATCTACCATTTTGAATCAGAAAATACAATAAGATTTTCTGAAAATGAGGAAACGAATAGGCTCACTCATTAGGCACATTACGGGTCATTTATGTGATAGTTGTGAAAATTAGCTAGTACAGTTAGCTGAAATTTTTTTTCTTCTGAATGAAGGCTATCCAAAAAATTAAATATAATGTCCTAAGTGGATTTTTCAAATAATTTAATTAATTCTATTTCTATGAGTCAAGACAATTAACTATTAATAATTATTTCATGTATGTAATTTTTTCAATTAATTATACTTTTTATCTAAGGTCTTGAATGAGATGAACAAGTTGGAGTCACGAGCGGGATTCAAACCCATGACCTTCAGCTCGAAGACACGATAGCTTAAGTCGGCAGCGGTGTTCTTAGCCGAAGGCCGTGGGTTTGAATCCTGGTTGTGATACTAACTTCATCTCGACCAAGCCTCTAGATAAAAGGTATAATTAGTTGAAGTAAATTTTGCTTGCATAAAAGTCCATTTTAAGCTGTTGTAATATAAGACTAAAACCATCCTGTATATACAGTTAATGGGGAATCAATTTGTCGCTGCAAATCTCTAAGAATTTGTTCAATTTATTGTACCGATAGAGGGGCAACTTAAATAACTTATTTATTTTGACACCTTTATTTTTTTTGGGGGGGGGAGGGAAGATAAAAAATGATGACTCAAATTTTTAAAAAGTAGAAAAATAGTACTATCCTCAGGCTTAGATAATAGTTAAACATTGTACTGAGGTCGGCAGCTTGATCATCTTTGGATTATGTTGGTTTGCTTTGATCTTGCATTTCAGATCAGGATAATCAGAGACGACTGTTCAAACGATATGTCCCTACTTATTTTACATTGATTTTATAACACAATCCCTTCTGAATTATACCCAATAAAATTGGATAATATGAACATTTTCTTTGTTTAAAAAAATATTATATAAAATATATTGTATAAATATTTTATATATTACAATTATATATTTTTATTAAGTACATAAATTGAATATTATGTATACTTTACTTTTTATTTTTTCTTCCAACTGTTTGCAGGAATTTTACCCTCAAAGGTCACAAAACAAAGTTATATTTTATCTATAATCGGATTTAGACAGGCGATTAAGAATCGGCGATAAGAAAGAAAAAACAAAAATTCCTTCCAGTATATTTGGAAACAGATTATTGTTTACATATACTGATTTAATTCACAGAGCAAGTTAATTCATAATAATAAGTGGCAAATGAATGAAGTATTGATCTCTTTTACACTCAAATAACAATATATATATATAAAATGAATGAGTACATTAAAAAAAGCAGATGTTTTGGCCAAAGACCGATGTAGGTAGCTTGTAAGCTTAAAAAAAAAAAAAAAAAAAAAGAAGGTAATAGTCAACCGTGATGTACTCCAGCTAGAGGCTCATTTTATTGCTCTACCTTTCATTTAAAGGCTTCCTTCAAGCCAACTCCAAACAGTCCGTAATGTAAGGGCGAGCTCTAAAACAGTCATCAAAAGGCTTTGTGAAAACAGCCTAGTTTTTTGCAAATCAGTATCTCACTTGGACACTTGAACAGCTGTTCTTTTCACGGATGAATGTCGGTTTGGTTTGTGTCAATCAGATGACCGGGACAGTGTGTGTGTGTGTGTGTGTGTGTGTGGAAACGCTTTGCTTTATGTGCTATACATAAAAGCCTTTTCATAGACAGTTGTGGTATAGGGTGGATCAACATCATACCGAACTGATTATCATACAGTATGGAAATAAAGGTACATTGAGGAAGTTCTGGAAGCTGTGGTTGCATTCGCTCCATTTATTGGGGATAACTTTGTGTTTATGATAATGCTTGACCATTAGCTTGAGTTGCCACCCATTCCTTGAAGGATATAGGGATTACCAAAATGACATGAATCCTATAAACACTTATAGGAAGATAAAGAGATGGGTTAGACAACGTTCAGAGACAAGAGTTGAACAGATTCAAACTGCTCTTAAGAATAGGATTCAGTTTCACAAGACAAAATCCGATCACTTATTTACTCAAGGCCAAGGAGACTTTAGGCCCTCCGTGAGGCCAGAGGAGTTAACGTGTTAGTAAGAGCAAAACTAGGTAATTAATTGTTAGTTAAATTTTAATCTATAACTAAATGATTTTCTCGTGTTCTGATGTTTTTTCTTTCATGTCATCAAAATTAATGAATTTTTAAAAAAATTGTAATTAATATAACAACAAAAATACATTGTTTTAAATAAACAACGAAATACGAGTGTCTGGTGTTTGTCTTTGAGTGTACATGAATTTAGAAAAAAGGCAAGTTCACAAAGAAGGGTGGATTACTCCGTGCCCAAATTTAATTTAAACCATTGTATGGGAGTGCAAACATCATCATATATAATTGGTAACTACTCAACTTTGTATAGCAACAATGCAAGGTCTGACATTTAACACAGTTGAGTTGGTTTTGGAAAAAAATGTTATCTAAAAAATGTATACACCAATAACTATTGTAAACTATAAATGATTATTTGGAGATCGTGAGATGAGATCTGGTGTGACGTAGGTTTAGGAAAACATTTTCTTTTTCGTGCCAACGTTTTGTTCTTTATTGTGATCATCCTCAGAGCTCAATGTGTTTGTTTTCTGTGTAGATGAGAGTAGTACTAGAAGTATACAGAAAACAAACATTATACAAGCGCATAAAATGGACATGACAGAAGAAAAGAAGGAAAAATGCTAAACTAATGAAAAAGTGTCTTAGAGAAAACAGTCAAGACTAGGCAAAAAAAAGTCATAATTTTTGTGTTACTTTTAGTCTTATATATTTTGTAGAATAAAAACAAAACATAAACTGTATTGTTTTGATTTCTAGATAATACTGTATGTGTTTAGCGTTGCATACAATTTTATATTTTTATTTACTATTTTTTAAAAGAGATTTAATACTTTGGTTTGAGTTATTTATAATTAACAAACTTGACCCGTGTGAGCGGAATGAATGTCTGCAATGGTCAGTTTGAGATATAAGGAGGAAGTGGCAAATTAAATGAAATAATTGTCAAACGTCAAAATATTGATAGAATGGTCATTAAGGGATAAAATAATTGAACGTTTGCTAGTCTATATTTATGTTCATGGCCGGCTAAATTTGAACGTTCTGATTGAGTAAGCCGACTATGAAAAACGACAAAGTGACAAAACAAAGGCGAACAAAAGAAAAGAAAATTGAAAATGACCATATCTCATATGATCTGAGTGAGAAGAGGTATAAAAGTGCGTGCGTTGGTTACCATTTGGCTCGGACCGTATTCGGCTCGCGTCCGTTTGAAAGTGTTTTTTCCTCGCCCCCGGCGTCCAACGCAATCTCCTGCCCAGGAGGCTGCATCGGTGTTCGACCCGCAGCAGGAAGAGAGACATCCCGGAGGAAAAGAAAGGCCCTAGAGCCGGAGGAGGAGACGGACTGTTATACCGGGGCTGTAGTGCGCCGTTCCGTGCCCAGGTGGCTCTGATTTTCACGAATAGCAAATTTCCCAGAGGAAAAACGTCGGATTTTCCACCCTCAGAGCCGTGGGGAAAATTTTCCGAGTCTGTTTTACTCAAGGGTTTTATTTTTCTATCCGTCCGGGGCCCGGGCGTCGTCGTCCGTTTGTCCCGCGTCGAAATGAAAACGGTGAATACCGTAAACAGTGAAGAATGGCGGATTGGTAAACCAGGCCTTCACAGCATCCTTTGAGTCGCGTTACGTACACAGTGCACGTGTTGTCCTAGCGTTCACGCATCTGAAAGAAACGTGAGTATTACCCTGTATTACGGATTGTTCGGGTTGACGGGTCCGAACGACGGCGAAAGGGCCTTTTCAGCCGTTTAACACTGGTTTTTGCGTTTTAGCAAAGAGAAAAAAGAGAGAGGGACGCGGAAGGAAGGATGAACAGCGGGTCGTGCTACCGTTGTAACCGCTCAGGCCACTACGCCAGGGATTGCCCTCAGTCGGGAGACCGGGAACGTGGAGGATTCAGGAGCAAGGAGAAATGTTACAAGTGTAACAGATTCGGCCACTTCGCCAGGGACTGCAAGGAGGACCAGGACCGGTGCTACCGCTGCAACGGCGTCGGTCACATCGCCAGGGAATGTCAACAGAACCCGGACGAGCCGTCCTGCTACACGTGCAACAAGACCGGTCACATGGCCAGGGATTGTCCCGAGCAGAGGGAGAACTCACGCGGCGGAGGCGCCTGCTACACTTGCAACAAACAGGGACATGTCGCCAGGGATTGTCCCGAATCCGTCAGGTCCTGCTATTCTTGCGGTAAGGCCGGACACATCAGCCGCGAATGCAATAAAAACAGCACCGGCTGAAATAAAATAATATTACGTTAAAGATTTATCAAGAAGGAAGATTTTGAGAAGAGAAAAAAACTTAAAAAAAACCATTAAAAAAAAAACCAACACCTTTTTAAAAATTAAACCTTCCAGTAATTACACATTTCGTTGAATTTATAATTAAAAGCAATTTTCTTTTGTATGGAGCAGTTTTATTTCCTTTTTTATATTATTGACACAAAGAATACAATTTTTTTCCTTAAACTTTTATATATTATATATGTTTATATATATATATTATATATAAAACGATAACTTTCGAATTTACGCTTTTTTATATAAACACATGGAGTCCTGCAAGTTGTTTAGAAGGTTTATTTCAAGTTGTATTTGTAAGCGAACTTGTTGTATTAATTATTTAAAGTATATATTATCGAAAATTTACAAGAAGAAAAAGGACAAGAAAAATTATTAAAAAAATAAAGAGAAAACAATGTCAAGAATTTTGAATAAAATATTACATCAATAATAAAGTGAACGATGATTTTTAACCTCTTGTATTTTTATTTTGTTCCAATTGATCACCTGAAAATCAAATTGTACAGTTTAAAAAAAAATGTGTATTTAATTAATCCTTTTTAGAGAGAGAAAAAAATGTAAATGCATACTTTTTTTACTACAATATTTAAACAAATAGTGTAAATTGTTTGTAAAAAAAAATATATAAACTGGTTTTTGAATAAAAAGTTAAAAAAAGTATTACGACGTTTTGAGTCCATTTTGTGGAAGAGGTAGGAGTAGCGAGTGCCCCCGTTTGTTTTTTCACTTTTATTTATTTATTATACCTATTGCTTTTATTTTTAAACAATAGTTTCCAGAGTAAAAAACAATGTTAGATAAATTTTGGAAGAAAACGTGCTTTGATTGGATTTTAAGGTACGGGACCGTGAGATAGTCAACCGTGGGTTTGACTCATGAGCATGCGGACCTTGAGCCGTCCATTCGGAAATTAACCTACTCTGCGAAGTGCGAACGCCAAAAATAAGGTTTTCTTGAAAGAAAAAAATGCGTAGTTAGGCAATTATCTGCAATCCCAAGGACGAACAATTGCGTTTGTTTTTAAAAACAATTTGGGGGGGAAATGGTGTCTTTGTTTACCTTTTTTTTTTTAATTTATAAGATAGATGAGAAATCGGTTCTTCAAGGTTTAAACAAGGTTAATGGATGAGTTTTACGAGGAAATGGACAAGATTTTTGTCTTTCCGCGAAACGTCTATCTAATAAATCAATATTGTACATAGAGAAATTAACATCAACGATCAATTCAATTTAAAAAAATCAATATACCGTTTAATATTATTTATAATGTTAAACAAATAAACGCAAATTAAAAAAAAAAAGATTTCGTAATAGTGCGATCCAGAGAAAAAACACGATGTCAATGGTTACGCGACGACGTAGATTGGAAATTGGAACGGAGGTTAGCAAGGATGGCCGGCAGGTCGCAGGTTAGCGGCGGAGGTTCCACGCGTTCTTCAACTTCAATCTTCATTCGCCACCGGTACGTCAGATAAGATACGACCATGGTGTTGGATTTGGACCTGTTCAGGGCTGAGAAAGGCGGAGACCCGGAGAAGATCCGCAAAAACCAACGGGACCGATTTAAAAGCGTCGGACTCGTCGATACTGTCGTCGACAACGATGTCAAATGGAGGCAGAGTGAGTACAATACCGCTCATCGCAAAGATGATTAATTGGTGCGATATGATAACAAAATTAAACACGCTCTTTCCTACAGAAGGTATTTATAAAGATAAAGGCTTTAGAAGTCCATGAGGTGTGATTGAATGCAAACAGAATTTCTGAAACTTAACTTTCCAGTTGTCGACAATACAGAGGTTCAACTGGCTAGGGTCTCATTTCTAAGGCCCCTTTCCCACTATACCGGACCGGTAAAACTGCTGGAAGGGCCATTGGCTGTACATTTTATATGAAGTTCACATTTAGCCGGATCCGGCAAAAATACCGAGTCCGGCATTTTCTTCAGAGGTTTTGTCACTGTGGAGAGCTGGTAAAATGCCCGGGCTGGTGTAATGTGAACAAGCTTTGCACTGCGTAGCCCATTCATTAGGTAGCTCAGAATGTTTGGAAGGAGTATAGAGGGTATAAGAATCACGTCGGGTCATTTTGGTGTTCGCATTCTGTATTTCAGACCTATCAGAAGAAATTTTACTTTTGCTGGTCCAAAAGAGACCTGTACTGTGGGATAAAACCCTAGATGAATACAAACAAAAACATCAAAAGATGATGCTGTTGTTCAAAAATAATTGAAGGACTTCGTTTCATCACTTCTCAGTTTACCAATTAATGTTTCAAATGTTCTGAGTGAAAATCATTCCCGTAAAATGTAAAATCGTTGTCCATTGAGCACTCAGGTCTGACCTCAACTGAGGTGAGGACTTGTCTGGTTTTCTTACCGAATCTGAGACAGTTGGAGTAGAGCTGTCTTGGTGGAGCACAGGCAGTAAGAGTCGTCCAGGAGTTGGCCAGGAATTATCCACTATTTGGCTGAAGACTATAGAAGGCCCTGTCATTTTTGGTGAGCAAATTTCTATAAAAAGAGAGCTAACCATGACTTCCAATTTAATTATTTTTTTTAACCAATTTCTCGCCATGTGTCTTCTTTCAGGTTTTTGTTTTTTGTAATTGGAATCTTTAGGATCCCACAATAATGAGTATTTTTGGTACAGTTCGACAAGAGTGAGACATTTTTCCTCTGGCCACTTCATGGTTTTGGAGATTGCACAATGTGATGTTAGGTTACAAGAGTAGTACACACTATATAACGTTCTTCACCTAGTGTGCTCCCTTTGAGTTCACCCAAAAACCGACAACCATTGGAACGCTCTTGAATGTTCGCGAACTGTTAGTTCAGCACAGAAGCATACACACTAAAGACGAACCTGGCTCTCCGCTGGTTCGCAAACATACTGGGTTCGCAGCTTTAGAGTGAACCCACAGATCCACTGCCAAAGCGACATTCCGAAGAGAAGCTGGTTTTGATAACGTTAAATTATGAACATGTGAAAAACGTGAATTACAACAATGTAGATGTAGATGATTAGTCAGTGTGTATTTTATACCGTGCCCTTTAAGAGCTATTGTATGATTGAATTTTCCCCCAGCAGTCAGGGCTATATTATCCGCATAGCCCTGACAATTTATCCCTTTACGGTCGAGAGTTTTGAGCAATTTGTCAATTGTTAGGATCCATTAATGATAGTGTACCGTGTACCCCTCCTTGCGGACATCCTTTGGTTAGGCTGACTTTATATAGTCTCTTCTTACGCTTGTTTCAGCTTTTCTGGTTCTTAACATTTCTCCAATCTATCTAGAGTGATTTGGTCTACGTGTTTTGATATATATATATATATACCGAGGGGTTAAATGCCTGGGTAGACTCGTTCCCCATCCCTAAAGGGTCCGGAACTTGGTCGGTTCACATGTTCACATAAACTTCTTGGACTTGTTCACAAATCCTAAGATTTTGGACCATTTTATCTCGGGGAGTGATTTGGTGATGTCCTCTCCTTCAAAAGTTATCTATACCTGGTGTACCTATCACACTCTGCGAGGTAGTGCCGTGCGGTTTCTTCTTTTATTTCACAAAAATGGCAGAAGGGGTCTGGTAAAATATCCATTACGAAGAGGGGTCTTCTCAAAGGGCAATGGCCTGTCAGGATACCTATCAGCCTCCTAATTCCCTTCCTTGAGTTAGAGAATAGCCATTTCGATTCTGTTGGTTTGATCTCCTTCACAAACTCCTTCGATTACCTATGTCCGGGGGACAGATTCCATTCTTTAAGGAATTGTTTCATGCCCCAGCTATTGTTACTCTCTTTCGCCGTGCTTATAGAGTGGGGTAGTACCGGTTGTGGCCCGACAAACACAGTATTTGAGCCTTCTTTGGCCAGGCTATCCGCCTCTTCATTGCCATAGTCTCCTTTATGTGCTGGTATCCAAATAAGGGTTACCCTATTCTCATACCTAGAAGTGATCCTATTGATAAGATCAACAGTTTCCTCTACCAGCCTAGATGTTGATCTCTTTTTCATCATCAAGCAGCCTAGTCTTTGAAATGACCTTAATTTGTAATATTCCCTTTATTTTCTAGCCCTTTCCATCATACTAGGGCTGCGAATAGAAATCTAGGTAGAATAATTGCAGTATATATCCATTTGGCCACCCAAGGTTTGATACCCCATGTTCTACCAACAATTCTCCTACATTGCACCATAGATAATGTGCCTTTCCAATCAAGTTTCCTGTCAAACGTCACCCTGAGGAATTTGATTGAATCCCTTAATTTTAATTCGATGCCCTGAAATTTAGAGTTTTTGAAATTACCTAATGTTCTTCTCCTACCAAACATTATCAGTTCCAGTTTAGCTGGATTAATTGAAAGACCTTTATCACAACACCACTCAGAAAGCAACCCCATGGCATCCTTCATCAGCAGTGAAAGAGTCAGGGGATCTCTACCTGTGATCATTATGGTACCATCTGAAAATAATTGGCTGTAGAAGCCTGAATTATTCAGAAGTTCTATTAAACTGTTTACTGTGATTAACCACAGAAGAGGTGAGGTCCCTGTGGACAGCCTCCTTTGACATTAGTACTAAGAATGCTACTGCCTAAGCACATATTTACGATCCGTCCCTCCAGGTAGGTTTTCACCCATCCTGTGAGGTGATGGTCAACATTATATCTATTTAGTGCTGACACAATACAAGAAGTATCTGCATTATCAAACGCCCCTTGGATATCAAAGAAGCACCCTAATGTGTATTCATTATTGAGTAATGATTTCTCTATCCTTCCTACCAGTGAATGCAAAGCAGTTTCCACTGATTTTCCTGGTAAATAGGCATGCTGATTGGGATTAATTCCACAGTCATGTCTAATGTATTTATCAAGGATTTTCTCTATTATTTTTATGAACAGACCTTCATGGATACTTGAGATGCAAATATCAAAGACTCCTTCAATATCAAAGAATGCGCAGATTGCTATTTCCTTTACTTCTAGTGTATCCCTCAGGTGTCACTAGTTAACTGGTACAGTAAGTACTGTAAGAAAATCATTTTAAATTTGTGATTAATTTATATGGCAAATATTATTTAGGTGCATGATTAAAATAGGTGGTAAATCAAAATATATTACATATTTATGCATTTATCTTCATGTTTAAAATTTACATTTTTTAAATTTTATTTAATTTCAAATTATCAAACCTATCTAGTTCCCTCCATTTGTTTAAACTGTGTAACCCTGTCGTATTTAAATTAAATTGTGTTTTGTTTCATTTAGATGGTCCTTAAATTCAGAAAGCCCATTTGATTTAGGCAAGTGTTCTTTAACTCTCGTTTTAATTTCTCTGCCGTTTTGTGCTGTATATTTAATATCACAATCATTACAGTTAAACCCAAAGTTTGTAAACATTGCTATTTGACAAGTTGTCAGTCTTGGTTTAGGTTTCTAGAGGATGTTTTTAAGTGAACACGTACCTCTAAAAGCTACTCTAAAACCTTGTTATTCGAGAATTTTCCATACATTTTCTGATAGTTCTCCAATGTTTGGGAAGAACAAAAATCTAATGATTCGTTTATGGTGGGGTGGCTGAGTCCGATTATTGCTTCTTTTAAAGTTAATTTTTTAGTATTGTTACTAGCTACCTATCGATATATATTTCTTGATATCCTTTGTTTTTAGTTAAGTAATTCTAATTCTTTTTTATAATTAGCAGGTATTAATGGGGGTTTCAACATACGGTCTACGAGCCAAATGAATCCAATGGCGTTTTGAGTCTATGGGTGAGAAGAATCTGGCGGTATCATAGTGTATGTCGTTGTGGGTTTTCTATATGCGTCTATTTCAATTAGGTTATCTATTAAGATCAGTTCTAAGTCTAAAAAGTTTAAACAACCATCTTTATTTATTTCCGATGTAAAATTTATACTAGTTGTAAAGAATTAATTAATTTAAGGAATTCTTTTAGATCCTCTTGTGTTCCCGACCATACACATAAAAAATCGTCTACATAGTGTTTAAAAAAAAATCTTAATTTATTTACTTTTTTTACTGTTAAAATGATTAATTAAATCAATATAATTTTTATTTATTAAAAAGAGAAAGAGATAAGTTCATAAATAAAAAATATAAAAATAAATTAATAAAATTCACATTACTTCAAACATTTTCCAATGATAGTTAAACCTTATCTATTTATCCCTTTATGTTTTAGTGGTCAATTGACAGATAGGTCTGAAGACCTTACTTATCTATTTATATTTCAACTTTTTCCAAATACAGGGTGAATTGCTACTCGTGCTACAAACTTCTCCAGTAGATTCTTCACCCTAAAATGAACAAAAAAGTTCATATTGTCCATGGTCCGATTCTCAACNGGACCATGGACAATATGAACTTTTTTGTTCATTTTAGGGTGAAGAATCTACTGGAGAAGTTTGTAGCACGAGTAGCAATTCACCCTGTATATTTAAACATTTTTCATTTCTTTTTGAACAATTGTATTAAATCAGTCTAAACGTATTAAAACTAAATAATAATTTAATCTTTTAATATTTCAAGATGATTCTTTTGACAATTTTATTTGTTTTATGGTAAATTTTCTTGCATTACAATCCTTGAAGGAGAACTTTCATTCCTTTCAACTGCTTTCATTCCCCGTCTACTTATCTGCCTTCCCCAAATCTTCCTTTACTTCTTCTAACAATCTTTGTCTTGTTTCCTGCTTTCCTTCTTCCTTCAGTTCTATTTCTATACAATTAGCTCATCGTCTTGTCCGTATCCATTCTTTCAATATGACCCAACCAGTTGACCCTTTTTCCTTTAATATCTGTCACTAAGTAAGGCGACGTGTACAACTCGCTAAGCTCCCTATTTGCTCTTATTTTCCTCTTTGGGACCAAATATTCTTCTCAATACTTTTCTACTCAAATTATAATCATGTCACAGTCGCTCTGACTAAGTAACGATGATTCACTTGCATATAAAATTAGAGGAGTGTTTTATAAATTAATTAAAATTATAAATTAATTTATAGACTTGGTCTTCATTAACGGATTCAACGCAAAGAGACATCTGCTACATACAGTTAATATTTCTTTTACTTCACTTTTTAACTCTTGCTGCTTGATGAATGTGGTGCCCAAATACTTGAATGTGTTTACATTTCTGATCTTTTTCCCATTTTTTTTCAACGGACATTTCTGTTATCAAACATCAAACTAGCATATACTTAGTTTTCTCATAATACCTCTTGATCCCATAGACTTTGCTTTCTTTCTTGTCGCTTGTGGTTCTCTCCTAAGCCTTACAGTCCTCACCACTAAAATCATACCTTGTCTGGATGATCCCTTGAAAATCATACTTTCTGGTTAATTTCAATATTTTCCTTTACTTTTTCTAAAAGCAAATATTTATAAAGTTGATTAATTTAGTGGGGGTACCGAACTCTTTCTGCATATCAATAATCTTCTGCCTGGATAGACTGTTGTATGCACGCTTGAAATCAATAAACAAGTGATGTAGGTAGTGACGATCGATGATATACTCATGGCAGTATGTTTTCTTGTAACATACAAATTGTGTATTTCATTAAAGGAGGTAAAGAAAGGGTGCATCTGATAAAAATGGTATTATTAAATTCACGATTTTTCGTGATCCGCTGCACCTAAACCTTCACGCACCTACCTTCAATTAATAAATTGAAAAATGGCAAAAAGGAGGGAAAATTCAAAAGGTGGGGTTGAGATGGGATGTTAGTGCCTGAGGAGATCGAAGTCACGATAGCTCAAGTGGTAGAGTAGCAGTGTAACAAGCCGAATGTTGTGGGTTCAAATCCCGCTTGTGACACTGACTTTTTTATCTCAACTTAAAACCTTAATTAATTGAATGATATTATTAAACTTGATAAATTTGTTGTGATAAATTAGTACAAAATTGTCTTATTTTATTAATCAAAGCAATAAAGTTTTCTTAAAAGGCATTTGTTACTGTAAACATAAACCACGAGTGACGTCAATTTTTAAATTGTTTTCAGTGAGGCACAGAGCAGATGAGCTGAATCGGCTGAAAAATGTTTGTAGCAAAGCGATCGGAGAAAAAATGAAGGTATTTATTATCAATAATAATACATTTATATAAATGTTATACGATGTTAATTTTAAAGTTAGTCTATTCATTTTATTATATAATAAAAGTTCTTTGGCAAGAAATTATTAAAGAATAAATAAATAAACAAAATAAAATCGAGGAGTAACTTCACTAGATTTTGAAACCCACTAATTGAAGGAAGGGAATCAAATCAAGGAGTAATTGGCATGACATGGCTATCTGATGTATTGGCTACCAGCTATGTCAATCTGATGTAATGTATGAAAAATTGAAGGGATTGCCTTCTGTTCTTGGTTCATAAGTTCATAAATTCTTCAGGTGGATCTCTTATAATGCCAGATATTAATGGTAGAACTAGTAAATCTATAATGTGTTAGGACTAGAATAATAGTTGGACTGCTAACTGCACCCTGCCAGAGGCATGTATATAAACTCAGAGTGGCAGAAACAAGCGCCTGTGCAGATATTGCCAGGAAGAAGAAGAGACAGCATAACATGTCCATGTGAAGTTTTAATAATAAATTATGTTCTTGAAAATAATTGAACCCACAACAAGAGTAATACTGACCACTTAGCCACCATAATCTTTTGAAACTTCCAGTGAAGGGTGCCATTGTTTACTACTGTAGAACCCTTTTTAACTGAACTAAGTCGTGTTGTGGATTCGATAAGGTGCGGACGTGTTTCTGTTCTTATCTCCGTTCACGGATAATTGTGCTGTTTACCTCGAACAATCTAAAAATCATTCTTCCATACAAGGATTATATAGAATAATTATTCTAATTTAATTTATATTTTTGTCTAATTTCTATTTCATTTTGCCATGTCAAGTTCAAGCGGGGGGAAAGATCCTCCAGACAAATTTTCCGAACACATGGAACTTTCTCAAAATTGTACTGGTTATTCTATTAACAATAACAATCAAAAACAAAGAACTTCACTAAAAAGACCCGCTTCACCTGTTACAGGATTTAATAAAGTCACTGTAGTTACACCCAATGATAAACGAATAAACATTGACGGAAATAAACTAGACAAAAAATCCTTTTTGCTATCGTTAGCCTCAAACAGATATAAGACAGATGATGTTGGTCCGTTTGTTGTTTTTGTGGAGAGTCCCGACCGCAATGCTGGAAAAATTCATCCCATGAAATTGGGAAAAATTATTTTTTCATCAGGATTTAAACATAACGAAATAATAAATATGATCGCTACAGGACGGAATAGGATTAAAATTGAATTCAAAACTAAGATAACAGCTAATTATTTTGTAGATGCCTCCTGCTTAAACCAACACAATTTTTATGCTTATATCCCCTCATTTTTTATAAATAAGATGGGAGTGATCCGAAATGTCGATATAGATCTTGAAGATCAAGGAATTCTGTCAGTAATCCAATCTCCAATCAAAATTAAAAATGTTAGATGTATTACAAAAACAATCTCTGAGGACTCCACAATAAAAGTATCCAAGTTAGGTACATGTATTCTTACGTTTGACGCTCAAAAACTCCCGGAGAATGTATCTATCTATGGAATGAGATGCCGGGTAGATCCCTACGTTCCTCCAATTAGGCAGTACCGCAACTGTTTCCGTTTTAATGATTTGCAAGATCAGTGCAAAAGCAAAAGTCGGTGCGAGAATTGTGGACTCCAACATGATCACACCAATAATTGTGAAGGAGAAACGAAATGTTCTAACTGTTCAGGCAGGCATAAATCTAGCGATAGAACCTGCCCTGAATATTCCAGGATTACAGAACAAAAACTGAAAAAAGCTAATGCTAGTACTCTTTATTCAACTATCACCTCAAATAGATTTAATCTTCTCGAAAACATAGAGGAATTTCCTGACATAGAAACCCATTTAACAAGTACTAAACAAAACAACACAAAATCCCGGACACTCCGCTTGACATCTTATAAAAAAAAACCATACGAACGTCCAGGACAACCAGAACCTGGCAGAAAAGACCCATCTCTCCTCACTTATAACAAAGAGTCTTCAAATTCTCAAACACTGAGAAAAACCGCCACCCAACCCGAGGCAGCTCCTGACTTTGGCCTTCAAGCCAACTCTCAACTTAATCCCTTAATCAAAGAAAAATTCTCTTACAGCATAAACATGCTTAAAAACACACTAGCAGATTTAAACCATGAAACTTATATAGACC
Organism: Cimex lectularius; assembly: GCF_000648675.2. Lineage (NCBI taxonomy): Eukaryota > Metazoa > Arthropoda > Insecta > Hemiptera > Cimicidae > Cimex > Cimex lectularius. The sequence continues at coordinate 2,835,569 of NW_019392640.1, forward strand.
CAGAAGATATAATTCAAACTATCTCAAAAGCTTATCAAACCATTATATACGAACTGCAACAACTTAATCCTCAAAACAAAAATTATAAATAAACCTAATCTAAAATGAGTTTAACACCACACCTAAACTTACGTTTTTTACAATGGAATTCTCGCTCAATAATTCCAAAAAAAGGACTTTTAGAACAAGTTATTGATAATTCCTCAATCAATATAGTACTTCTTTCTGAAACGTGGCTTCGCCCACAACAAAAAATTCATTTTCCAAATTTTCATTTTCTTAGAGTGGATGGGAAGGACGAATATGGAGGTGTTGGAATCCTGATTAAAAATAATTTAATCTTTACCAAGATAGACGTCACCTGTCCCTTAGAAGATTTCATGAATACCAGGATCCAAACTCAAGTTCGAAATTCTCAACCCTTATCTATCTTCTTTGTTTACAATAACCTCAGGAATAAATTTACGTGTCAAACCTGGGATACTGTCATAAAGAAGTTGCCGAAAGCTAATGTTAAAACTTCTATCCATATTTCAATAATTCATCCTATTTTATTTTTTCATTAATGACAACAAGCAACAAATTCCATATTTTACAATGGAATACTAGATCAGTTCGAGCTAATAAGCCTAACTTAGAAGTTTTAGTGTCATCCCACAATATTGACATAGCCTTGTTATCCAAGACTTGGCTTACCAACAACCATAATTTTACATTTAGTGGCTATGATTTTATCCATGATGGCCGCCAAGATGGCTACGGGGGATGTGCCATTTTAATAAAACAGTCTTATAATTACAGAATAATAAATATTTCGCACAATTTTGGTTGTAATGTCCAAATATGTGCAATATCTCTTAATATTAACAATATCCCTGTATCTTTTGTGTCATTATATGTTAAACCAGCTCTCAATTTATCTTCTTTTGATTGGTCCTCCTTACTTAATTTAATTCCCTCTCCATTTTTTCTCGGAGGCGACCTCAATATCCACCATACAGCTTTTGGTTCTCGTATACTGACCACCCAGGTAGACACCTCATGGACCTATAGACACGCATCACCTCTGCTTCCTCAATGATGGTACTCCTACCCTTGTCTCTAGACCAGACCGAAACCCCTCAGCACCAGATATTACCTTAACATCCGCTTCTCTAACTCCCCATTGTTCCTGGAAAGTGTTGGACCACATTTAGGATCAGATCATTTAGCTATTCTCATAGATTATAAAGTAGGCTCTGCTGTCGAGGGGCGTATTGCGACCTCTTGGGAGGGCTGGATTACAAGAAAAGCTAATTGGCCTACATACAGAGATACAATCAGTGCACTTTGTTCAGAAAACCCGCCAGGAGACTTTGACAATTTTTTGCAAATAATCCAAAAAGCAGCTGATAAAACGATTCCTTATCGACGTTTGAGACTTCAAACAAGTCACGTTCTCCCAAATTCTGCTGGGATGTTGAGTGCAAATCCACCTGGGATGAAAGTAAACGGAAATATTCTTTATATAAATCACATCCCAATATAACTAACTTCATTGAGGCCAAAAAAGCAGCAGCAAAGTGCTCCAGATTGTTTAAACAAAAAAAAGTTGATAGCTGGCGTAGCTTCTGTGACTCGCTGAACAGAGAAACCCCTTTATCAATGGTATGGAAGAGAGTGAAACGACTGTCCACCGGTGTAACCCGCAGCTCTTATCCAACCAATAATATAGACTGGATTGAGGACTTCACCAACTCTCTAGCTCCTCCTATGGCTCCTTACTCCAACTGAACTAGACCTCGCCATGAAAAATACTAAAAATGTAGCCCCTGGTCAGGATGGTATACAATATGTGATGTTGAAGGAACTTCCACAGATAGCTAAAACATATCTCCTCAATATATTTAATTCTGCTTGGATAAATGATGTCTATGTTCCTGAATGGTCCACTCAAATTATCAGACCCATCCTAAAAGCAGGTAAACCTCCTGACAAAGCAGAATCTTATCGTCCGTATTTATCAAAACTTACGAGCGAATGATTAAGGCACGCATCGAATGGTGGTTAGAAAAAAATATGAAACTTCCAGTTAGTTTTTAGTAGTAGGTTTTAGAAAAGGGCATAACACTTTTGATGTGCTTACTTCCTTTACGTCAGATATTTATGAAAGCTTCACGCAAAACAAATGTTTAGTGTCTGCGTTTCTAGATCTAACTAATGCTTTCAACTGTGTCAACATCACTCTTTTAATCAGCCGTATGAGAGATATCAAGATACTGGTGCGAATAGTTACAGCCGTTACTAACCTACTGTGTAACAGAAAAATATTAGTCCGATGCGGCGACAAAATTATAGGCCCACGGACGGTATATACTGGCTTACCTCAAGGAGCAGTTTTGAGCCCAGTTCTCTTTTCAATTTATGTCTCGTCGATTGATTCAGCGTTTTCTCCCAGCATCAAAACACTTCTTTTTGCTGATGATATAACTGTTTACTGCTCTAACCAAAATTTAGACCTAGCACTGTCTGAATTGTCTGAAGCAATGAATGTCCTCAACGAATGGAATCGAAACAGCGGCTTCCATATATCAGAGTCTAAGAGTGCAGTGACTATCTTTACAAGGAAGAGACGGATCATTTCCAGTGAATACATCGAACTGGGGCCTCATAAGATCAAAAGAACGGACCAATTTAAGTTACTTGGTGTCACCTTCGACCGCAAACTATTATGGAGGAACCACATAACCAAATTGGTCGATATATGCGAAAAAGCAGTAAATATAAGATGTGTCATGAAGGTCCGCTATGGCTCGCACCCAAGTATTGCTCTCATGCTGTATAAAGCTATCATTCTATCTAGATTAGACTATGGATTTTTATTGTTCGGCGATGCGGCCAAAACTCATCTGTCGAAATTGGACAAAATTCAAAATAAATGTCTCAGAATATGTCTAGGAGCCATGCATTCCTCACCAATAAATGCTCTCCAGGTGGAGGCCAAAATTATGCCTCTGAACATGCGACGATCTTTGGTGGCTGGCAGATTCTTATCCTCCTGCATGATTATTGAAAATCACCCTGTTATTGCTCGTATCAGACACTTAGCTATGCTTGCTAGCACAAATCGATACTGGCAAAACAAACGAACTCCATTGCTGGTCCAGTCTTTCTTAAAACTTTCTCAATTGACCCTCTCCATCCCCCCAACCCCAAATCATCCTAGGTACCTTACCCAAACTTTTCCTTTATTGTTTAGCCATACTTACGCTATACCGGATCCCTTAGCTGTACCTGAATGGTCTCATTTCCCTCCTTATGTAGAACAGGCAGCCATGAGGGGTCAATCTGACGCGGCATTAACCCTATATACGGACGGATCCAAGCAGGGCAATCTGGTGGGCGCTTCATTTTTTGATCCCTGCAATAATTTCGCCTTACAAATTAAACTGAGTGGGGTCGCCTCCATTTTTACTGCCGAAGCGTTAGCAATCTTGGAATCCTTAAAGTATGCTCAAACTATGAACCCTTCTGACTTAATTATATTCTCTGACAGCCAAAGTGTGGTCCATTCCCTCCACAGTACCCTTAAAACCAATCACTTCTATTAGATCTCATTTGTATAGGCACTCCTTGAGATCTTGGCAAAGGGAGTTTAGCTCCACAAGTAATGCCAAGGTTTACAAATCAATTCAAACCCATATTCCTTCCTTCTCGTGGTTCCATTCTATGAATTATCCCCGACAATCCCTTACTTCCATAATCCGTCTCCGACTAAACCACAATAGTCTACCTGTCCTTCTTTATAAAATCAAAATCCTTAATTCCCCTTACTGCTCCTGCAACAACTTAGTAGTGGCCAATGCCAACCACGTCCTTCTTGAGTGCCCTCTTACCGCCTCAAGCAGAGAAGCATTTTACAGGTCGCTGATTATGGCCGGCATACCTCTTCCCATCACAGTGTCCAATCTCCTATGTTACTCCCACAGATCTGATATAATTGAACCCTTAATTAAATACATTTACCGCAACAAAATCATAATATAACAGACGTAAAAATAAGAGAACGCTTTTTCTTAAATAAAATTATCCATAATTATAATCATTGGCCAATATGATTAACGTAAGGCCATAAGTTAGCTTTCCTTAAAGGAAAGTTATATAAAAAAAAAAAAAAAAAAAAAGGGGATGGAGCCATTTTGGATAACGCCATTTATAATAATATAATCCATGGAGGCTGTTGGCATGCGATAAAAGATGTACAAAAACACCTAATTTTCGATTAAAACAGAACAATACATGTATTTTATCTACAAATGTGAAATACAATATACTGTAGCTAAAATATAAACCAGAGAAAAGTAGGAACTTCATTAATTTTTTCATGATTAGCTAGCTTCATTGTCTTGAGGTTCAGCACTTTAAAATTGTATTTATGGAGTTTAGATTTTGATTTTACCCATTTTGATACTGTTGATATCCCAACACCATAATTAGCGGCTAAATTTTGCCATAACACACAATTCTCATACACTATTTTTTATTGAAATCATTTTGGTTCAGCCGAGTTCCATTAAAAATGGTTGATTAATTGATTTCTGGGTCATTTTTCTACAAAAAGGAGAAGATTTGTAGTTTAATAAAGCTTTTTTTGCTTATGAGTTAAGATGAAAATATATTGTGAGATTTTGTGATTATGTAGTCTCTTTATGGCAGAGTAATGTACTTGTAGTTTGGTTGTTTATGATCATTTTATCTGCTTATTCTCGCTGGATTGGTCAGCAGTTTGCTATCTTCAGTGCTCGCCGTAAACTTAGAAACAGCCAAACTACATAAAATTCTATTGTAACTATTTTTATTGTTAAGTTTTAACATTTTTTATTCTTAATTTATATTCAATAGTGTTTTAAAATAAGTTTATTATCAATGTGGTGATTAGTGACCACACGTTAATTGATAATTATTATCATAACTACTTTCAGAATAAACAGGATGGTGGAGATGTTGGCCTAGCTGCTGATTTCAACTTATTAAGCATCCAAAGCCAAGATGATCTCAAAGACATGTCTGTTGCTCAAATTAAAGAGGTGCTACTTGCAAACTCTCAAATCAATTTCATTGTTTTAATTTTAATAAAATGTCCTTAGATTCGAGTTTTAATTGATAGAGAAATGATAGAAAATGAAAAAGGTCTTGTGGAAACTGAACTTGAAAGAACCAAAGCATTGAGCGAACTAGGAAACCATCTTCATCCTTCAGTGCCTATAAGCGACAATGAAGTAAGATTTTTGTTGTTAATTTATGAATAAATCCCACAATTCAACAGGGATTATTCATTTTAGGATGAAAACGCAGTAGTGCGAACATGGGGCGACACAAGTGTAAAAAAGAAATATTCCCATGTCGATTTGATCCATATGATTGATGGCCTTGAATCTGAAGCAGGTGCTGCAGTTGCTGGAGGACGAGGATTTTATTTGAAGGTAATTCACATTTTGGTTAAAATTGTTAATTCATCAATTATGTTAAATATTAAATTAAATCTTTATTAGGGGCCAGCTGTACTTTTGCAATATGCTCTTATACACTATGCTTTACAAAGATGGTGCAAGATGGGCTACAAACCGATCTACACTCCATTTTTCATGAGGAAAGAAGTAATGCAACAGGTTGCACAGTTGCAACAGTTTGACGAGGAACTGTATAAGGTATTTTTCAAATTGTATTTTTTCCCCAAGTCGGTTTACATTGATTTCTCATAGGTTAGTGGCAAGGGTAGTGAGGAGCAATATCTTATTGCAACATCTGAACAGCCCTTAGCCGCTCTGCACAAAGGCGAATGGATCTCAGAAGGCTCGCTTCCAATAAAATACGTTGGAGTTAGCACATGCTTCCGTCAAGAAGCGGGTTCTCATGGAAGGGATACAAGAGGCATTTTCCGGGTTCATCAATTCGAAAAGGTACACCTTTTAATTATATAAGACACTAAGGAAATACTAATCACCTCATACATTAACATAGGTAGAACAATTTACATTAACATCACCATTTGATAATAAATCATGGGAAATGTTTGAAGAGATGATATCAAATGCTGAAGGATTTTATCAAGAACTTGAAATTGCTTATAGAATCGTCAACATTGTGTCAGGTGCTTTGAATAATGCCGCCTCTAAGAAGTTAGATCTGGAAGCCTGGTTCCCTGGATCAGGTTGGTTTTTCTATTATAACCCATAAAGAAAAAAAAATCATGCAGTACTTATCTTCCAGGCGCTTTTAGAGAGTTGGTTTCATGTAGTAACTGTCTAGACTATCAAGCTAGAAGACTTTTAGTCAGATACGGTCAAACCAAGAAGATGAATGCACAGGTAAAATATGATTTTTTTTTTGACAAAATAATTATACTTTACCGTTTTAGCCTGATTATGTTCACATGCTAAATGCAACTGCATGTGCTACCACAAGAGTTATCTGTGCTATTCTGGAGACCCATCAGACTGAAACAGGAATTAAAGTTCCAGCTGCACTTCATCCCTTCCTCCCACCAGGTAAAGATAATTTGGTTTTATAATAATTATTTGCTTTTCTCATTTTTTATTTTGTATTTTATTTTATTATTATTATTTTTTTAATATAGAGTATCACGAGATCACGTTTGTGAAAGCTGCCCCTATTGAAGAGGAAGAAACGAAGAAACAGAAAAAACAGAAAGAAGGCATGTCAAAGAAAAAGGCAGCAAGCCAACAATGAGCCAATAAAACAATATAGTTTTCTACGAACAGATCATTTATTATAAGTTACATGTATGGAAAAAAAAGTCTTTCATTGAGCTTTACACTTCATTTGGTCTCCAATTTAACAGCCTTAAAAATTCCTCTTCACAATAATTTGTGATACCATTTAGTTCTAAGTATGCCTTTAAAAAAAATGATGATTAGCACTTTATATCGCATATAATTTTTTTTAAGTTTTTACCTTTTGTGTCTTAAGGTTGTCTATTAAGTAAACCTGTTTTTTAATTGCAGAGAGCAGAGCATTTTTATGCCTCTCAAGTTTATTTACAGTGAGATTCATTTCCTCTTCTTTTGCTCTATATTTCTCTTTGGCTTCCTATAAAAAAGGGTTCAAATTATCTCAATAGATTTATTTTAATTTAAAAAAAGGGGGGGGATCTTTTAAGACCTTTTCATTGAGTTGGGACATCTTTAAAAGGTTCTTGAACTTTTCCACTTCTTCTTTTGCTTTGTTCAGTTTAACATCGTTGTTAGAATATTGTTGATTTATTTTCTTCAAGTCTTGTTTTAACATTTCTACTTCCTGTAAAAGTGTTATTAAATTTTCTTTTTGTACTATTTTTACAAGTATGAAAATTTACTTTTTTTAGAAAAGCATTTTCAGAATCTCTCATCGACAATCGTTCGTTGATTGTATTTAAATTGCCTTCTTGTCTTTTAATTTTTTCCCTTGCATTCATTAAATCCGACGCCAGTTTTATCCTTTGGTCCTCAGAATCCTTCAATTCCTTCTGAATTCGTTTCCAATCATCAGTCTGTTTGATTAAAATATATTTTTTAATCAGATTACATAAACAAAAATTATTTCTGATTCTTTAATTAACGATCTCTGGCAGACGGATCCAAGATCTATGTGCATAAATGCTATGAAAGAACAATTGTCATTTTTCTTATGCACAATAAAGCACTATTATTATTATAATCAATACCTTCTTAATACATACATACATACATATACATACATACTATATTAAGTATTTTATACTTATATACTTTTTTAAAACTTTTTTTTATACTTAATAGTACTTATAGTTTTTATACTTAATAATATAAATACCTTCTTTGTTAGCTCTCTTTTAGTATTGGCCAGTTCCTCTTGTAACATTTTACCTTTAGCTTTGAGAAACCTAGCCACACTTTCAGCACTCAGGCCTTTAGTGCTCATTGGAATAAGGTCCCCGCAATCCAATGTCGACCTACAAATGTACACACTATTTACAAATTGAATTTACAAAACGGATTGATAGTTTGCATACTCATTTGCAGGAAGTTTTTTACGGACAGGAGCATTTTTCTTCAACATGGAACTAACAGTCATGATTTTCTTCTCATAACGTAAATCTGAAAGGTCACTTGTTACATCCGACATCGGGCTGAAAATGTATACACATTGCATTGTGTTAAAAAGAATTATGATGGAAAAATAGTGAGATCTCTCTTTCTAGACTGTAGGGTGATGAACCTGTACCAATCATACTGTCTGTCTTATTTATCTGACAACTGTCCCGATACTGAAGAAAATGTTGACAGACAACACAATTAGGCTAGGAAGACTAGATGGTCAGTGATTCAAAATTACTAAATTTGAATTGTTACATAAAAAAAGTAACTGGTTTACAAATTATCCTAACAGTCAAAATTTGTTAAAGATATATTTTTAACCATTCAAAATTCAACTTTAAAGGTGGGGGGGGCAGAATTCATCACTAATGTCCTAGCTTCGAATCTAAGTAGCTCTGAATTTGATTGTAAACTACTTCATACTTAATCTCAAAATACTATTTTTATATTTGCTTATGTGTTTCATCCTGACATCTTCAGGGTTGCTAAGAACGGCATTCATACTCCAAAATTACAATTAAGTTCAGAACTTATTAGAAACATGTTTTTCTCAAGGGAAGTATGTGGCCTATTTGCCAAGAGAGAATTTTTTGTGTCAGAGCCTGTGCTCCCCCCCCTTTGGTTTTTGAATGCATTGTGCACAAGAGAAAACTTGGTCCAGAGCTTTCTCTATAAAACTGAGTGTTAATGTAAGAGAGTTGGCCAAAAAATAAGATAACTTATGTACAGGAATTATTGTAAATAAACTTGTAGGGTAGTACACTTTTTTTCTGCGTGTTACCTCTTGTACCCACATGATGATGATGTCAACTCTCTCCCTCTTGGCTTTACAACATTTTCATAATCCTATAATGATAAATATACATTACTCATTCAATTTTAACACAATACACTGGTAGATATGGTATTAATAGATTTAATTTTATATTAAAACACGATCCGAAAACACACACTGAACATGGTCACCAATACATTAAACAAAGAGAAGCAGAGAAATATTTGTTGCATATATAAGCACATGGATTAAATAGTTTGGTTCATTAAATAATAAAGAATCTACATCAAAGTGATATTTTAGTGTTTTCATTTATTGTCCTTCCTATTCCATTATAGGTTATTTGTAGTATTTTATTTATATTTTTTTAATTCAAAACTGTTTACCTACATTACAAAACATTGGCCTAGTAAAAATCATTTACTAGTTTAGTAAAATAATTTTGGCAAGCACAATTATCAATAAATAGTAAAATTCTAAAATTAATTAAAAAAGAAAATTTTATTTAGAAAACAATAAAAAATAACACTAAGATAAGTGATTTTTGTCTTATTCAAGATACATACTGTCAAAAAAGGCTTCATTTTTTTCGTTTTATTTACTACAAATTGATCTAACCCAGTTTTTACTTCTTAGGGTCCTATTATTGTCTATTTTTTCATTACTGTATTTGCAGTGCTTACGTCGTAATAGTCATAGCTGTAGTTGGGCCATGTTTTCGTATCACTTCTTCCTTTCATCGCTTCTTCGACGTCTTTCATCAGCCTTCTTGTCCTCAGCTCCAATTCTGCGTTGAGCTTGTGGTAGGCGGCTTCCTGTTCCAACAGATTCTCTTCCATTCTAGGAAACGTTTATGAGAAGATTGAGAGGTAGAAGATGAAAACTGATCACGACATGCGAACTGCTCAAAAGAAACAAAATGTGTTGTCAAGGAGACAAGAGAAACAGTACTCCAAACAGAAATAGGTCGTGTGTGAACATTACGCATCGATGGCCACGTGAGCACGCAACGAAACGGTGCTAAAAATCTATACAAAAATGACAATAAATTGCATTCTATATAACTGTACTAACGTTTACATAGAATGCAAATTTATTGTTGTGTTTTAAAGGTCAATTGAGAAATTCATGACTCAATAACAATATTTAAAATACGTGCTTGTAACTCCAAAGATGTGTAACTCCAAGCCATAATAATATCGATAAAAAGTAATGTTTATTGTGTTATTGAAAGATATGTTTAAAGAATTTTCAATAGTAAAAATAAACCTATGTTGTTTTTGTTTTTATATTTTATCTGTTTTAAAATGTTACTTAAGGTTCGTTGATCGCAAGGTTCCAGGTGAAGACCAAGAATGACCCAAGAATAACTTGGGAAACCTACGGACTCACATAATTAATAAAAAGTCAGAGGAAAAGTTCGTTTGTCAAGAAAGGTACTATCTATTGGTATGTTCTTCGGCTGTAATGTCCCAGGCATTGACCATTAACGGTCAAATTAGTATTGAGTTAAGTATCAAAGAGATGAGCAGTATATATTTCAGTTCAAACTTCTAAACCCACCTAAGTAATAAAAAGGAAGGGGAAAAGTTCATTGGTCAAGAAAGTACTAATCTGTTGGGGCGATCTGCTGCTCTTAGGTCTCATACGTTTTACGAACGATTAAACTTGGAATGAAGTTGGATCCAGTAAGATACAATAAGTATACTACAAGGGATAAATAGGATATTCCAGTTCAAACCAAAATTCCGGACCCAACTGGGTAATAGGAAAGTCAGTGTAAAAGCTCATTTTTCATGAAAGGTACTATCTGTTGGTACGATCTACGGCTGAAAGGTTCCAGGCGTTTACCAAGAACGATTGGAACTAGGTTTAATCTAGAGTAAGCATATTCAAAGGGATAAACAGGATATTCCAGTTCAAACCAAACTTCCGGACCCACGTATCTTATTACTCAATAAGAAAGTCAGAGTAAAAAGCTAGTTTTTCATGAAAGGTACTAATCTGTTGGTACGCCTACGGCTATAAGGTTCCAGGCGTTTACCAACAACGATTGGAAGAAGGTGGATTAATCTAGAGTAAGCATACTCCAAGGGATAAATCGGATATTCTAATTCAAACCTCCTGACCCACCTAAGTAATAAAACAATCAGGGGGGAAAGTTTGTCAAAAAGGTCTCAAGTCTATTAATCTGTTGGTAAGATCTACTGCTCTAAGTTATCAGACGTTTTACAAGAACGATTCTACTTGGATTGAGGTGAATCCAATAAAGATGTTCCAAGGGATGAACAGCATATTCCAGTTCAAGTAAAACTTCCAGACTACCTCAGTAATAATAAAAGCCTGAGGAAAAGTTTGCTTGTCCAAAAACGGTACTATTTGTTGGTACGATCTACGGCTGAGGTGGCCGGCGTTGACCCTGAACGATTAAACCTGGAATGAGTTTCAATTCAATAAGTATGCACGAAGGAATGAACAGAAATTTCAGTTCAAGCCCTTTTACCAAGGAAGAATCTTTAGATCAATAACGTGAAAAGGTCGAGTGGCAGTTCGGTTCTAAAATCAAATACTCACAACACTGTCTTTCAACTTTGTAAGGAAAGAGGTAACCGAATGTATTAAAGGAAGCAGGAAAAACTGCGAATCATAACAGGATTCTTAACAGGGCACTGCAAACTAAATGGACATCTGAAGAAGATTAGTATAACACAACATGGCATGTGCAGAGGAGACACCAACGTTATTAACAAATTCACTAGTTTTCGTGGTCCGCTTGACAAACCATGGCGTTTCACTTGCTCGTAGGAGGAAGTTTTTTGGGACATACAACGTACCATAGAAGAGATTAGACCACCGAAACCGGGCCTATTAATGAAGTTCCTTGATGAACTAGGACTTACCGGCGTGCTTTAAACACAGAACGGGGATACAATAGCTCATAAAGGGCGCAGTGTGCACGCCGACTAATACATCTATCCCTATAATATCCTTTTCTCTACTAATTTGACAATTCATTCTTATAATACTCTCTCTAACAATGATTTTAGATCAGGTCAAAATAATATTAGATGGTCTAATAAATGTGTTTCCCACATGGAAACGTACATTTTCAATGCTCTCCCTGTTAGTATCAAAATGATTAATAGTTTAAAAGGGCTTTGAAGATCCATTTCCAGAGAAAATTGTATTGTGATCTAAATGCATTTTTTAGTTCTTCGAGGAGATTATTGTGATAATTTTGTAATTACTTTTAAGTCTAATTGTATTAATTTATTTGTAACTCGGCGTGTTACAAATATGTTACGATACAACACCTAAACTGATAAATGATTCTATTTTATCTGTCTATCACTGTCTTACAAGCCGAAATTCGCCAGATTTGAATATTTTTCACGCGATTAAATTTGACGAGAGGGTATACACAAATAAAATTTTTAATAATTTTAATATCATTTAAGTATAAAAATTTGTAAATTTGGTCGACTGCAATCCAACAAATTACAGGTTCATCACCTTGCATCAAAAAATCTCAAAGTTTTATCAATTGTGACAAGCCAAGCAGATGTCACCGAATATGCACATCGACACTCGTGGTTCTTAATTGCAAGACCTGGGTTCCAGGACACACAGGAATAGTCGGAAATCAACCGTTCTCCAGAAATGCACGTACACTGTCAGAGGCATGATATACGATCTGATTTTCCTGCAGGACACATAAAAGTAAGCAGGAAACCAAATCATAACTCTCTTCACAATTGATAGATATCTGGGAAAGATAAGACCATCCTTTAATGGTAATGGTCTAGAGTGTAGAACGACCAGTGGATCAAGGGTCGATTCAGCTTAGGATAGTGCATGTCTCGTGTTATTCTCGAGATTTGTCGACACAGTATGGATTTTTTATAAATGTTGATATCTTTATCATGTTGGGATGCTAGAATGTTATTTGCTAAATATTTACTGATGTGTATATATTTTTTTAATGATAAATAAAGACAGTAAATATTCCCCCTCCCCCCATCGCTCTTCTGTTTGATTCGGCGTTGAAGTCTCTTCGTTTCTCTGTGAAAACAAGTTGGACCAATCACGATCTGTTGAACGGAACAAATCTTAGGTTCTACGAGATCACTACTGTCAATTATTGACTCAAATCGGTTTGTTGTTGTCATCAACAAATGCTGTTGATACAATTTCTCGAAAACGTAGGAGTGAAGGGAGAAACACCGACCTTGGGCAGAACAGTCAGGAGTAGAAAGCCTTGGGAAGTTCTGAGGAGGGCTCTGGGGGAATAGTACCCAACTAACAACCGGACAGTGAAAGGTTGAACGCCTTTCCACCAAGGCACCAATTTGAGATGGATATTTTTGTAAAGATCCTGTCCTCAGTGCTGATTCTCGGCGTTTTAAGTTACCGAGACGTTGATTCCATCGAAAGAAATGGTAAGTTAACGGTTTTTACGTGTTTTTTTAAATTTTATTCTTTTGGAGTTTCTTCCGGTTCTTTTCTTTTTCTGCGAACTTAATGTCACGTTATATCATTTGCCCTGCTTTTATGCCGAAGCAACGTGCAACCTTTCACAGACATGCTCATAGCTCAATAACTTTTTTTTTGTTCCATTAAACTTAAAAAAACAGTTAAAATAATAACAGACACCACCATCTTTGCAAGAATATCTTTTATATTCCAAAAACTAGTAACCATTTTATGATTCAAGCTTAATATAATTGTTTTTCAGTATTTAATTCCTCTTTGTAAATGTTCAGTAAAAGATATCCTTCAATATAAATAAACAGTAAAAATCTGGATAAATTACCATACGTTTTGTCATTTTTTTTACGAATTACAATCTTCAGAAGTGTTTTCTATAATTTATTTTAAATTATCACATTTTCTTAATGGTTTGTCTTTGTCGTTTTGTCTATCTTTGTCTATCCTTCTCTTACCATATTACATTTTACATGTTGGTAACGTGTTTAATCTAAAAAATAAACCTTGCCTCTTTTGACCCAGATAATTATCTTGTAAGAAAATGGAAAATTCATTGTTACAGGACTGATTGTTTGGATTTTATGCTACCACTAATTTGTATTAATCTGTTTTATCTATTTATCTACAAAACTAAGAAACAACTAAGTAACAGAGGTTTTCCATAATTTCTGTTATAAATATTAATTTCATAAACTAAGGCTTGATTCAATGTTTTATATGTAAATTAAAAATATCGTTGGGTTGATTGATAAAATTGAATATGTTATTATGTACAATTCTAATAGAAAATCTAGAAAATCAAGACAGTGTTAAAAATGTAGAGAAAAAATCCGGAATGGAAGGCAAAGTTCAAAAGATCAAGTATTTTTGGGTAGCTTGGGGGGCTAAATGGTAATGCTAAATTACATTAAAGGAAGGTCCATTTCCACTTATGTATGATATTACAAACATTTAACTTTTGATTTTTTGAAAATTGTCATTTCATGTTTTTTAATATGATTTATAGGCAAAGTGGTCGTATGCTATGTTGGAACCTGGGCGATTTACCGTCCAGGAAGGGGGATGTTCTCGGTTGACAGCATCGATCCCAGCCTCTGCACCCACCTCGTTTACTCCTTTGCCGGGCTCAACCCTTCAAACTGGACAATCATGTCTTTAGACCCTTATAACGATCTTGAAGAAAACTTTGGAAAAGGTGAGAACTCGTCGTCAACATGATCTTTGTATCGATTATAAATTTATTTATTTACAGGCAATTATAAAAAAATGACTGCTTTGAAAAAATCCCACCCGCATTTGAAAGTCACATTGGCCATCGGAGGATGGAACGAAGGGTCGGCCAATTATTCAAAGTTGGCTGAGGATCCTAATCGCAGAAGAATATTCATTGAAAGTGTTCTTGAGTTTATGAAGTACGCCTAAGTTAAATCTTTGTTTCAATTTAAAAAAATACTGCTTAATTTTTGTATTAATTACAGACTGTACGACTTCGATGGATTAGATCTAGATTGGGAGTTTCCCACAAAGCGAGGCGGAAAACCTGAAGACAAAACTAATTTCGTTTTGTTGATTAAGGCAAGATTAATATGTTTCCCACATATAATAACATTAAGATTTTTAATTTAATTGTTTTTTTCTTGGTTCAAACAATTTTTATTAGTTTTCTTTTCAAGTCCTTTCATTCATGAGAAAAGGAGATAAGTCCACCTTTTGTCAGAAGTTGCACCGATCCGTTATTTATTTAATTAGCCAAGAAATTATATCGGTCGACAAAACGAAAGCTAATGTTTAAAAGCTAGTTAATTGAGTTTCTAACGTGTTGTCTAAGAATTGGCCAACTTCTGAGGGAAAGCGAGTATTAATATATACATAGAAAACAATATGAGAAATTTTGTGATTGAAACGAGCACATTTCCCATTTTTATTCCTGTTAGTGAAAACAACATTTTTACAACCCCAAATAGATAACCCAAATTAAGTAAATATTTGCTAAAGGTAATTATAAATAAGCCGGTTTAATTTTAACTAATGAGGATAATTAAGAACCAATTATCTGTTTGTTCATTCGTGTATATCTGTCGTAATAAATTTTGTTTTCCATTTGTTTTCCTGTACAATTAAAATATTATTATGTGTTGTAAAAAAAACATATAATGCATGTATTTAGACCGATTATGGCGTCATTACATACAGCGATAATAAAAATTTTGTGGTGATCCATAAAATTATTATATTGAAATTATTTATATAGTTGTAATTTTTTTATGTTTTAAGTCTGTAAGCATTTTGAATTATTTGTATTATTTTTGGTTTGTATTTTCAGGAACTCGGTCAGTCGTTAAGACAACAAGGTTATATTTTAACTGCGGCTGTTAGTGCTGCGATTGACACACTATCGACAGGATATGATTTACCAGAGGTTCACAAACATTTGGATTTGGTCCACCTGATGTGCTACGATTATCATGGGTCTTGGGAGAAAAAGACGGGGCCGAACGCTCCACTTACTCCTGATACGGATTTACTGACAGTCGTGAGTAATTATAAAAAGAAAAACAAAACATATCCGCCATTTACAAATTTGTTTTGTTTCGGAAGGAGGCGAGCGTCGAGTACGCTCTGGATCACGGGGTACCTAAAGAGAAGCTGGTTATGGGTGTGCCACTGTACGGAAGGACCTTCATCCTTGACGGAGTGAACGAGACCAGCGGAAAACTGGGAGAGCCTTCAAAGGAAAATGAGGGTTTCCAGGGGCCGTTTACAAAAACAAACGGCTTCCTTGGGTTCAATGAGGTAAAACATACAAAACATAAAGGTGAAAAATAGACATGCGGTTAATAATTGGCATTTTTTTACAATACTGATTGAATAATTAAGTAAAAAAGTAATTTAATAGGAAAACCATGAAACTGGTGGCTGTTGTCTCGGAACGCACTACAGTCTATACTAGTGATGAGTAATTATTTATGAAAATGTCAAGGTGAGGCGATCATGCACCTATTCTTTGAAAACAACATTCAAACACCTGAACATTTTGTGAGTAATTTCAATTCAAGCATCACGCGAGCTTTGACCAACTTGAGCTGACACAACTAGCTTTTATTTCTTCTTCAGCCATAGCTCGATAAAACCTGAGCTTTTAGTAGATAATTTAGTAGGGCGAAATGATGAATAAAAATAGGGGTTGTCTCCTGGAGAGGCTCGAATTCTAGAATATTACTTTTTTAATGATTTGATGAGAAAACGTTCCGTTCTTTTCAAAAACCTGTACTTTGAACAATTTCAACAATTTCAGTACTTTGATGAGTCATAAAGGTGAAAAATGTGACATAACTGTACTTCTTACTCATAATCATTGAATGCTTGGCTCAGAAAAACGTGATCGGATAAGGTTATTCCAAAATTATGTCATGCCTGAATGCCGGAGAAGCTCAAAATCGAGAACATTTATTGAGAGGTAACATGAGAGAAGCTTTCGATATACCCAAAAGCTGGGTTTTTCGTCCATAATGTCATGTACAGTTGTAGTCTGGGGCTAACTTTAACTTTCAATTGAGATCATCAATCTTGAATGCTTTGCATAGAAAAAAGAGAGAAATAGGAAAAGTGATGTTCGGAAGAGAGTTAAGAACAGTATTCTGGAGAAGCTCGATACAACCAGCTTTTCCTTGTTCTTCAGCTTTAGCTAAGCAAAACGGTTAAATTGTACTCGGACAGAATGAGAGCGCTATGGAATCCAGGACATTTATTTTTGAAGTGGTTTGTCGAAGGAAACTTTTGATTACGAAAAGATGGGGTTTTCGTCCGGAATATTGTGTAGTGTCATCATGACATCTTCACATCAAAAGATCCCGGGTAATAAATTAATTAATCTTTACTTCCTAGTTGACCTTGATATTCTGTAGCTGTTTTCAATCATCTATCCTAGTATTTCAATTTCAGTACATTGGTAAGTCGTTAGAGGGGAAAACGTGGCACAACTCACTTCTTCCTCAGATTTTTATGATTGGTCCTGAAAAACGTGATCCATCGGAGAAGCAGTATTTTGAAGTGGTGTCTGAGATGAGAGCTGGAGAAGCTCTAATTCCAGAGCTATTTTATTTTTGAAGTGGTTTGATGAGAGAAACTTTTGATTAACTAAAAGCTGGCTTTTTCGTTCATAAGTCATGTAAATTCATCATAATGTCTTCACCTATCAAACTATCCCAGTAGGCCGAATCTAACTTTATTTTCAAGTTGAATCTTTCATATGTCTTTAATGCTTGGCCAAGAAAAATATGAGTCATGGGATATGAGATACTGTATGCTGGACTGGCTCGAATTCCAGAGCATTCGTATTTATGACAGTTTGACGACTTCCATGCCATGCAAATAAGTTACCTTCACATTTTCCAAAAGCTGAGGTTTTGTATATCATGACATTTTCACCTATCGCACATAGAAAAGATCGTAGTCAGCCTGAACTAACTTTACTTTAAATTGAGAAATCCATCAAATTTTATTATACAAGACCTCTTTGGCAAAGCTTTCTTGTCTTAGCCCAGGTTTTCTTTACGGCTATTGAAGGGCGTTAGAGGTGTAAAAATAAACCCACTTTTTTACTTAAGTGCCTACTCTTGTGGCGGGTTGCTTCTCCAACTCTCGGATTTCAATGTCTGACAAATTACATATGAATTTCCTGTTTTTTCGAGTATCAGGATTGTTTTTATTTACCAAAACAAAGCTATTAATATTGTGAACAGCCTGGGATAAATATATTCTCAAGGCTCGTGCCTCCCTCTCAGAATTTCGAAAACTGGTTCTCTGGACAGAGATTGTTGAAATGGCATCTTCACCTTCGCATATCTTTCGTGCTGCATCAGTGACTTCAAAATATTTTATTTGTTCTGGAGACATTCAAAACGGCAGATAACTCATTTCTTACTATAATGAAACACAACGCTTCAAGCGTGTAATCAGTCTCTGAAAACGCGTTAATTCTAAAGAATGAATAACTTCGATAAAAAATTATTAGTATAATTAAAGCCCTATTTCAATGTAATGACAGTTGATTTATTTTATAAAGAAACGGTCAAACTTGTGATAATTACAAGTT
The DNA here is from genome assembly GCF_000648675.2 of Cimex lectularius. Taxonomy (NCBI): domain Eukaryota; kingdom Metazoa; phylum Arthropoda; class Insecta; order Hemiptera; family Cimicidae; genus Cimex; species Cimex lectularius. The sequence continues at coordinate 2,854,041 of NW_019392640.1, forward strand.
TATTGCAGTAAAGGCATCAACTACTCAGTGTCCTTAGCAGTCTGGGGTCATCAAAGTTATGCTTCGAACCTATCAAAGAATAGATCATTTCAGCCTCCAATAACAAGCTAAACATAATTTATTTCCTCATCCATTATTTAACTAATCTCGGTGAAAGCCGATTTGGTATTTAATGTTCTACCATTGATCCTCTCATTCCACAAATTCATACTAATCAATATATTCATTCACACAAGATGAACAATTACATTTACAAGACACAGCTAGGGATAGGGATAGGGGTAAGAGAGGCGGCCATAAGGCCTACTACACCTCGACCTGAATAGATCTATTGTGGTCCTCCGTTATTTATAACTCACTGGCCAGCTTCAGGCTATCAACCAGCCTACACAACCTTGCCAGCAGTTCCTTAGTGTAGGATCTTGCTTGTGGCTTTTCTTATCCTAGTTGCAAGAACCTGCACCTACATAGACCTTCACAGAAACATAAAATGTGTTCTGCGGTCTCCTCCTCTTCCTGGCAGTATCCGCACAGGGTTTCTTCTGTCTGTACTCCTATCCGGTGCATGTATTTTCTTAAGTGGCAGTCAGGAGTCCAACCAGAATCCTGGTTCGGTTGCGGTTGCCTTCCAGTAATTCTTTTGTAAGTTTTGCGGATGGCCCTTTTATGAATCTCTTCCCATGCCTCATACCTGTGGTATTGTTCTACCAGGTTTTGGACTCATTAAGGATCCTTTTTAAGATGTATCCTCTTTTGCGGCAGGCTGCTAGGTCGCAGTAAGGTTCTGGGCCCATAGAGCCATGTTGGCTCCCATTTTGGCCAACATGTCAACCTTTTCGTTGCCTCTATACCCCGAATGTCCAGGGACCCATGCCAGTGTCAGGGCATTAGTGTCGCTGACTTTCATCAGGGCCTCCATGCAATTCCAAACACTCTTTGCCTTCGCCCGCATGAGGCTAAAGCCCTGAGAGATGCCTGGCTGTCAGGGAAAATGGCTATCTTCCGGGAATGTATACCTAGCCTTTTTATTTCTCTGGCACATTGTTCAATCGCTATAATTTCAGACTGGAAAACTGTAGCATTCTTGCCTAGGTTTACCGTCAGTTCGGTCTTGTGGTTCATCCCAAAGACCCCAGCTCCCGTACCCTTGTCGGTTTTGGAGCCGTGATTATACCAGCAGGAATTTGCCTTTAGTGGTGTTCCTTTGGCCCATTCTTCCCGTTCTGGTATCAGTACTTTGTACATCTTGGCGAAGTTGTACTTTGGAGTAGTGGCATCAATTGGCATCCATAGAATGGCATTATTTACATGGCCTATCCTAGCAGATGGTTGCCCATTTATGAGCCTGTGAGCTGCTGCTCTGGCTTCTCCTTGGATTAAAACACACAGCCAGTTTAAACATGGAACAGATGACAAAAATACATGGTGTTTTAAATAATAATTGTCATGCTTACTTTCTTCCTGTATATAGCCAACGCACGAAACCTTTCTATTGTCTGGCCTTATGCTTTGGCAAAAATTAGGTGCCTGTGTATAATTGCATATGACTTATTTGTGTTTTATATGTTTCTTATGCATTTTTACATCAGTTGATTTTAATGACAGTCTCATAACTTTCTCAAGATATATCAGAAATATACTAATTTTTGGTTGTTTTTTTCCAAAGATCTGTAACGAGTTGAGATCACCTGAGTGGAAAGGACACTGGGACAATATTTCCAACACGCCTTGGGCTAGTTCAGGCAGCAAAGTTGTCGTGTATGACAACGCCATGAGCATCAAGTTGAAAGTGCGTATCTTTGCAATTCGGTCATGTATTTTTCATCACAAAATTTTTAAATTTTTGCAGGTCAATTACGCCATGGAAATGGGCCTGGCTGGTATCCTGACGTGGTCGATTGACACGGACGACTTCCATGGAGACTGTTCCTTCCCAGGCGATCCTGAGCCCAAATACCCTCTGGTTCGAGCCATCAACGAAGCGATAACCCAGTCTTTTGTCAGCCCTGCAAAAGAAAAAAGCTCTGCTTCCCAGACTGCTGTTTCAGCTTTCGCCTTTTACATTGTTTTTATCGTTGCCATTTTATCATATTAACTAAAGACAAATTGAACAAAATTAAAAACTCATTGACATTATAGTATTAAATTAATGTATATTAGTACATTAAAGTATATTAAAAAGTGAAAAAAGATTTTCACTGCTTGTTCAACTTATAACTTATTATGGAGGTGTTTAATTTTTTTTATATGAGTTTTATTTTTGAAAATTGTCTGTTAAAGCTAAGCAACTCATATCGCACTGAGTTGTGTGTAACTCACCAATATTGTCTCAGGTGGTAAACCATATTGCCACTAAATGCTTTCTAAGATCCTTTTCAGTTTATACACCTCCTTCATTCTCTTCATCACTGATGTTTTCTATTTTTTTCTTTTTGCTTTCTTCGCCTTCTAATTGGCCCTCAGCATTTTTCTACATTTTATTATTATGCTCTTCTTTATAATTTCATATTCTTATCATAAATCTAATCATGGTGGTAAACCTTTTCTAACATTTTCATTTTTGTACACTTACCTGTACCTCTTTCACAATATTCATCACTGATATTTTCTCTTTTTATGTTCTTCTTCTTTAAATTGTTCCTCAGTATTTCTACTTTTCCTTCTTATTTTTTCTTTATAATATCTTCTTTTTGTCATAAACTTAATATACATATATACCATTGTTAAATATTTTGTAAAGCGTGGTGTCATAATTGTAAATTGTATCATATTAACTAGTTTGCAATACGATTTAGTCAAAAATAAATATTTAATTATGTTGAACAATTTTGTTCCTCCTAACGTCCTAAAAATAAATAATTACACAAAAACTAATTTACTGAAGTCGTGAGGAGCGGTCAAGGAAGAAGTATTTTTTTAAAAAACACTTTTTTTCATTTTTTGGCTGACGTTTCGACCATCTTCAGGGCCTGGGTGATTTACAAAACATGTTAATTAGAAAAAGTACACTAAAGATGTAATTTTTTTTAACGAGGGTTCGCAACAGCAGAGGTTATATCAACCCTCGGGGTGCCGGTGTTTTTCAAAAACCGGTGTAAGTATGTCGGGTTCGAATGCAGGAACCCTGGATTCGAACCCGGGACCTTTACCTTACAGCGATGGGTGCCGTGCCAACGCCTAAACCGTTTCGGCCACCGACGACCCCTAAAGATGTAAGTAATTATAAATTTTGAACTAACTATTTCATTTTCTTTTTTTCTAGAAATGGTTTACATTAACAGAGAAACTCACAGCATTAATTACAGAACAGATTCATGCAAACTTAGCCGTAGCTACGCCATCATAAAGCAAATAAACCATTAAACTTTATTTTTATATTTCCCTTTCCTTCGTTATTTCCCATATTAATTAACTTCCTTTCCAATATTGAATAAACCCCGAATCACAAATCCATCAATGCCGAAATTTATTGCTCTCAAATTGAACCAACGCACCAGAAATTGGCATTATTGAAGCCATATTTGGTCATTAGAAAAAGGCCGATTATGTTTCTCGACAACGCTCGGCCCCATGTCACCACACATGTTTGTCCAACACGAAAAATGTTGGCTCTTCGTTCTTCCTAACCCTCCTTAATCTGCAGACCTCTTGCCTACTGAATACCATTTTTATCAGACCCCTAGATAACGTTTACAACATAAAAATTTTATTAGTCAAAAGTAATTAGAAAATTCGTTTACAGAATTTTTTAATAATAAAGACTAAAAATTCTATTCAAAGGGTTTAGAGATGTTGCCCTCATGTTGGAAGAAATGTATTGAGAGTGAATAATAAAAAATATTCCAAATAATTTATCTAATTGTTTTTTATTTTTATTTTATAACCAGGTGCAGGTTTATGCATTAGTTTCCGGACAACCCAACACTTTCTCACCTTCTACCTCTCTTCTCATGAACTATGAACATGATTAAGATTGAATTTTTATAAATAAATATCGAAAATAGTTCAATCTTTTTATTATTAGCCACCTTTTATATTTTTTACCTGTTACTTCTATGTTCTCCTAATGGTTCTACCTCACCACATTGTTCACCTTTTACTTATTATGCTTCTCTTATTATTATCTCCTTATTTCCTTCTACTTCTCTTTATGAACTCACGGGCGCGTAGGAACAGAAATGACACCTATCATCCTTCTTCTCCTTTAATCTTTTGTCCTTCTTGGCTGTATCTTTTCTTCTTCTAAATCTTCTCTTGGACGTTAAATAATATTAAGGAGGAGCACAATAGACCTAATCAGTGCCATGGTACACAAAGGACATTATTACCATGTTCGGTTATTTAATAAGTTGTAATTTCATAATATCTCTATTATTATAATTTCATATAACCTTTCATTATCGTGAACGTGTACTGCTTTCTTCATTTTCTTCTTACTATCCACATCTTTTTTCTTGAAGGTTGAATAATATTAAAAGAGGATACATGTCCCGGAGAAGCGCACTGGGCCATTACAGCCAACTCCCGTTTGAAAAGTTGAAGTTGCGTTGAAACGTCTTGTGTCTACGATAATTTATATTTCTAAATTATAATGTCAATGGGTAAACACCATTTATTTAAACAAAAAGTAAAAGACGAATTTCCATTTCTTATTAAGTTCGCAATAGGGGTTGCGCAATTTGAAAACGAGCGTTGAAAGTTTTTACTCGCCCCGTGTTTTGCGGTTGACCGAAGTTATTTCTCGTTCGACGCTAAACAATAATTGCTTCAAAATTTCACGAATAAAAATAGAATGATTGTTTCGAAAGTTAATAAAAGTAAAAATAAAACAAATTGATTTTCGAATCGGATGGTTTTATCGTTGGATTTATGATCAAGCGTGTCCATATTTTGTTCGTCCAGGACAAAAAAGAAAAAGGATCGTGATAAATTGCAGGCTCTCTGTAGTGTAAAAATATTAATACTTATTAAGGAGTTATTGAGATTAAATTTTGACACAATTATGAAAGCTTCTTGCGTTATTTCTTGAAAATGACACAAAATTGACGATAGCAAATGATATAAATTGAAATTTCTTAGAAGATGGTTCTGTCGATGGTGGTATTTGCTAGATGGCTGGTACTAATTCGATCCAAGTGCATACAGCCTCTTCGGAATGGTGGTACTAACGCCTAAAGAAATAAGCGAAGAGGAATCTCGGAAATTGTTAAACAACCTGCTAACAATCCTTTTTCGAGGCTTGGAAACAAAGAAGGGTCAATTCCACAATAGATTTTTTTAGGTCTTAGTGGAAGAAAGAGTAATTTTAATCACCAGTGATCCGGAAGAAGAACAAAAAAGTACAGATGATCAGATTATCACAGGTACTAAAAACAGAATAGATATTAGGATACTTTCGCCAGCATCCTTAATCTCGATGAGCTCGACATAATCAAGAGGCCAATTTCAATCAATATTTTTCATTACAGTGCAGCACAATCGACACGTTAATTTTTTTTTTTTTTGGTGAAATTTACGTAAAATCTTAAAAGACTTGGAGGGGGATGTTGGGCAAGCCCAATGATCCGAATCATGGTTTACTTATAAAGAGACTTTCTGTCTACAGATACCATTTCTTTCTGCACAGCCATGGGAATTTTCATAGTAAGTAGCCGAAACGTTTCAATTCTATGTCCTTAGCAGAATTCAATACGCTCAGTGATCTAGAAGTATATTTGTGTGTGCGTGCGTGTTTTATGAGTGGTCTCTCTGTCTCTGTCTCTTTCTCTCTCTTTTTCTTTCTTCCTTTCTCTCTCTCTCTCTCTATCTATCTCTCTCTCTCTCTCTTTCGCTCACCTAGGACTTACACTAGACAATAGGCTGGAATAGAATATCCATAATAAAGATCTTGTCAGGACGACAATATGAATTCCAAAAAGCTCATTTACATATGCTGCGCGCTCGAAGTAATAAGATTCGTGTTCTTACAAAATAGCATAATCCTTAGACTGGAACCGAACATCCTCAATTCTAGGACCAGCATGTCATATTATACATGTTTCAGATTAGTCAGCCATTAGATCCCTGTAAATAAATCATACACCATATGTGTGACATATTAGCTATTTTAAATAACATTTAAGGCCAAACATTTGCAGATTCATTGTTCATTCTCCAACATTATTATTAAATATTTCTTTAAACTTGCAATAAGATTAATAATATGAAAGCTATGTTTCGTTTGGTATGTCATTGTTCCATTGTGCCTGTATTGTGACAGTTTTGTGTATGTACATAAATGAGTATATTTAACCTATATGAAAAATATGTCATTTTTTTAGGGTTCGTTCTGTTGGTCGATGATTCTGGCGTTAGCTGTTAGCCAAGCAGCACATTTCCCAGCTGGAATCGACCCGAGGCTCTGCCCCAACTATCCTCAGTGTGACAACGCCATCCTGGCAGCTTTTAGTAAAAACCCGTTGCCATTCATGAGGTAAAGTTTTCAAATAATCTTCAAAACAATATCATTCGGTTTAAAATGAAACGGAGTACCATTTGTATAAGGTCAACTCCGAAGGCACTACATATGTTTGTGTGTTAATGCATACAATGTACATAACATATATTTTTGTCATCATATGATTTATTAATTATCAATACTTTCACATACCACTCGACATTGGTGGCTACTGTGGTATAAAAAAACGTATCGTTTGGTGACAGCGGTGGGATCGAAAAACAAACGATACAATTGGTGGCCAAGATTTGATAAGACAAATATTAGTTGGTAGCTGTACAAGAAATCTTAGAGAAACCAATTAGTGGAAAACACAAAAAATGATGACAACGGCAGAGGTGGGATTACAAGCCAAACTTTACAATGGTCTGTTGGTAACAGCGTCAGGATCAAACAAAGTTTATAGTCAATGGGACATAAAAAAGATTTTAATTTGATGATAATTTTGAAACTCCAAACTAAACCTTACCGTCAGGGGTATCTACAACAAACATTCCAACGATTTTCTGAACAAGCTGACCGTCTACAATACCAACACCAACAAAGAAATTTCAATTAATTCAAATTTTTCTTCAAGGGAATTTTAAGTCGCAATTTATAAAAATAAATAAAAAAATAAATTAATTGAAAAAATGCAGAAAATTGCAAAGGAAATCTAGGGCAACTACCTCTCAGAATAGGAGTTGATTTACCCCATACTTAAATCTAATAAGATTCATTAATCTTTTTATGTAAGGAATTGGTTGAAATGGTTTAAATAAAAAAGCTAGTGTCACGAGCGGGATTCGAACCCACAACCTTCTGGGTTCAATCGGACCATGAAATATAATGGATCTAGTAAGAAGGTCAATAATATGCCTAATTGCCATAAGTAACTGCTTAGGTAAAAATTGTAACCGCTTTATTAAAAACAAACACGAATACAAATCAACAAGATTTTAATTAACCTGCTCTATGGAGTACAGACTGCAGATCATGGGGATCTACTACTGACAGTATGGGACAAAGGAGGCTTAACTCAACTTACAAGAGTTCTTTAACCATAAGTTTATCATGTTTTTGTTTGTTTCAGAGGTGGTTCTGGTAGCGGAAGAAACAACGGAGGAGCAAGGGATATCGAAATAAACCATTTTCTTTTCACACCCCCAGGATATCCGGTGGGCCTGACTAGAGATCAATGCCCTAACTATCCTTTTTGCCATTAGGCAACTGATTTGTTGATATCTATTAAATTGTTATAGTGACCAAAAATAAATTGTTACTACATTTTAATATTCTAATATATTTAATGTTTTTCGTTTGGAGACCCAAGAAATTTACAAACTAAAGTCATTATATATATTTGAGGGGATATTTTAACATTTGTAGAAAAACTGAATACGGTTTTAATCTCATCCTTTCATTAAATCCTTGCGGTAATCGTCACAAATGGTTATTATTCATTATAATTAATCATTACGACTAGTATAATAATTTGCAAAAATGTAAAAAAGGATGTAATTAAAGAAAAATCTCCTGTTGAAATTATATATTCAAAACGTCCATATGGTATTTTATATAAACAAATTATAATATGTGACTATCTGTAGTATTTTTCATTTAATTTACAACCATAAATTGCATATTTTTAATGTAAATAACACGTAATTTAAAAATAACGTCAGAATTCACGATTTTACATGCTATATATTAATTTTTAATATGTTGTTATATTTATTATTTTAATGAATGTTGTAAGTTAATGTAAAAATATCATTTTAAATTTTATCCAAGATCGAATATATTAAATAAATCAATTTATAGTTTGTTGTCTGTCCTCAAGTTCCTACTTTTGTGTTAATGTTACTGTAAGATGTTTTTATTGCAAGGATTCGAAAATATAATTTAATAAATAAAAAACTATCTTATATGGAATTTTGGTGACTTCTGGTCGAATTTGTTGCAGTTCGAATCCCAGCTTTGCAACAGAAATTTTCTGAAACTACCTAAGCGGGTCTGTCTCCTTTTGAAGGAAAGTTAAAATTAGCTAAATTTACAAAAAGGGTTTTAAAAAAGTAAATACATTTATCCGTACGAATTATTTATTAAAGTGCTTTATTATGTTAGTATTAATCAGCCTAAATAATTATATTCTATATGTTGGTCTTTATCAATCATTTTGGTCTGCCTATCCTCCATGGGTCGGTTTATCAAACACGTTTGGGAATTTAGTTATTTTAGTAATTTTTAGTCTGATAATGGGTGTTATTATTTAAAAATTTAATTAGTGACCACCGGTATCGACCAAATTACAGGTTCATCATTCCGCAAACCACACGGAGAAATCTCAATATAATTTATATTCTTTGAAGTTAGCAATATAAAAGTTATAAATATTGCGTTTAGATTTGAGATGAACATAAAAAAGAACGAAATAAAACACAGACCAACTACTGAGATGGCAAAATAAAGGAAGAATGGATAGGCCAAGAAGAATTGTTGGTACCTTTGTGGCAGGATATTCACAATATATTCCAAATAGACTTAAAAAGAGGATGAATAAATGATCAATAACTGGCAAGCAAATGATCCATAATGTACATGTTTTTGTAAAATTAAGAGACGTGCGTCATATTATTTTTGACACGTTCAGTGGTAAAAGTTAGTATTGATTTGTTCTGTAATGAACCCTACCTGTTTACTGAATATTATATGGACAGATTGGTTAAATTCTCTCTCTCTCTCTCTCTCTCTCTCTCTCTCTCTCTCTTTTCACTCACCCTCTTTCTCAATCTTTCACTCTTCTCTCTTTCGATTGCAATAAATTGACAAGAACAAATATTATAACAAAAAGTTTTGACGTTTTGGTACTAGAAAATAACAATACCATACAATACTTAAGAACAGTAAGAAGACACCAATACCTAGAGCAAGAAGGTAATAGTAACGAAATATTTTTATAATGGTCGTTTTTAATTAATTTTTGCAATTTTATATATCAGAAATGGCTTTAACAACGACGTTCATGGTTTTTACTGAATTTTAAAATTAGCTTTATCAGATGTTTTAAATTTTTTTGGGGGTTTGTGAAAAACAATCCTATTAACAATTATTGACAAAAGAAAACGGAATAAAACAACATCAACAATAATTAGAACGAGAAGACGACAAATGAACAATTACAAGAAAAAGATGAGCAACAAATCAAGAATAAGAATAATAAACAATGCTTTTTAAAATCGTCGTTTTTTAAACTTTTTTTAGACTTTGATACGAAACATCAGAAATATATGATACGAAGTTCATTGGTCTTGAACAAAAACATCCTGTTGCCAACGCTATTATAAAAAGAAGTGGAACAAAATCCATAAAAATAAGAACAACAAACAACATCTACACCAACAACAACTAGAACAGGACTAAAAATTAACGGACAACAATAATAAATCAAGGACAGCTTTTTAAAATCGTATTTCTTTTATAAATCAAGTTTTGCATCTTCATACAATACCTTGAATTATCTCAGTTGGTTATAGCACATTTTCCATTTCTCCTTTGAAGAATAGGTATTTGGCAACATTGGAACAAAGTTATTGGTATGTTAATAACAATAAAAAACAAAGTTAGCAAACGAACATTTACTAAATTCAATAACAAAAATAGCCAGTTAAACAACAGCAAATAAAACAGGAAGAATATAAGATATATATATATAAGACGAACGACAACAATATTTTTTTGCTTCTTTAAACTTCTTCATTTTTGATTCTTATGTACCAGAACTGATTATAGCTAGGACTTTTTTTCTTTTTAGCACTTACAGATCTTCAGACATGTTAGTAGAAAAATAAAAATCGTTAGTATTCACGATTTTAGCATTGAACGCTGTTAATTAGTAATAATTTTCTTTTTTTATTAGTTATTTAATTGAGAAGCGACTCTTGATGGAATCATAGGTGATAACAAATAGATCGATTCGACTCCAAATGTTGTGCTGCGGTTTGCTATGACAACAAGACGCGGAGGAATTTCTGGGAAACGCCGTACCGCTGCAGACCTCAGTGCTGGTTCTGTCGGCCGATTGTGCGACCGTCCCGTCGCGCTGGATCTCTCCCATACGTGATATGGGATGTACGAGCAGCAGCAAGAGTAAAACGAACGTAATTATCAAAGAGCTGTGTGTAGTTTCCTTTTTCCGTACTTTATGATTTTGTTTAAATATATATAAAGGGAAAACTTACGGCGGAGGAAGGAGCGGATTTGCTCGACACCTATATGAGACTGGACAGGGACATTTTCAGGGAAGAGCGAAGTCCTCCTGCTCCGGCTTTAGGTAATGTTTTTTAAGTATAAAAGTCGGAAGTCAGTTCGCAAAACAAAATTTCTAGTGTAATTTTAATGCTTGAATTTAACTGACCAATCCAATCTTGAAATATTAAATTCTTGATCTTCTCTTCTGTAAACGTTCATCACCTCCCAGTCTTCATGAGAAATCCGGGACCTCAGTCACATATTTAAACCTATATTGGAATGTTTAACCACAGAGTTATAACAGAGAAGAAATGCTTCCGATATGGATATATGGAAATCAAAGAGGGGTTAACAAAAGCCTGAAGATTATTCAGTAATCTAATAAGAAAATTTTCCCCAAAATAAAAATAAAAACTCTTTCCTGTCAATTGTGTCATACTGCATGCCTATGCCTCCCATATGCCTGGGATGCCATAAAATATAAGAAAACAGATCTGAAGTAGAACTGAATTTCCTTGTTAAAAAGATAGTTCCTACTCAAAGTTAGTCCACTTACAACACACTCACTCCACCATTTATCATTTCTATTAATACGCTAGTCAAAGCAGTAATGGATTATAACGCAATTAATAATAATACCTCTTGGAATTCGTTCTTGCTAAATTAAATATTAAGAACTGTTCAACTCTCTTACAACATAAATGCCAAAAAGCCATATTAAATAATGAATTACATAAATTGCACTGTCAAAGAGATACAAAACGTTTTTTTCAATGTCTTGTACGCATTAGATTTGCCTCATTATTGTCTCCAGTAGAATGGGATAAATTTGATTATGATACGCGATCAAAAGTTAAATTTATAATTGATAAAAAACAAAGTATATTGGATTAAAAAAATTAAAAACATGAAGTACTGTACACTTAAAAATAATAATATTCCTGAAGACCAGGAAACTCCAATTAAATTTTACCCAAGGTTTATAAACTTAACAAACATGGAGCTAAATAAAGAAGAAAACAATTTATTAAATAAAGGCTTAAAATTTGTCCCAAAAAACGGAATTAGATACAAAAATTACTATCCCTTGGTTCATCGGTAGATTGTTGTAACGTAAATACAATATAAAATATAAATGTGCAGAAGTTAAAATTAAACAAAACTTAAACAAAAATCTAAACGTCCAAATATTAAATATCCTACATATCATTAGGTCTATTGATAAAAAGTTAAAAAGTAACTATTAACTTTATTTTAAAAGCCGATAAAAGGAAATAGTATAATTAACATTGAACATCAAAAATACGTTAAAAACTAACTGGGAGAAGGAACTATTTAAAAAAAGATTGAACAACACTCTTACTCCAACATTTATCATTTGTACTGAATCTGCTTTGCTGCAAAAGAATTGCTTGCAAATGTAAAAAAATAGGAAGGGGAGAAATATGAAAAAAATCAGAGTACCTCATCGAGTACAAGAAGACCAAATGTTTAATACGAATACATATTTTTTCACTATAAATTTGACTTTTATAACCTGCCATTTAATGTAGGCGAAACGTCTGATGGATTTTCGAACAGCACGAACCAGGAAGCGGATCTTCGCGACTGCTGTGTGCAGCGTTGTTTTTGGCCGGAAATCAAAAGAAAATGTCACAAAATTACGACCTGGTCGGGGAATTGCGTAAGAGAGTGAAACTACAGTCTGCGAATTCGGTTTCCTAATCTTTGTCGTGAGATCCCAGTTTTGAAGTGGTCATGCCAATTTGCCACTTGGTGTACACGAAGATAGGATGAATTGAATTCTCTCTTACAAAGACAGTGGGTGTTGAAAATTGATTTACATTCGACAAACAGCGAGGACAGATATACAGATATATATTCAATTTATGTTCATGTTTATCCAAGTACCTTGATTGAGTCCAACAGATAAATAGGGAAATGGGACCTATAAAAAATTTTCGAAGCATAATTTGACAAACGTGACCCTGTTACCACAATAAAACACCCAAACATATATGCCAAAACCTCATTGAAGATGACACCGAAACGCGAATGACAGACAAAATCCAGGCAGGATAATCAAGCTACAGGAAATGTTTCACTTAAAAGACAAGACAATTGTAACATAAATCAATGGATAGTGAATCTATTTTTGCTAAACACCAGCCTTGAATTATATTAGACAATAAAGCAAATCATTCTATTATTTTTTTTTCCAAACAACTTTAAGGCCATGCAATGGTGAAGTTGGACAGGCTCACAACACAATTGGATTTGGCAATGATGGACGCGTCGTTAGACCATGATGAACACCACATAGCCGTACCAGGAACTGTCCCTGAGATTGACACGACGTGAGTTTTGTTATTTTAATATTTGTTAAAATTAATAAATTTAAAAAAAAATTAAATTAAAGTCGGCTGGAAAACTACGACGATTCAATAAGGAGAGTCCTACATGAGCTTTCTTTGAATAGGATGCCAGACCAGGCGATGGAACACGAGGAATTCATATCCACTTTGAATCGAAAGGTATTTGGACAATTGAACCATTGGCAATATTACTAAATATTCTTTTTATGTAAGATCTTGGTTGGCTCAATAAGCCGCTGCTCTAACCTCTAACCTCAATTGAGCCGAAGGTTCGAATACCGCTCGTGACACTCACTTTTTCACCTCTACCAGCCCTTACATAAAAAGAATAGTTAATTAATGTAATTAATATGGTCAATTAGACCACTAAACATAAATGGATTAATATTACTAAAGTTAAGCCATATAAAATACATATCAATACCCATAAATAATAAATTATATATGAACTCCTAATATTAGATTGTATTTTAAATTAATTAAGTTGATTGCAATCCTTATTTTATAAATTTGTTTTTGACACAATTGGGTTAACTAATCGACCAGTTCTTAGATAATAAAAATCTTTTTTATATACGCAAACTTCAACTGAAGATAAAGGCGTCATGTCAACCGTCCGAAGACAGCCAACTTTTCAATTTGCTGGAACAAATACAAACATATCGCTTGCTCAATAGCAATTCTAGGCTCGTACTGCGACCTACGATATTTGAAGCACCGACGATAACCTCATTTGAACCCAGTAAATTAACTGGTAACATTCCAGTAAAGTGATAATACCATGAGGAGTGCAAGAGAGATCAATGATTAAAATGAAATTAATAATGATCGAAAAAAGTCTATATGGAATCCCACAATGCCTGAGTTGCTGAGATCTTGCTTCAACTAAGAAAGTTCTATTTGAAAGGATTGACAAATAATTAACGGTTCTTGAGCACAACGTTCATTATTGTGATTATGAGGAAATGATAGTTAACGCTTTGTTCTTGAAAATAGGCTATGAAGCAACACCGTATTTTCTGGTTGAACAGGAGAAAACAAGATGCCCAAGATGAGGTGACGAGGTTGTCCGAACGGGTTCAACATCTTCAAAATCTCTACCAACACCACGACACTCTTACAAGTCAGTAGTATAAAACCGTTTCCTAGAGGATTTATTTTTCTGAATTAACCCCGGATATCTGTCCAGACAGTGTAGGCTCTCCGAAATCCGAGCTTAGAGGTGAAGCGGACCGTCTGCGGAGCTACAGGGACACTCTTTACTCCGGGGAACTCTCCTGGAAGGAAGCAGGACGTCTCGTCCAAGCTGCTGCCACACTGGGGAGGTCAGGGGTCGACAGCTGGTCAGAACTTCAGGACACACTGTGAGTACCAAATGGTTCGGAACGTTCAAAGAAAACATCAATTATTTGACCTGGTCGCTTGACAATCACAGCCTGGCCTTTTAACTGAGATAACAGTTCCCAAATGAGTTGTTCTTGTACTTAAGAAGTTTAAACAATTAAAGAATTAACATGGCTATTTTTTAGCGTGTTGTAAATTGTCAATGGCGGTCAATCGTTTTATGTCCATTGGGTTTAATTTATATACAGGTCATTTATTACTAAAAGAGAACCGAGATCATTTGTAAGTAGGGTAGTCCAGTTGTTAAATTTCATTTTAGACCTTGTCAACTAAGACCACGAGATATACTAGTTCATTCACAAATTCATTCTAGATAAACATAAACATAAATAAGGCGATGTCCACTCTTTACTTAAACTTCGTTTGATCCTTGTAATTAAGAAAATTAAATATGACGATAAAAGTTTATGAAACTGCAAGGTAGTCAACATTGGATGTGTGGAAATGGTAATCACTGGCGTCTCAACGAGAGGAAAGGATGAGACCTAAAACATACCCTTGAAGTAGGCCAAACGAGCCTTGTCAACATACAAATGGATAACTATTATCTTTTTTATTATGAGCGTGTACGTTGTCGGTTTTCTCAGAATTTTCTTTTATAAAGCTGAGTAACACATTGAGTACGATGTTGACTTGATAATTTGGCCTACTTGTTTACTTATATTATTGTAATAAAATTATTATTTTTTTTACTTTTTGTTAAAAAATAGAAATACAGACTCCAGATGGACGCTGGCACAGGCGGCAAGAAATTGCATCCATGAGGCTCTGCTCTGCATTAACGCAGGACAGGCCGTACTTCCGGGCGTACAGTTTCCCTATTGCTCACAGAGGGAAATTCAAACTGTCCACCAGGTGACGACCACCACTTGAAACAAAAATGACAAATTTAATTTCGAAGGATTAAAATATTAACTACAGGTTCTTGAATACCTTTATACGGACATGCAGATACCGGAACGGTACAAGCACGCTGCCAATGTCTACAGCAGCTTTCAGAAACGTACCTCTGCCCTTTACCAATGGATCAACAAGGTAGACAAACTGTGGTTTGTAAAAATTAAACTATTTTTTTTTAATTTAGAATTATGTTGAATCACAACAGACCAAACGTACCAAACGTATGAGGACAAAATAGGCGGACCAAGTTAATCAATCGGATCAGGAATAATCCTACTATAATTTCTTTTATGATTATTACAAATTAATACAAGTCCTTTTATTAAAAATAATAAATAGTGGAACAAGGGATGCTTTGGTAACTAATGCTGAAAGCCAATGTGAAGATCCATACTTAAAACAAAGAAAATTCTCTTGAATTTTGTCATCATGAGTGATCAATGTGTAGAAAAAAATTCTTTTATACATAATTAAAGACCATTCCTAAGCTGACGACCTTGCTGCCAATATTTCAAAACTATTTCCATGATGGTGCCATCACTATCTATATATCAAGTCTATTTTTAAGCTGGCAATATTGCTGTCTATTAAATCTATTATATTTGGTGGTCCATTGACCAAATTACTTCTTTCAATTACTTAATATTTTTATGTAAGGTTTTGGTTGAAATGAAAAAGTTAGAGTACATAATGTATATAATGGATTTAATAAGCAAAAGGAAAAGTATAGCTTCACTAACAACTCCCCGTGGCCACTTGATATGTCGCCGAGAAAATTGGAGAAAAATGGCAAAAAGAGGGAAAATTCGAAAGGTTGGAGGTTGAGATGGGGAGTTGATGTTCGAGTGGATCGAAGGCACGATAGCTCATGCGGTTAGAGCAGCGGCGTATTTAGCCGAAGGTCGTCGGTTCAAAACCCGCTCGTGACTCTAACTTTTTCATTTCAACCAAAACCTCACATAAAAAGAATAAAAAATTGCTGACTATATTTCGACACTATTCTATGCGGTTGACACTGCTGTCTAAAATCAATTTTATGCAAACGACATTGCTATCTATATTTTAAGATATATNATATATCTATATATATATAATTTCTATACTGATGATACTGACATTACAAGATGTCACTGTTGTCTAAAATCAATTCTTATGCATAGGACATTGTCATCTTTATTTCAAGACTATTATTTCTATACTGCCTACATTGCTATCTACATTTTAAGCTGGCAATATTGCTGTCTATATATCTACATATTCTATGCCAATATCTCAGCTGCCCGAAAACAAATTCTTTTACAGAGGACATTGCTATCTATATTTCAAGACAGTTATTTCTATATTGACAACATCTCTATCTATATTTCAAGACTATTATTTCTATATTGACGACATTGTTACCAAGATTTCAAGACTATTTCCATGATGGCGACATCACTGTCTATATATCAAGACTATTGCCAATATTGATATCTATATTTCTACACTATTCTATGCGGTTGACACTGCTGCCTAAAATCAATTCTTATGGACAGGACATAGATATCTATATTTCAAGATTATTATTTCTATACTGACTACATTGCTATCTATATTTCAAGACTATTTCTACGCAATATTTTTGTCCATATATTTACATATTCAATGCCAATGTCTCAGCTGTCTAAAAAGAAAATCTAATACAGACCACATTGCTGTCTGCATTTCGAGACAACAGATTTTCTAGACAACATTGCTATCTTTCAAAACTATTTCTATGCTGGCAAGATCACTATCTACATATCAAGATTATTTTTACGCACTAAATACTGTTGTCTATATTTCTAGGTCTATGCCGATGGCTCTGCTGCCTAAAATCAATTCTTATGCAGACGTCATTGCTATCTATATTTCAAGACTATTATTTCTATACTGACGATATTGCTATATATATTTCATGACTGTTTCTATACTGATAAAATTACTTTCTAAATTTATAAATTATTCGTTTACTGATTGTATTACTTTTGATAATTTAAAGTCATTTATGCTGGGCACATCGCTAACTATAAACATTTCTTTACATCCCTTCGTTAAAAATTATTAAGACTATTAATATTTATTAATAATCATCATAAAACATGAATGCTCGATGTAATTAAACAAGGCTTTTTTGCTAGTTGTGTTTAATAGTTGTTCCTTTTCTCGCTTACATACAGGACTGTGTAATAGTAGAACGTTACGAGAGTTTAATGTTTGTTCAGAGTTTTCGTCATGCTAAGTTTGCTAAGTGGTTATTCGAATAAGTAATGGTCACTAAAATAAGCTTCTTTAAACACGAAAGGCATGCGATTAGTATTAAAATAAACACATTTAGGCCAATTACAAGCGTACAAATGTATACAGAAATATGTATACATTTTTCGTCTCGCTTTATGAGTAAATTCAAAAGTTACAGGGAAAAACAAAAAGTTACCCTACGTCACATTTAACGTATACGGTTAAAGCCGAAAGGGTTGAAACAGTTACAATGCCATCCTTTTTGTTGGAAGAGCCAATCAATTGAATTGAACCGGGTCTAGGGTAATGACTTTTATTATCGCAACACCGATAATGATTTGTATAGGGTGACCTTTGGGAGTTTTGAAATGATCATCATAGTTCACTGTCATCCTGCGCAATAATACAAAGCGGTATTGATGTTTCATCTGGTCGATTATTCAAAGTGAAGATTAGATTTTTGATAAAAATCCAGCGTTTATTGATATTGACAGTCTGTGAATGTAAAAACGCAAACTTTCCATCCCGCTAGAAGGACAACAAATTTATGTTTATATCTATTGGGTTTTTAATAAAGCATTTTCTCTCCAATAATTTCTTTACTCCATTTTTTGTTTATACTTCTTTAAGTTATTAGCTGCATTACGATGTATAATCTCTATCTGCAATTTTTTACATTTTAGATGGTCGAAGAGACGATACACAAAGACTTGGTCGACGTTGATCAAAAATTGGCAGAAATAACGAGAAATATGACGAATCAAACTGTGAACAACATTCGCCAAATGGTAATTATTTATATTAAAAACAAGTTTACTACCATTTCTTACAAATAAGAAGATTTTAATAAGTTTAAAATATATTTTGTTTGATCTAAGTTGATTAGAAATTATGACATTTTTATTTTCGGATTATTTATGTATTTTGTTAATTTTTGTTTTATCTGATTCGGCATGTAGACAAAGTTTGACGAGAAACAAAGGGTGTCAAATTGTGGATCTATTTAGTCAGTCATACGATTTTATATTACAATTGTTCTGTGTACAGAGCGGGCATTAGCACACATTGGTATTGTGAGAAAGTCACAAGGAAGGGAAATATGGAATACCTTCTAGTACCATATTTAGGTTAATTATGAAACGAATAAAATTAGTCTCATAAATTGATATTATAAGCAAGTCTAGGTAGAAATATTAGAGTGCCTTCTGGATCCAAACATAGCTTACCTAATGAGTGAATGTATTTATTAGTGTAAATAGATATTGTGATAGTCAATTGGGAGTATTGAGTCTCTCACAGAAACTATGTGTTTTTGAATGTATGTGAATTTATATTTAGCATATGTCGCTTGTTTCAGTGTCTAAATTTGATTGCCTGTAAGGATAACAGCGAATAATGTATTTTATCAGGCTAAATTATATTAATAAAATCGTCAGTATGCCCTAAAAATACTTTTTCGATCCTGTTTCTTTTTCATAAAAATTACGAGTTAGTATGAAGGACTGGGTAGGTGGTATATTAAGTGGGTGTATCAGAGTTGTTTTGCCACGTTTTAGAAATTCGACTTTTTAAGAAATTTTGGTATTAGAATCAAAACTGAATTATGACATTTATATTTCTTAGATGATTACAGCCACAAAGTTAACCTACTTGCATGAACTTTTATATAAAGCCGAGAAACTATCCAATAAACTACGGATCATCCAGTTAAATGTTGGTTAGATAAATCTTTGACGGAAAAGCACCAATTAAATATAGTTAGATTCGTGTTCCTCAGTGAAAAGTAAGATACAATTTATAGGTGACTTGGCAAGTACTGTTTCACCTAAAGCCCGGGTTTAAGTCACCGTTTTACGCGGATGTATATAACCATTCATTTTGGTGAGTGGAATACATTAAAAAACAAAATTGCCATGTATAGCCTTTTTAAATCTGTTTTCGAATAAAACTTAGGATTTATTTATTAATAATAGTTTAAAAATCACGAAGAAACATTAATTTCTGATCAGCAAGTATTTATTTCATATTAGAGCTAAAAATTAATTGTTATTAAGTCTTAGGAGAACTTATTTTAGATTACACATTGACAAGACGTGTCTTTATTAGAAATGATAAATGGTGGAGTGAGTATGTTGTACAATCTTTATAAAAAGATAGTTCTTACTCACAGTTAGTTGTTTTCAATGACCGGATTTTATGCTTATAGCTCATCATCATCAGGTTAAAGGAATTTACAACCAAGTCTCTCGACATAAATTGCACCAACGATACGTTCCATTGAGAAACTGGTTTTTATTGCCGTTCAATTTTGGACGTGCGAAAAGCGGGAATTATAACACAACTAAATGTTATATTAATAAATACTAAATATTATATTGATAAAACAATTAAAGAACTAACAACTGTGTTTTAGTGTCATTCGATGTTACCAATTTATTCACAAACATCCCTGTTAAAGAATGTACAAAACTTATAAAATAAAAGCTTACGGAGAATACTATTAACGGATTTGTAAAAAATTATATAATAGACCTCTTAAATGTATGCGTCCTATATAATTATTGTAAATTCAATAATAACTTTTATGAAATGAAAGGGTTACCAAGGGGGTCTCCATTCTCCCCATTTTGTGCCGAAATATTCAAGGATAATTTTGAAAAAAAATCTCAAATCAATCAACACATTAATTAAAACTGTTCTTTTTATGTAGACGATATTTTATGTATATGGTCGGGAACACGAGAGGATCTAAAAGAATTCCTCCAATTAATTAGTTCTTTATACCCTAGTACAAATTTTACATGGGAAATAAATAAAGGTGGTTTTTTAAATTTTTTAAACTCTACACTGTCCATAATAAATAACCTAATTGTAATAAACATAAATAGAAAACCCACACTACAGACACCATGATACCTTCTCACCTTGGACCTAAACAGCTTGTGCCTTCATTTGACTCATAGACCGTATGTTGAAACTCCCACTAACACCTGCTAACTATAAAAAAATTACAAACTATTAAGACCTTATCTAAAAACAATAGATATCAAAAAATATTTATCGTTAGGTTGCTAGTAAAAAGAATAAAAAAATAAATTTAAAAGAAGCAACATTCAGACTCAGCCACTCCACCCAAAAATGAATCATTAGGTTTTCGTTGCTTACCAAACATTGGTGAACTATCAGAAAAAGTAGGTAAAATTCTTAAACGAGGTTTTAGGGTAGCTTTTAGAGGTACGTGTTCACCTAGAAACATCGTCTCGAACTTGGCAATACGCGGGGTTTACTAACTTAATTGTAATAATTGCGACATTAAATGTATAGGACAAAGCGGTAGAAAAATTAAAGAGTTAAAAAAAACTTACCTAAATGGAAACAAAACCCAATTTCAATTTAAATACAACAGTGTTACACATTTTCAACAAAGAGAGGGAACTAGATTGGTTTGAGAAATTTTAAATTAAAAAATATAAAAATCGAAAATGGAGATAAATGCATTAATAATATAATAGATTTCGATTTACCTCCTATTTTAAATATGTACAATTAATTAAGGTTTTTAGTTGAGATAAAAAAAGTCATTGTCACAAGCGGGATTCGAACCCACGATCTTCGGCTAGATACGCCGCTTCTTTTGAGGTATCGTGACCTCGATCCACTCGGACACTAACTTCCCATCTCAACCCTACCTTTTGAATTTTCCCTCCTTTTTTCCATTTTTCAAATGTCGTGTAATCGGATTGGATTCTCGACGGCAAATGAAATAGCCACGGAGAGCTTTAGTGAAGTATACTTCATTTTAAATCATTAAATTCACTAATTTCGTGGTCCGCTTGACCAATTAATATATTACAATNCATTTTTTTCCTCAGGTACATTAGAATATCACAGTTAAGATTAGTTAAGCTTTTTTAAATTGTACTATATATAGATAACTCAAAAATAAAAGTGCTAACTTCTACCACAAGGGAGAGACATGAGGCCCAGGCGGCTTTTCGGTTACAAGTGAACACTTTACTTGTCTTAATTATTGCTGTTCAAGCAATCATTCGCTAGGAATTTTTGTTTATTTTGCCTTTCAAAAGGTTTTGGATATTTTTGGATTTCCATGCTAAAGCTACATTGGTTAAATATTTCATGAATTGTTTTACTTTTGAGCTATAGACTATAAATACATAGAATATGCGCATAATTTCAGCCATAGGGAGAGTGCTTAATTGCATAATTCGCTTTTTACTTAATATGGTAAGTATGTCGTTTTTATGTTCTTACAAAAGTACTTTGTTACGATTTTCCACAAGGAGTTAACTAATGATTTGACTATTTTCGTGTTTCAATTTGTTTTACAGGCCGGTCTGGGCGGAGTGAAGGACGATGAAAGTCTAACGGCAAGGATGAGGGACTTGGATAGAAAATTGTTGACGAATTCCGTAATTAACAACACAATTGTGTTCAGGCACGATCCCCTCCGGCCTATTCTTCACTGACATTTAAAACAACCGAAAGCCAATAATTTGGGTCGTGGACGTTTTGGATTGACTTAATTTGATAGGCAATACAAAAATTCTGACCCTCAAAATTTAGCCACACTCGTAAAATTTTGGTCACGTCACTGACGTAACAGAAAACTTGAACCTTCTGTTGATACGAAGAGTCAGTATTTTTTCTAAAAAAACGAGACCAAATAAACTTATTTTGAGCTTAAAAATATAAATAAATAAGAATTAAATAGTATTTGAACGAAATCAAATAAAATTATTTAAGAATATGATCTAGAGAGAGACTGATCAGTCTGATAGTTAAGTGGTTTTATCTTCTTAAATATTCCCCAGCCTTTCATCCCTGTGTATATATACTTTTTTTCAATTATTTAAATTAATGTTTAAAGTTGAAGTAAATTATGTTTGACAATAAATTGGGTTGTTGTTTGTTCTGGAAATTGTTTTTAGCTGTTAAAATACTTAAAGTTATATTTTGTGATGGTTTATAAGTTTGGTATAGAGTTCAGTTTAAATTTTTAAATGTTGTTGTACTTCCGGATCCGAGGTAGACGAGAGAGAGAGAGAGAGAGTTAACGCGTCATGCTCTCGGTTTGTAAACCCGCGGTCGTGGGTTCTATTCCCAACGTTGCCACTGGAATTTCCGACCTTGACCCATCTTTCGAAAATTATAACTTCTTCGCACAAATAAAAAAAAAAAAAAATGTGTATTACTGCAAAGTTGTAAACCTATAAAAGGACCCAATGGTATAATAAAGCACAGACCAACCACTGGAGATGGCGTTATTTCGTAACTCGAGAAGATCGATGTTTGAATTCATCACCACGCACACTTCAGCACAATATTTCACCAAAAACATCAAATATTAAAAATTCTCAAAATTTGCCTGATTTGAAACAATCTTTGAATTTTTACGTACTTTTTTTTGTGTTACGCTTTTAGGTTGTACATATTCTATACGTAACCAATAACAAATGCCATCGGTTTTAAGTAAAATATTTTAAAAGAAAACGCCTGACTCCGATATCTTATCGAAAAAATTGGGCCAAGAAATCGTGTCAGTTTTGATAACTGACTTGTTCATTTGTTAAAACACACAGAATCTTCATATTTCAATTATTTTTATTCAATTAATTAAGGTTTTGATAGAGATAAAAAGTCAGTGTCACAAGCGGGATTCGAACCCACGACCTTCCGCTAAATACGCCGCTGCTCTATCACTTGAGCTATCGTGACTTCGATCCACTAGGACACTAACTTCCCATCTCAACCCCACTTTTTGAATTTTCCCTCCTTTTTGCTATATTTAATTGAAAAGAATATATTTGGTCAAGCGGACCACGAGAACTAATAAAAATAAATTATTTTGTATTGTTTACAAGTCCTGAATCCAAAATTGAATAAGGAGAAAAAATGTGATCTTATTTTTTAGAATTAATCGGAAAATTGACTGAAAGTCTTCCAAAAATATTCTCAGATAGAATTGAAAACATATGTAATTTTATTTTTGTCTTGTTTTTATTGAAAATAAGAAGAAATGTATGTAGCCATAAACTATTTTAACGCTTTTATTTACAAAAAAGAGTCATGTACTTTCTTTAAATAAATTATATTTCAGCATATGTTGTTTTTTATATAGGAAAAATTCGGCTTCTAATAGAAGGAAGAAAGGTACGAGAAATTTGTGTGGTGTTTAGTGACCATTACTTGATGATTATTTGGAGATCGTGAGATGCGGTCTGGTGTGACGTAGGTTTTAGAAAAACATTTTCTTTATCGTGCCAACGTTTCGATCTTTATTGAGATCATCTTCAGGGCTCAAAGTGTTTGTTTTCCGTGTAAATGTGTCATTCTTGTCTTTCCTGTTATGAAGGCACTTTGGGCCTGAAGATAATCTCAATAAAGATCGAAATGTTGGCAGGTTAAAGAAAATTTTTCTAAAACCTACGTCACACCAGACTGCATCTCTCGACCTCCAAACAATCATACGAGAAATAGTTAATACGCCATTGTAGGCGTCTGTCCCAGTGGAAATGACACATTTCTTGCGCCAAACATCTCCAATTTGTAGTAGGTTAGTTAATTTAAATAAACTAAATTTCAGTATGTTATTTGGTTGCTGTTTTATGTAACCTAGAAAATATTAGGCTTCTAATGGAAGGACAAAAGGTACGAGAAATTGTTAATCCGTCTGATTCGTTATCGTAGGCGTCTGTCCCAGTGGAAATGACACATTTCTAGCGGCAAATATCTCCAATTTGTAGTAGGTGACACGGACGAAGGAGTCGGGCCGTGAGTAGTGTTTATGTCAGGAGTGGTAAGGTCAAGCCTAGAGAAAGTGGTCGAGTGAAAGTGTTGATTCACTTCTGTTTCTCCACCGGTTTATACTTTAATACTTGCACCCGTTAATAAACGGCAAATTGTCCGTTTTGTTTATCCCGGTCTGCGGTGTTCGCGGAACAGAGCAGTTTTTCCAAGACCGAATCCAACAGTTTGTGGGACGTAATTGAAAGGGAGAGCTTTCTGGTGGGCTGTACTTTCCAAATAGTTGACTTTATACGAAAAGAAAAACGAGGGGGAAAATTAATAATTTCTATAAATAAGAATAAATTTTTACTTGAAAATTATTAATAGGTAGATACCACATTATAAAATTTTAATTCAACCAACCGATGATAATTATTTCATCCGGGTTACAATTCACTTTCACGTCTTAACCGTTTCTAATTTAATTGTTCCCAACCGGGTATAAACCATAAAATCTAATAAACCTGTTGAACGTATCTTCAGACCGCAAAAATTAATATTCCCACCTCAAAAAAATCAAGTTAATACTTAAAAAGCTCGGAGAAGAACTTTTACATCAAAGAGTCATCGTCAAGGACCTTGCTACATCCTTCATCCTACGGAAATAAAGTCGAGATAAGGTGAGAAACTGTATGTCACTTTTTTGAAAGCTATATCTAGTTTAATTCTAAGACCTTGTCGGAATGAAAAATACGGAAATTTTATAAAAAGCAATTGCTAAATCACGTTTTAGGAAGCGGCAAAAAAATTGCTTCCGGCATTCAAATCATAATTTGGCATTTAACCCGTCACCATGATAGAGACCAAAGGACCGCCGCCGAGACATCGCTGATTGAGTGAAATTGCAGTAAAAAACGCAGCACAAGATTCGGTCCTATTTCCAACTATTTTTTATATAAAAAGTGTGAAACATTTATCTATAATAATGGATAAAAATCACAGTCTTATGGCAGTGAAATTACTGTTTAGGCCATATCAAAATATGCTTTTTCTTTCTCTTCTCGTCTTCTTTTTTTTCTCTTGTTTTCCAATTTCCTTCATGTTTCATCGGTTTTTTTAAATGAACTTGATGTAGGTTGCAATATCTATGAAAGCCTGATGATAGGAAGAAAATTATGAACCGAAAATGCATTAGCACATAATAACAAAAATATAAAAATGAACTAGTTGAAAGTTCATTTTAATAATCCAAGGTATGCTGAATGTAGGGTTGTCGTTCGAACAAAAACAATCAGGCTCATATAAATTTAAATGTAATTGTGTTATTTCTGAATAGGAAGCCTTTAAGGCTTCAAAAATGCAATTAGTTCGCTGATTGTGTTAGTTTAAACTAAAACCCTATGCACTGAAGCCTGCAAAATAGCCAATCGTAGAAGAAAAAGGATCGATACAGATGTAAAAAATTTTTTAGTGTTTATCGTGGTTGTTGATTTGAATCCGCTGAACCTAGAAAACTTAAAGAGTTAGATCAAAATTGTTTGCTTCATGAGAAACTTAAAAAAATGTTTAGGTCTTTCGAGATTTTTCTCGAAAACGCCCCAATAAAAAAAATATTAAAAAACTATATGAGGTTACTGATTTTACTTCTACTTTAAGCTTTTGACTGCCTAAATACGATGCAAAAAACCATGTAATAAAAATTACACCATAAACCTTCGAAAAAATATTGTAATATTGAGTCTTAATACATTGCCAAGTCGGTTAATTATTTTATTATTTTTTCCAAATTAAACAATGTAAAATTTAAATGATAACGCTTCTAGATATTAGATTTAAAGATTTTAATATGATACTTTCAAACCTTTGGCAACAGGGGTTTGATGCAAATTGGCCTATAACTAGTGTCAACTTGGTAGATATTAGTGTTAATTCCATTAGATTTAGTGGTCTGATTGACCAAATTACTTCTTTCAATTAATTCATCTTTTTATGTAAGGTTTTGGTTGAAATGAAAAAGTTATTGTCACGAGCAATATTCGAACCCACGACCTTCGGCTCAATTCGCCGCTGCTCTAACCATTTTGCCAAGATAGCTCAAGAGATTGGAGCGGCGGCGTATCGAGCCGAAGGTCATGGGTTCGAATATCGCCCGTCTCACTAACTTTTTTCATTTCAGCGAAAACCTTACATAAAAAGATTAATTAATTAGTGTTAATATTAGTGTATTATAATTGTAATGGATATCAATGTGATTAGACACTAAAATTAGTATCAGTTTATTCAAGTATCAGGATAATATAATATATAGTATTATAGGATATTTGTATTGTTAATATGAGTGTAAGCATCAGTGAGAATATGGTGTGATTTGATATTAGTATTAGTGTGTGTGTGTGTGCTTTATAGTGGTGTATTAAAATTTAGCACTAGTAGTGTGTAGTGTATAGTAAATCTATTACATTTAGTGGTCTATTGACCAAATTACTTCTTTCAATTATTTAATCTTTTTATGTAAGGTTTTGGTTGAAATGAAACAGTTAGTGTCACGAGCGGGATTCGAACCCACGACCTTCGGCTAAATACGCCGCTGCTCTACCACTTGATCTATCGTAACGTCGATCCACTCGAACACCAACTCCCCATCTCAACCTACAACCTTTCGAATTTTCCCTCTTTTTGCCATTTTTCAAATGTCGTGTAATCAGGATTCGATTCTCGGCGACATATGAAGCGGCCACGGGGAGCTGTTAATGAAACGTATGTATACTTCGTTTTACTTATTAAACCCATTATATTTAGTGGCCTATTGACTAAATTACTTCTTTCAATTAATTAATCTATTTATGCAAGGTTTTGGTTGGTGGCCGGGTGGATCGACATCACGATAGCTCAAGTGGTAGAGCAGCGCCGTATTTAGCCGAAGGTCGTGAGTTCGAATCCCGCTCGTGACACTAACTTTTCATCTCAACCAAAACCTTACATAAAAAGATTAAGTAATTGAAATTAGTAGTATTATTAATGTGTGTTGTTTGTCTTTGTGTACAATTTTAGATTTGTTAATTAATGATCATTGATGCGTGATAGAAGAATATGTGTGAATATATACTGTTGCTATCGCACTAATTAGAATGATTACTATATTACATATATTGTAATCTCCTGGTTTTTCAATTGGAACGGACATTAATGATTTCCGATTGCCCATATGTGATCCGTGTGCAATATTTGAAAAATCATCGGTAACCCTTTTAGAAAACATTAGCACTGTCATTTTCCTGTTGGAAAATTGAAAGTTTAAATCCTCGGAAAGGTCGCGGATTTCCTGCCGGAAAATGCCGGTCTATAGTTCATATCCTCGTAATTGATATAGCTGGGGCAAAATGGATTTAACCCGGCCTTTTCCGCATTGGAAGAACAGAGGAATGAAGTGTAACCGACATCATTGGCAGGCTGCACGTCGAAATTGTTAATTGACGAGGAAACGCACTCTCCGACACTAGGCTCGGATTGCGTTTATACTACCGTGAAAAACTTTCAGAACTTTTCCACACCAGGCCAGAAACCGAGTAAACGTTTTACTTTCTCCACGCTTTGTACCGAATGTCCTTGTCACCCCTTCGATTTATTGCATGTTTCGCGGTAAATTGAAAACCAATTTTGATAGCCGTTGAAACCCGTCGGTTAATAAACTTAGAATGTTGATTTGAGATACAATGCGAAAGTTAAACCATCCCTCTTGCCTGGAAAACGGCTATCAATTTCAGCTTTCCAAGTTTAAGCACTAGATTTAGATTTTCTAGTTGATATTTCAATAGTAACATCGAGAAGTAGAGACAGGTGTTTTCCACGGTCCACGACGGACCGGAAGTCATCCATTATCTCTAATTGGGTAATAAGAAATTTACCTTCATCACAAAACCTGCACCCAAACCGAATTTTGACAAGGACATGTCGGCCAACATTAAAAAGTCTAGCATTGAAAAACCAAATGTTGCAAGGGACAGTAATGTGATCAATCGTTTGCAAGACGGCATACAAATTCAAGGACATGTCCGACATGGTTAAATACACCAGCATCGGATTGAACATTACGAGATAAACTCAAACGATGATGAATTGTTATACAGAACTTCGAAGATTTGCTCATTCCTTCAACTAAATTCAAAATAAGATAAACCTTACAAACACGAAGATAAAATCCTGTAGCTTGGAGTGTGAGACAATCAGGTGGCATACAGTATATTGTATTGTGAAATTAACAACTACTGGGCAAAGACCGTATTCGTCTACATACTCTTTTGAAAAATTGAAAATTGAAAGCACAAGTCGTTTAAAAACAAAAGGAGGTTGTAAATGCAAGACGAATTTAGAGACAATGAAGTCTTTGTTGTGGTATATGAATAAGAAGGTCCAGCTGTACCCCTCACCACAGGTATAAAAGGGTTAAGAGGTTGTCCTGTCCAATTCAACACATTTCAAGACCTAAAAAAACTATCATTACCATTACAATCGTGTGTTAGAAAAGCATGTAATACATTTTAGTTGTAAGGGTCAAGTGAAAATTAATACTTTCAGAGGTTTTATTTTTTAAACAACACTACAGTTAGATTATCATAGAAAACAAAATAGTACGGTTTAAATTAATGATATTTTTTACCTGGATTGACTCGATGAAGGGAAAATTGATATACGCTAAATTTGCCTTCGTTCGGCTGACGGACACTAAGAGGAAGACCGTATGGTAAAAGTTTAGCCTCCGAAAAGGTTGGAAAGTGGCTGTTAAGTTATGTAACTTTCTCTATTCCTGCACTTTCAAATGTAATCATGGAAGTAACTGAGTGTTTATTCTTCGCCTATATTCCTTCTTCTTTAGCAATGATTAATTATTTAATTTTTCCAATTAATAACTATTTCCTCATTTCCTCGCTGTTTCCTTAACATCATAAGCTTGTTCATATGTGGTATGAAACTATACCAATTAGGCGTCAATGAATTCGAATTAGAATAGCAAGTTGCGTTTACTTTATTAGCAATTTTTCTTTATTATTCAGGAAGTCATATTAATTATTATGTATTTTATAGTACTACAATAAAAAAAAAGCTTTTCATTCTGCACATGAGCCAAGAGGTTTTATTGATGCATATATCAAATAAATATATAAAACTTCAATTCTATTCCTGAATCTAATTTTTATAACAAATTAAGGATTTCTATTTATTGCAAAATTTTCCTTAATGTATTATTTAATTACTTGATGTCACAATTAATTCCCAGTAATTGGCGATTTCTATGTCTGTGACAAAATATGTCACAATGATTTTTTTATTATTGACGACACGATGACAAAAGCTTGATCAAAACAGATCCAAGGACGGTTTTTCAAGTTGGCCAAGAAGTTTTGTTATGCTACGGTGCAGAAACAGCGAGATTAGACGGACCAGGATGATCTTTAGATAATTATGTATCAATAGGAACCAAGGAGGAAAATTAACAATAAAAGAAATATGAATTTTTAATTTCACTTTCTTTTGATATTCCAAGTACTACGAAAAAGTCAAATTACCACCAAATGGCCGGATTTCGTAGGTTCCAAAACAATCAAAAGTTAAATTATGATCAGTTTTTCCAGTTGACCAAGGAGTTTTGTTATAAATGGAAGCATAAACGGCGACAATAAGCGGACCAGGATGATTTTTAGATAAATAGATGTCTTTAGGAAGCACGGGTATAAACCCTACCAAGATTTGAACCTATAATTTTACTTTCGTGTTCATTCCAAGCACTTAAATAAAAGATCGAATTACCACCAAATGGTTTTTGTAGTTTCAAAAGTTTTTTAAGAATCATATCAAAGTTTTAATAAAAATTAACACAAAGCATCTTTTGTACATTTCTTCCATCTCTCCAGAAAGCCAGAAGAGAACCGATGGCACAATGAAGAGGTTGAATCAAAATTTCTTAGTCGGTTTTTCAGTCGGTCATGGCTTATTTGAAGCAGACATGATTCAAAAATAGCGAAATGGGACGGACCGGGAGACAATTTGGTTAATTAGATCAATTTAGGACCTCCTTCTTTTGACACTCCGAGTTCCAGCAAAGTTAAATTAACAAAACGGGATTGTTTCCATTAATCTATACTGCTTATTTTCAATTTTTTTCTGAAATAAATACTTTTATGAGTTCTGGAAAAGGTAAACCCTCCTATATGGATCATTTCTTTCCTTAAGGGTCAAAAATATTTTCTCATTATAAACATTCTACCAAAAATTACCCCTTCAAACCTTCGTAAATTATGATCAAAAACCATAGTTTACCCAACCAACTTTTATAATGCAATTTTTTGATCCATTAATTTCCCAACGTTACGTAAGTTTTCTATGGTTTACACGAACAACAACGACGAACAAACCACAATCAAATGATTGGCCCTTGATAAACCCTTTGAAAAAGTCTTTTGTAAACAAATACTCCTAATTCTCGAATCTTCTAATATAATTTTGAGTATAGCGTCCACATTCCAATGTTTAAATTTGCTATGGTGTAATGGACATCATCGCATCCTCCCTTGATAAGAAACAATACTGCTCAGGGGTCTTCATCGATGCGGAACAGGATTCGAGAGGATTTGGCTTGCTCTGGAAACTCGAAGACATCAACTGCCTCATTCTCAATCCTGTATGGTGGACAGGTACTTTAGTGTAAGGGTCAGATCCTCTCGATCTCATTTCTACAAGACACCACTCTCTCCGTCCCATCACTCTATCTCCAATCTATTATAACCGCACCCCTCCTACCCAAGCTACCTTGGTGTATCTTGAGTATCTAGACAAGCGACTGATCTGGACTCCCCATTCACGACTAAAGGCAGAAATGAACCGATCACTTAAAAGGCTATTCTAGACAACGGATCTAATTCTCCTCTACAACAAAATACTCATTTAAAACTCAATATTGCAACCAAGATGGACATACCACACCTTCCAATCTCTGCAGATCCTACAATCACGATTCCTTAGATCCCTCGTCAACGCCTCGTTCTATACTTCCCAGCACTCCATCCACTAACACCTAAATGTTCCCTTTACAAATTAAGTTAGGAATCCTGCAACAAAAAATTCTACACTAACCTCTAATCTCGTGAGTCCTCACGTACAACAGCTTTCCTCCCGGTTATTTCCCAGTGATCCTCGCCGACCTTTAAAAAAGACGGTGAACTCTTCCTCAGAGAGTGGAGAGAGTGATAATTAATCAATGATTTAGGAGTGCTATCACTCAACAGTTCCTCGATCCAATGTTATCTATCTCTCTAAGATAAGTTATTGCGTCTCGCGTAGAATGTTGGTTAAAAAAAGTCAATAAACCAAATGCATTATTTTATTTAGCTATTGTTCAAGGCAATAATGGTTTTATTTCATAAAATAATTAATTGTAATAAGACTTTTTATCAACTATATATATCGTCATGTGATCAAGCCATTACTTTACATTCATATGATTTTTTGTGAAAAAACGTGAAAAGAAAATCTGTTATGCATGCTGTATTTATGCTAAAAGAATTGCACAAGAGCCTATGCACATAAAATAATTTAACAATCGGTTACACAACAGATACATCCAACAGTAAAAGCAGTATAAATTTTCATGACTGATAGAATTGGGCAAAGTATATTACGTGGCAGAAGATTCCATGGAAAAAGTTAAAGTTCAATACTAAACATTCGTTTCGACATGCCAATTAATTATACAATACATATTTAAAAAATAATAAAAGAGAAATTTGAGTTAACGTTCGATTCATAGCAAAATTTCCAATAGCGTTCTGTGTTATGTACTGACTTTTTTCCAAATCAAAAAGATGTGGCAAAAAACCATACATGAACTAAATGGAAAATAGAAAATCATCAAGATTTACTTATTTCAAGTGTGTTACCTAAAAGAAACTTTTAATAATTATTAACCAATTGGTTTGCTAATTTGGTAAATTTAGACCATATCAAAACCCCCAGATTTGTTAATTTTTGTTGTATAAGTGCTTGGACTTTCAGATCAAATTAAAAATTTAATTTGGCCTCAGCGTTTATAGTGGTTTCCTAAAAATAACTGATTATCTACAAATCATCTTGGTCAGCCTACTATCGCTGTTTTTGAATCATATCTGTTCCAAGATAAAACAAAACTCCACAGCCAACTGGAGAAACAGACCACGATCAGTTTTGATTAAACTTTTGTAGTTGAGCTATCTGATCATTTTTACTGGAACTTTGGTTCTTTTTTAAAATTTTTGATAGTTTTGTAATTCTTAGAATACCACAAGAAAGTGAAATTAAAGGTTAAAATATCTCTTTGAGTTTATACTCCTGTTTCATGAAGATATCTAATTTTGTAAACATCATCCTGGTCCGCTTATAAAAACTCGATTGTTTTAGAATCTACGAAATCCAGCTATTAGGTGGTGATTTTTATATGTTTATTTAAGTCTCGGACTATCAGAAGAGATTATAGGTTCAAATCTCTGTTATGGTTTATAATGGTGTTTCTCAAAGATATCTACTTACTCAAAATTTATTTGGTTCCCATTCTCGCTCTTTCTGCTTCATTTTATAACAAAACATAAGCTCACCTGGAAACTGCCCAAGATTTGGCTTCTGATTGTTTTAGAGCCAACGAAATCTAGTTATTTTTGTGATGGTTTGACCTTTTTTTAAGTGCTTGGGGTATTAGTATAAAGAAAATTAAAAGTTAAAATATCTCTTAGGGATTATACCCCTGATTCCTAATGATATCTACTTATATAAAGATCATGCTGGTCCGCCTATTCTCGCGGTCTTCCCCCGGGTCCCTTTTGTAACAAAACACCAGGTCAACTGCAAAAACTGCCCAAAATTTGGCTTTTGATTGTTTTAAAGCCAACGAAATCCAGTTATTTGGTGGTGATTTGATCTTTATTTGAAGTGCTTGAAAAATCAGAAGCAAGTAAAATTAAAAGTTAAAGTCTCTTAGATTTTTTACCCGTATTTCCTAAAGATACCTACTTATTTAAAGATCATCCTGGTCTACCTATTCTCGCTGTTTCTTCTCCATTTTATAACAAAATTCCAAGGCCAACTGGAAAAACTACCCAAGATTTACCTTTGAATGTTTTCAAACCTACGAATTCCGGCCGTTTGGCAGGGGGGTTTGATCTTTTTTCGAAGAGCTCGGAATGTTAGAATTAAGTAAGATTAAAAATTAAATCTCTTTTAGGTTTTGTACCCGCATTTTCTAGACTACTTAACTGGTCCGCCTATTCTCACTGTTTATAATTTAAAACGACAACAAAACCGCATGAAACATGTGTCGTTAATAATTTCAAATCAACCCCCGGGTATACCTGCTGGTGCTGAACGGACGTAGAAATCGCTAATTACTACTAGTTATGGTATCAATCATATTACACCATAAACAGGTAATAGGCGTGGTATAAAAATTCCACAAATAGAATTGGCCGAAAACCATGCAATTAGGTTGTTCTAGTCTGAAACTGAGGTATTTCGTTATAAAATTGAACTCTTATAAAATGAAAAGCCCCTTAAAAAAAATAATCCGAAAAATAATCTTTTCAATATGAAGCTTGGTGTTATAAGAGAAAACGGAAATGACCGTAGGCCTATTACATGAGGTTGGATACAAACAGGATTTTGTTATGAAACAAATTTTGTAAATATAATATGAAATTAAAATGTAATTAAACCTCTGATGATTAAGCACTGTTTTTCATTAGGTCAAAGCAAAGCGCGTGTTATAAGAAAAACGGAAATGACCTAAGGGCTTGACTATTGCATGATCCTAGGATGTAAATTTCAATATTGTTATGAAACATAATACTTTCATAACATAAGATAAAAAGAAGACACAAGGCTTTATTTTAAGCCTTCTTGAATGACTTGTCTCGTCCTTAAATCCTAAAGAAAAGCTCATCTTAAAACACGGAAATGACCAAGGGACGAAGACATTAGCATGACAGAAGAGCAAGTACGTTGGCTCTTCGTGAGCGTCAATAACAAAAACATCTGACAGGCTGGGTGTAATGTACTAAGAGAATAAATAATTCAAAAGGTGACATCCGAGAGTTGTATATAACACGTGGTTTGAGTGAAAGTAGTTTTTATCCAGGGGTCCCTCGCTTCCCCCGTACGCGGCCGATCCCCTCTTCTGTTTCGGAGTTGGAGCAAACGATGGCAGAGGTGAGTGTAGACGTCTGAGGGAAGAAAGTGATTCTGATTTAGTCGTGCTTCGATCTCACTGACGACGACCCATCGCTGGATATTTTATTTCTCTCTCTCTCTCTCACTCTCACTATCCCGTCGAACTCAGGATTAACATTGCCTTCCAGCTAACTATTTTGGAGATAATAAAATTCTGAGGTAATTATCAACATTGGTGGCACCAATTAAGTAATATAGTTTAATACGTTTTCGTTTGTCTCACAATATACTCAGAAAAGAGAAAAAATTATCAGAATTCCGTATTACCTTAGGTATGAAACCATTTAAAAAAATTACTTAAATTCATCAAATGGCATTTGATAATGTTTTGATCAATTTGAAAATTTTGTCTGAAAAATGAACAATTAATACGCATAATTATAATACTTCCTTACATTATTTTGCCTAATTACAAAAATAAATATATATCTATTCGTCTGAATTCACTTTCTCCTTTTCATCTTGTTTGTCTCCTTAAGGTTTTAAAATCCTTCTGGTTCGTACGAAAAAATTGACGATTAAATTATAAATCCGTATACCTTTATGTTCTATATATGTATTTATTTATCATTCATATCAGGTTTTTCATTTTTTTAAACATTTTAATAAATAGTAGCTGTATCAAGTTTTTTGTTGTATGTTTCTTCTAGCTTTATTTTAATTTATTAGGATGTATCAGATCTTCTTACTTTTTTGACGATCACTTTCCCTTTATTTTTAGATTTATTATTATAGTACCGTATAATTGTACTATTCAAATATATTTTGGATTCGTGCTTTATCAATTTATCTCCTCGGAGGAAGGCTAAAAACTGTAAAATTGGGTGAGGATAAGGACAAAACGTGAAATAAATTACTGTAAAAATCGCTGTAAAGTTCAATAAAAAGACTAATCCCTTATAAACTTAAATGGCAAAAAAATAGCAGTAAGATAGATATATTTAAATACTATTATAGATAAATTACCTTCGGTTTCATATCCTTCTCTCTCTCTCTCTCTATCTATCTATCTAGCTATCTATCTATCTCTCTGTCTGTCTGTCTCTCTCTTTCTCTGTCTATCTCTTTCACTCTCTCTCTCTCTCTCTCTCTCTCTCTCTCTCTCTCTCTCTCTTTCTGTCTTTCTACATCTATTTATCTATCTATCTTTCTATTTATTTTTCTGTTTTCTTCTTCTAATCATTATCAAAATAATTATGTGTATATTCCCTCAGTAATCGTATTCTTCTTCTACTCCCCGTTTATGTTTTTGTATTGTATGTCAATATTTATAAATTAATCCATTTTTTGTTGGTCACTTTCTTCCCCTTTTTCATCCTCTATTCTTTTTTTAACTAAGTATTTCTAAAGTAACTTGTGCTCCTATTTGTCTTTTTCTTCTCTCTCTCTCTCTCTCTCTCACCCTCTCNTATATATTTCATGCTCGTATTCTTAATTTCTTCTCTTGGTCGTAATTAGGTTTAGGATTCTTCGTTGCTATTTTACCGCATTCTCAAAAAATTATTTACATTATTCTCTCACATATTTTTCTTTTTCCTTTCAGGATTTAGGATTCTTTAAAATCAAAAAATTACATAATAATTTTTTATTGGTCTCTACCCATTCTTTTCTTCTACACGTCTTTAAGATATAGGAACGCTTATATACAATATGTAATAATTTACATTAATTTCCCCATTTTCTCCCTTACGTTTTATCTTTTTTTCTAACAATACCTCTATCTCATTCACACACAAAAAAACTGTATTATGTGTCTTTTTCTTTCTTCCTATTTTTGTTTTATTAATTTCTCTAATTCAAGAGTTACAAGTGATAAATACACAAGTGATAATTATATTGATAAAAATAAAATATTTTTATATTGTTTAATGTAAGTATATTTTGTGTGTGTATGTGTAGTTTTTGTTGATTATTATTTTTCTTCTTACAATTCTTCGCATTTCCTTTTAAGATTTGTGTAAACGTCGCTATAACCCTCTTCTTTTTTATTTGTTTTTCTAGCCCTCTTGTCATATATAAACCCTAAATTGTTCTTTCTGCATGTAATTGTGTAAATTGCATTTAGGATTTGTTTTGGCATTTAACACGCTAAAAATGACAAATTATCATAAAAGATTTATCATTGACAATTGATTTTCATTTAGTGTTTATGTGCCTGCCTATTTCTCTATCTGTATACAAGATGTATATAAATATTTAAATTGTTAAAAGTACCTTAGAAACGTTTGCATTTGATTTTCTCTTTACAATTTCGTGCCTCCCGAAGCAAAGTGGATTTTAGTTTCTTCCCATGAAGCATTCCAGTCAGGGATAAAGCATTAATCCAATAATGGAAATCGTCTCCTACGAAATTCGTTAGATTGCGTTTATACAGTTCTTTAATGGTTATAAAATTTCAGCCGTCTATAATGGGATTCTCGCGTGTATAATTATATAAAATGTCATGGATTTTAAATATAAAAAAAAAAAATCCTTATACTCTCGCGGGGCGAGGGGTGAAAATATGTCTTGTTTATTCAGATGGCCCCCGGTTCCATCATTTTCCCACACACACGGACTCAAACTAACAGACACAGACATAGAAAATTTATACATGATGATATAAGAAGAACAAAAATATAAAGGGATAATTTAAATAAACACACCAAATCAGAATGGTAGCCAGACAGTCAGAGAACTCTTTATATAATGGGCTGCAAAGCTAGTGGATTTTTATAAATATAAAATCAACTTTTAATCCCTTTACAGTTGCATATATGTATAAAAACACACACATATTCACTCACAAACCATGTACATATCCCTACTATAGATAAAGATTATACCCTAAGTCTGAAGGTGACAAAAAAATCGAAGGAGAGAGTGGAAATAACAGATAATATAATATACATATAAACATACAAACGTACGCACGCGGATGTTGGGTATGACTAATAGAGACTAGAAAAAGAAAAAGACGACGAAGTAAAAAAAAGAATAATAGAAAGAAATTTCAAATAATATGTGTGTATGTGTGTGTGTGTGTATGTGTGTGTGTGTGTGTGTGTGTGTGTGTGTGTGTGTGTGTTTGTGAAGTTATGCATTTTTTTAGTTATCGCCCTTATTGCTAATCAGGTGTGTAAATTACTTTTTAAATTTGAATGACGATATATTATTATTTTTATATTTGTTCATTTTTTTATCTATCTTTCCCTCTCTATATATATCTACCTCTTTATAATTCTACCTATCTTTCTCTTTATCTCTCCCTTCTTTTTCTATTATTCTATCTATCTATACCTAACTACCCACCTATCTATTTCTCTCTCTCTCTCTCTCTCTCTCTCTCTCTCTCTCTCTCTCTCTCTCCCTCTCTATCTATCTATCTATCTATCTATCTATCTATCTATCTATCTTTCTCTTCTCTTTCTATTTATCTATCTATATATCACTATCTATCTTCTTTTCGCTCTTTTACTCTCTCTCTCTCCCTCTCTATCTATCTATCTCTATCTACTCTTTATCTATCCGTCTATCATCCATCTGTCTATCTATATCTCTCTATTTATATGTATATCGCTTTATCTTTCTCTCTCGCTCTCTTTTTTCTTATATTATTTGATAAATAGATAAATATTTAGGGGATTCTGCTTTGTTAAAGTATATGTTTAATTCTACCTATCTTTCTTTCTCTCAGTCTTTCTCTTTCTATTTTTCTATCTTTATCTGTCTATCTCTCTATCTTCTTTTTTTTCTCTCTCTCTCAATCTATGTATCCACCTATCTCTCTTCTCTTTCTATTTACCTATCTATATATCACTAACTATCCATCTATTTATGTTTCTCTCTATTGCAAACATCTCCCTCTCTCTACTCTCTCTCTCTCTCTCTCTCTCTCTCTCTCTCTCTCTCTCTCTCTCTCTCTCTCTCTCTCTCTCTCTCTCCTTCACTCTATCTTCTGTCACACTCTCTATCTATCTATTTATCTATCTATCTATCTATCTATCAATCAATCACTCTAATTTTCCCTCTATCCATCCATCTATCTCTCCATCTGTCTATCTGTACTCTCTATTTATATATATATATTACTATTTATGTCATTTCATGAAAATTAAATATTTAGGGGATTCTGCTTGGTTAAAGTAAATGTTTAACTATATACAAAAGATTTTAAAATTATCGGCTGAATACTTACTGTTATTAAATTAAACATATATTGAATTTGTGAATAATTAACATGATACATACTGCTACGAAATTGTTGAATTTTGAAGATTGGAGAAGTTTATGAAAGTTTTCGAGCAAATAGTTATCAAAAAATTACTGAATCGTGCCCACAGGATGAAAAAGTAGGATTTTCAATCTATTGGTTTCTATAAAATCCCCTATAATGTTGGAAATAGTTTTTAAGTTTAGAGGCTTTTTGTTACGGACAATATTGTCGAATGTTAGATAAAAGAAGGCCTAGGTGAACGAAATGTTCAGGCAGCGGGGGGTGAAAGGTTCACGAGAATGTGGACGGATGCACGCACGTTGAACGTACCGCATCCTGTACGTTTTATGATAGTACGTGTCGCACATTCCCTTACTCATCACCTGCACGTCGCATACAAATAATCAAAGATGAGAATCCTTACGAGGCATATCCACGTCCGTTCATCCTAGCCGTTGATGTCATTCAACTTGGTTTCTATGTTACTGACTGTGTTTTTTAATGTTTTTAGTTGCATGGTGATTTGTATTATCGTTTACTACTACGCAGAAAGTTCATAGTATCAAAGTGAAATCTCCGAGTAAAAGTTTTCAATGAGAAATAATTAAAGTTTGTCTAGTCAGTAATACATTTTTATTGAAAAAAATGTAGATTGCTTAGCATTCAGAATGTTCTCATAGGAAAGTAAAGCATTAACTCTCCAATTTCGTTTTCACTGTGCATAAATACTACGAGAACTGCTTAAACGAAGGCTCATTTAATTAAAATAAAATAGAAGCGGCAATTATATTTTATCATCGGCTATTTTAATAAGTCCGATTCAAGTTGACGCTACGACACGGGATCAAGCAGAAAACGCTTTAAAACTTCGAGAACGAAATTGGGCCGAGGGGGGCTCTTGTCTTGTCTTTCTCATCAAGACGGTTGATGATCTTTTGTTAAGCACGGTAAGAATGAAAGTCTGTGCACCTCTAAAAATAATAATTAAACTCTTCTCCTTTCGGGTTCTCAGATAAGCCAGTTGGTATTCAGCTCTAGTGAAAGGCAAAACGTGGAAACTGGGGGATCGAGAGAAGAGACCTTTCCCTCTCTTGGCTCGACAATGGTAAAAAATATTTTTCTCTACTTTTTTTCTCTGGAAGAACGTGACTTAGTGAAAACAGAAAACAAGAAATGTTTAAAGTAAATATCGGAAATCAAATCTAAACATTCCGTACTTTATTTTCTATATGATAAAAAATTAACTTTCCCGAAAGTTGGAATAAAAAATAAATTGATTGTTTAATAATTGTGTTTAAAAAATAGCAATAGCCCTGTTAATAAATAATAAC
The DNA here is from genome assembly GCF_000648675.2 of Cimex lectularius. NCBI lineage: Eukaryota > Metazoa > Arthropoda > Insecta > Hemiptera > Cimicidae > Cimex > Cimex lectularius. The sequence continues at coordinate 2,894,223 of NW_019392640.1, forward strand.
AGCGGAGTTTTATTACTGTCATGAATGTGGAGGGTCAGAAAATTCCAATGGCAACGACTGGGATCGAACCGATGAACTTCTCTACCATAAACCGGCACGTTGAAGCTCTTAAGACCCATTTAAGTACTATTACCCCATTTATAATTTTTTTCATTAAATTTTTAAAAAATAGTAAAATGATGTGAGTGTATTGTGGGTTCATCCCACTCGAGTTTCCCACAAAAATGAAAAGTTTGAATAAACGATTGTTCACGATTGCAGAGAAAAGTGACGCTTCGCGAGAGACAGAGTGGAAAAAAGAGGGACCTTTTGCCGATGAATAAAAGCGAAAGGAAGCTGTTAATGATCAGAACTCTTTCTCGTTTTTGCAAACAACAAAGCACCGACGTCTGGACAATAACGATTGTCACGGGCAACGGGAAAAGAAAAGTAATATCCCCGCTGCGGCTTCAACTATAAAAGCGTGAAAAATGGAGCAATTTCAAAATTATACTGTCTCCGGCGGCAGTTACGACTGTAAAACCCGGTGTAGGGGACAGATAGAAAATGGGGGGGAAAAGGCGGTCTCGGGGTGTTTCACTGCCCTTTAAATGTTTTCAACGGGTGCTGACGATTAATTAAATTCAGCCGGCCGGCCGTTTAACTCGGTGCAATTACATTGATTTTCAATCGGGTAGACCGTGAAGACATTCAGGAAATCGTTGACTTACAAATTTTTCGACATATATTTCAAGGTAGTTAAGCAAGGACGTAATTACGATAGTTACGCTATCATCGACACGTGTTTCCTTTAATGATGGAATAAAATTAAAAATACCAAGCAGGAGAAAATGTTTGTGCATTTAACAGATCGTTTTCACACTAGATGTACGTAGATTTAATCTAGATTTTAATATTTTTAAATGCCATATGACTTTTTATATCTCTCTCCTTCTATCTATCTATCTCTCCTTCTTTCACTCACTCTCTCTCCTTCTTTTCCCACATTCTCTCTCTCCCCCTCTCTCCACACACACAAACTCTATTATATAATTATTTTAAACTATTACTTATTTTGTTGTATTACAGATAAATTTCTTCTCTTTTTATTTTCCTCCTCTCTCACTCTCTCTCTCTCTCTCTCTCTCTCTCTCTCTCTTTCTCTTTCTCTCTCTTTCTCACTCACTCACTCACTCACTTTCTCTCACCCTCTTCCTCTTTCGTTTGATCATTTTCTTTCTCATTCTTTCTTTCTCGGCAATAAAAATAATAATATATATACATAAAAAATAGTAAGTTTTATATTATATGAAATATACTCAAAGACAACAAAGACCGGACACTAGTCTTTTGTTGCTTAATTTACACTATACATGTATTTTTATCATTATTTTAATTAAATCAAACTTATTTTAATGTAAATCAAATTACACTACACCAGAAATTTTTGAGTTTCAATAAAAATTATTTAATTATGATAGTTTGAAAGAAAATTCAACAAAACACCGGAAAATCCTTGGATGATAAAATAAATTGTTATTAAAATTTACATCTATCGTTAAATGATTTTCCGGTCATTTGGTGATTTTTTTCAGACCATTATAATTAACTATTTTTTATTAACACTCACAGATTTCTGACCTCGTTTAATTTGGTTTACATTAAAATTAGTATGATGTCATTAATGTCAAGATAAAAATACATACATATAGTTTGAAATGAACAAAAAAATACGTGTGTCAAGTTTTTTGTCTTTGAGTGTATAATAAACTTGAATAAATGTGACAACTATCGCGTCTTAACTCTAATTTCGATGTTTTCTTAAGTTATTAGTCTTGCATAAAACCACAGCTCTATAAGATCTATAATCCTATCTTTCAATATTTTGTTTTAAATCCACCAAAAAATAACAAAAAACGGACATATTTTATTAACTATTTTTATACTTTGATCTTAGGTGAGATCCTACATGTTACATAAAACATAGATCTTATATTATCCTTGTGCTCACTCATCAAAAGATAGTTAGATAGAAAATACTTTCTTAAAAAAATACTACTTTCTTTTCTTTCACAAGATGACAAAACAAAAGTAATATACGTCACGGTTAAAGGAAACGTCTGATTTGTATGTATGATATCACATCGTTAAATACATGAAGTGAAAATTTAATTATTCAGTTTTTGATAATGGAGGTTTTCCTTGATAATTTATTTTTTTGTGTAATTTAATCAGGATCAGGATGATTAGAGTTCGAAATTTTACGTCGGTAGAAATCCACTTTTACTAGAAGAAAGTTCTTCTGAAATCCTGTTGGACATGTCAGATTGTTCCTCTTCTTTCCGTAACATATTATTTCATTCGTGTGCCCCATCATAAGAAGAGTAAGAGGATTATTTAAATATAAGATAAACAGTAAACGATTTTTAAAAATGACCCGAGAGGATTTTGTCGGCGAACAAAGCCCACGAGGGCCCTGTGGACGGAAAAACCTTCAAATTCCCACTGTCCTTAAACAATCAGACCGTCACAAATAAAGGACAAACATAGTACATTTAAGTACACAGTTGTACATAATATGAAGAGCAAAACCATGCTCGCGTAACTTGACCGCAATACCGCAATCGGTCCAAGAGCAAGGGTTTCGGTAAATTCTACCTGTAATCAGCGTCAATTGTTCAATTCTGCTATTGTTTTTAAAAATATGTGGTGTATTTTTTATATATATATATTTTATACCGAAACCTAGATGTGCATGGCGTAAAATGTTCATTATTTGTCTGAACGTGGTCGAAAATGAAACCCTGATCGGGTATATGTTACTTGTTATGATTTTCTGAAAAATAAGCATAATATTTTAATAAGAAACTATTTATAAAATATTTAATTTAAAAAATATAAAAAATACATAGAATACTATGTAGATTTAAAAAAAGTAATACGATAAAGGGATGAAATATGTTTATACGCTCCTACTAGAGAAATGTTTGAAACAATTCATTAGAGTTCGTGGTCCGATTGACCGAATAACGTTGTTCAATTAATTAATCTTTATATAAGGTATTGGTTGAGATAAAAATGAAAAATGGCAAAAAGGAGGGAAAATTCGAAAGGTGGGGAGGAGATGGGAAGTTGGTGTCCGAGTGGATCGAAGTCACGATAGCTCAAGTGGTACAGCAGCGGCGTATTTAGCCGAGAGTCGTGTGTTCGAATCCCGCTCGTGACACTGACTTTTTTATATCAACCAATACCTTATATAAAGATTAATTGTTTGAAACAATCTTCATACTATGACAAAATTCACGATAAAATTTATTATCAATAATAACTCTTTATCGCGGTTTAAACAAGTAGAAAAGAGACCAAAATAGCGTTTCTCCTCAATTCGTTCCAAAACGATTTTGTATGTTCCTCAGTTTAAAGACAATTGTCCGACCTTTGGAGGATCCTTCGCGGGCTCGGGACATGCTCAGGAAACTGGCGTAGTTTCCGTGTCTCGGAAGAAATGTGAAATCGCATCCTTGCCCTATTAGAAAAACTTTCTAAACCATAATAAGTCAGGAACCCGACACCCCAAGGTTATATATATTAGTATTAGTCTGATAATTTTCTGAGGTTTTTCAAATATTGAAAACGCCCGAGAGACGTTATGTTGTTTGTATATCGGATTTCATCAACGGAACGTTTTGGTTTAACTTTTTAAGAAGCTATTGAAAGATTAAGATGAACCAGCTGAAAAGAAAAAATGATGAAGAAGAAAATTTCCTTTTTACACAACTTTATCTTCCAACGTGAACTTCATAAATCCCTCTGCCAAAAGCGAAATGATCCTTAAATTTATGTTAAAAAACTTTGATCAAGTTTTAAGTTTTACACGAATAATCCCTCGATATCGCACTACCGCACAGGATATTTCAAAAAATAATTATCCTCCCCGGCAAATAGCTTTCTCACTCAAATCTCTAAATCTTCCAGCTTGTAACGTTCTTTCTTTCCTGAATTCCTTTATCCGCCGGTTGCACTAGAGAAGGAAACAAAAAAATTGATTTCTCGGATAAGAGCTGATAAATCGGAGAATTGGGAAACGCCTCCACACTATCACAACAAATACATAGTTTGTTTAGAAAAACGAAAGAAAATCACAACTACAGAAATATCTGCTTACTAAAAATTATAATTTCTAATAGACTCATTAATATTTAAAAAATCGTTATTGATATTTCAATAAGGTGATGTGTCAAGTTCAAAAAACATTTGGTATACATACACACAACTTAGTTTTGGTAAAGCATTAGTTATTATTAAAAGTTGATCTATATTTGTAAAATGTCTGCAAAAAACGACTTCAAATTTCAAATGTTTATAACTGCTAGTTTTCATTATGTCTTATTTCCGGCTAATTTGATTTGTTTTTCGTTACCGTAGTGTTGCTAAAATCCTAGGTTTTGTAGGGAGTTTCTTGCCGAGTCTTCTTCAAACTTTTATAATAATAATTTTAAATATTTTTCGGAATCAATGAGCAACCTTCAACCTTCCTCTCTCTCTCACTCTCTCTCTCTCTCTCACACACTCACTCACTCACTCTCTCTCTCTCTCTCTCTCTCTCTCTCTCTCTCTCCCTCCCACTCTCACACTCTCTCTCTCCCTCTCTCTCACTCTTGAGAGTTGATGATATCTAGTTTCTTAAGCAATGATGGACTTGCGTTCCCATAAAGCATGCAACCGTAATCCAAATTAGCTCGTATCGTCGTTTTGTAAAACATAAGCGCTGTGTCGGGATCCGATCCCCAGTTGTTATGGCATACCATTCGCAAAATATTTATATATTTCTCTGATTTGCATATTATATTCTTAATATGCAAATTCCAATTCAGCTTTCTGTCCAGATGTACACCTAAAAAGGTTACTGCTTCTTTCACCTCAAAATTATAGTTTCCCATGACCAAACTGGAGTCAAAAGGATTATTTCTTTGCCTTGAAAACAAGCATATCTTTGATTTTTGTGTAGATATAGTCAATCCTTTACTTATCATCCATTGATCCAGAACTCCAATCATTTCTTGCATTTTTTATTATTTGCCTTCTTCTAGTTGCTTAGGGCTTAAAATACATTATCCGATAAATAAATTGTCTGTCAATCTCTCCTTCGCGTTTTTACTTTCTTATTTTGTTTGCATTATAATCATTCTAAATTCGTGAGATTTCTCCATGTGGTCTGAATGTGATGAACGTGTTATTTGGCCGTTACCGATCATTTTTTCTTCAACATCGGTCAAACTTGTTCCGGCATTTTACCATCTTCAGTGTAGGGTCAGGGATGTAAGCATGAGGCACAAACAGTTTAGATATCGTAATGCCGAAACGCGTCTGGCGGGCCAAACCAGCGAGGACGTGCGGACAAAAAAAAATCGTTAACGACCAAATTACACATTTTAAATTGTATTAAATTATATAGATAGACTTCATGCTAACTGTAAAGTTAAAAAATTATTTCTTTCACATATTTTCTAGGACGTCTTTATATTGCTTAATTTGTCGGGATCGGTTTTGGCTAAAAACGACATATCTTATTCTACTTTTCTACTGTAAAGTTTATTGTAACCCATTTTGTTGGGAATGCATTGCTATTATTTTGTGTAATATTTAATGACCGTTTGGCGCTAGAAATGTGTCATTTTCACTGGGACAGACGCCTACGATGACGAACCGGACGGAACAACAATTTCTCGTACCTTTTGTCCTTCCATCAGAAGCCTAATGTTTTCTAGGTTACATAAAACAGCAACAAAATAACATACTGAAATTTAGTTTATTTAAATTAACTAACCTACTACAAATTGGAGATGTTTGGCGCTAGAAATGTGTCATTTCCACTAGGACAGACGCCTACGATGGCGGATTAACTATTTCTCGTACGATTATTTAGAGATTGTGAGATGCGGCGTGATGTAGATTTAGAAAAACATTTTCTTTATCGTACCAACGTTTCGATCTTTATTGAGTTTATCTGCAGGGCCTGGGATTTATAAACATTGTTTAAATTATACAAATACATAAGATATGAATAAATGAATTTATGCAATGATGTACACAATATAGAAATTTTAAGTTTAATTACAGGATTTGTACGCACTCACTCGTAATTCTTTACCCGCTCGTTTAAAAGCAAATAAATATAAACAAAAAATCTTAGTATCTCACGAACACTCTCAACACGACACACAACCGTGAAATATCTGCACAGAAAACACACATTTGAGTGAGTACAAAACTTTGTTTAAACTTAAAAGTCCTATATTGTGTACATCATTGTTGAAATTCATATTAATGTCTTATAGGTATTTGTATAATTTAAACAATGTTTATAAATTCCAGGCCCTGAAGATGATCTCAATAAAGATCGAAACGTTGGCACGATAAAAAAAATGTTTTTCTAAAACCTACGTCACACCAGTCCGCATCTCACGGTCTCTTAATAGTCATTGACATTACTGTAAATTTAATGGTTTTATAACTGGCGGGTTGTAAATATGTTCCATTTTATGATAGTTTGATTTGGTTTCTTCTTTTTTCAGCATTGTTATCATTCATATGTTTTAAGATGCGTCTTCTTTAACATATGAATTAATGTAAACATTTTATTTTCTCTTGTATTCTTATAATATTATATGTTACTATCGGCGGAGAATTTGCGATATTTCACGCCTGCTGATCTTCATTATTTTTAACCATTGTTTCGATTATTTAACTAATCAAAACATGGGTCGATTAGAGAGTTTAGAAGAAAGAAAAAAACAAGTCGTTCGATTAGGTCCTCGACATTTCTTCCTTCTTCTTTTCTTCACCGGTCGGGTTTCCGCGTTTGCCTTATCATCCTCATCCGAACGGAACGTACAAAACGCCTTAGGCAGCCTCTCAGGACCGGAGTCGGAACAGACGGCGGAAACGGCGTAAAATCGAGAAGAGAAACCTGTGTGCTCTAAGGGCGGCCCTCATCACTTTCACTTTCTCCTGGCATCCACCGTGCATGCTGACACGGATGAAAGCCGTAAGGTCGCCCGGAGAAACAAGAAACGCCAACCGCAGCACAAATTAGGCTGATATGTGAAGCAACGTCGATCTGGTTTATATCAAATTTTTAGGTTTTTGTCTGCACAAACAAGGTTGAAAATCGCTTTCTACTCTATATTTCTTGAGATTTTACACCACTTTTGTACCGTTCCAAGCAACAGCTTCTTATTCCTCTGATCCCGAATTTAAAATTATTGGCTTAGAGCTTTCAATTGTCCATCATTTTTTGCATTAATCCCACACTTAAAGGATTTAACAGATCAAGAGACCTAACATTGCGAGCTAAATAAAATGTCCAACCAATCAATTGGATCTCTCTCTCTCTCTCTCTCTCTCTCTCTCTCTCTCTCTCTCTCTCTCTCTCTCTCTCNACATATATATATATAAACAATTGAACATTGGGCCTGTTTAGCCTTAATTCGCTGATAAAGTTAGATTTGAATAGTTTTCGAAAGCGAACGGACGTAATATAAAACGGCCAGGGAAAACCTCCCCCCCCCCCCGTATGTCTCAATAAGGAAAATTTCGGAAAAGCACCCCTTCTTTCCACCAACCCGGTCGTGAGGCAAAAACGGCAGAGGTGTGGCAAAGGGAAATTCGTTCAGAATATTGCCGAAATTGAGTAAGGAAAAGTGGCGGTGATGAAACGAAATTACTGCCTTGAGTACCCAACGGACGGAAGAAGCAAACCTTGAAAGTGAAACCCTTCTCGTCTCTCTCTCGCTCTCTCACTTCTCTCTTAACCGGTGTCAAAACTCGGCTTTGTTAACATTGCTATTAGTATTGCGTGAACCCTTAATTGTTACTGCCGTTATATAGTTTTTAGCACTTTTGGCACTATTTGTCGACAGTAATCGGTGATTTTATCGTCAATCGAAAGTCTTACCTCAAACTTTCTACTTGCCACTTCATTTCTTTATATGCGGATGTGTTTACAATATACGTACATATTTCAAAATCACAAGGTTATTCATAGTTATTATTTAACCATTATTAATACCATATTAATTAAACAAATTAATTATCAATTGAAAGCAAACGGAATTGTACTTTAAAAAAATAACGTTTGAAAAATCATATTCCTAAGTCATCCGCCCTCACCCACTAAAAAATGTATTTATTGTTTTTTTTCAGTACTTTTATGCGCCCTTTAGACAGGGTGGTCCCAAACGTTTCGGCCAGATCTTATGAACTTGGGTCAAAAACGATTCGTTTAAGGCCAAATTTTTTTTAAAACTTTTTTTGCAAATATACCAGAAAAAATTAACTATTTAAACAAATGTGTAGTAAAAGTAATAGAGAATGAGATTTTTCGTTAAAATAAACTTCTGAAAAACTTTCTATGCTTGATGTATGACAAGATAAATTTTTGATAAACTACTGATTTGTTATTTTAAAAATCATCCTTTTTACCCTTCTAAAAAATGTTGAATGTGACACCGTTCTTGCTGTGGAACACCATTCTAAAAAAATCTCGTTCCCAATAAAATAAAAAATGCGAACAAATTTATGATTCGCATTTTGAAAAATTAATTCAATAAAACTTTCCTAACCTGTTTAACCTCTGTCCAAAGGATTCTTGCCTGCATCTTCTAAATCCAAAATCCACTGAGTAAATCTTACCCCTCTTCATTTTACAAAGCAGTTCATATTAAATGAAATTTAATTCCCTACCACGTTTAGTTCTGTACCTTTTTCTTCTTTTTTTCAAAACTGTTGACAATTTATGATATATTTACAAACATCAAACGTAGCGATTTTGACCCATTGTAAGAGTATATATACCCATGATCGCCATCATTACTGCAAGTTCACATCTCTAGCCGTAACATTTGGGACCACTCTGTATATAGTGTTTTCTATTCAACCCCAGGGTGCCGTTTTCTCAGCAACAGGACACTCTGCTGATGGAGAATTTATTACTACACGCTCCTATTAAAAATACGTATTTTTTACTTTCTGTCTTTGTTTAAACAATCCTTAAATATTAAAATTGAAAAATTCTTTATATGAATTCGCAAGGAATACTAGTTAAGTTTTAAGGAAAAACGGATCCACAAAACTTTGAAAATGGATTAGCTAAAATTCAAAAGTTCATTCTTTTATTTTAATAAAAGTTATAAATTGTTGAATATATATCACTCATTTCTTTAACACACAACAATCTTCCTCGTGAGCACTCTAATTTGTTCCTAATCAGACAGGATGTGTTCGATGTGTTGAGCCAAGTTGTCACATGCGCTATTTGTTGACCGAATTTTGTTTATTCTGAATCTAGTCTCTGTATGGCACATGTCTAGTCATCTTAGAACGAACCGAAAGAAAGAACAGTTATGACTACTCCAATCATCACTTCCTCCCAAATTTCATTCGTTAAAATCATTACAAAGTACATAGCTCTTTATGCAGCTTGTTGCAGCACTATTGTAAGCCCATTTAGGGTTTCATACGTGGGTGACTTCTTAGCAAGGTGGTGCTGTCTTTAAATCCTTCTTGTGCCTTTATACCAATCAAAATTCCTTGTTTTGCCGGTTGTTTATTTTATTTCTTTCTGAGTACGTACTCTTCACGCGACCAGTGCTACTCGATGTTCATCCTTATATGACAAAGCTTTTTATTCTGTTGTACGTAATCCTGTGCTCATGGCATAGTGCCTTTACAATTGTTCTTCGAAGTGGTTCGAGCAAGCAAATAATCAGCCTGAAAAATCTTTTGTTTTTGGTTCGAACTTCTACTCTCCTATCACTCTTTCCTTGGTGGATAACCCAGCAAACCCAGCTGCGGTACAAAAAGTCTTAATTACTAATGTTTAAATCAGTTGATAGTTGTTTTATGCTTTGTGCTTGTGTTCGTGAGTATGTGGATGAAAACAAGTACACACTCACTGTAGTATTCAAGCACTCGTGTACACTCATAATCCTTTGATACTTGATCATTGCGATTTCTCTTCTTTTTTTTAAGGGTTAATTGCAAAACCAATAAATTTATAGGCGAAAAATAGATTTTTTGTTACTTTTAAACAGAGGAAGATTAAACGAAAAACCCTCGTTCGGTCGAGAGTTGAAGAAAACAAAGTACAAACATGTTTAAGAACCACTGTTCGCGCAATAACTTTCTATCAGATTGGCGCGTTAACTTTATAATACGCCATGCATATAAACAGCCTGAAGATTTATTAGAAAGGAGATTAGGACAGTTAAAAAATGTGATATTTTATTTTTACAAGACACCTTGGATAAAATTGTTTTACTGTTTAGCACAAAAATCCACTATCAATTATAAGCCGTTTCGTTTTGATTTGATTTGATCCTTTGATTAACAAAACAATTAACAAAGGAGAAAATTGTTTAAGTGCAATTAGGAAAAACAATGCAAAGAGAAAAGTTTTACGTTTGACAAGAAATTGAAAGAAATTTGCGAAAAGACATTGTAAAAAGTTCAGCGAAGAGTCAAAATTCCCTCCAAAAAAATTTTCGACTGCCCGCTCCTTCCGGTGGGCGAACAGTCGTCAATTTCACTTTCGTTCGGCCCTCATAAATGTTTCACTCGTCGGGATCGGTAAAAAGTGAAACCCTGTATTCGTGACGAACGGTTAAAACGTTGTCGCGGAATAGAAATGATGAAGGTGGGGTGAGTATGTAGATTCACTTTTTTATAAATGGTGGTTCTACTCACAGATTTTTTATTTACAACGATCACGGTCATCATCAGAGAGAAGGAGTTACAAACACATCTCTCGGCATGAAATGAGTGAACCAGACCCCGCCAATGCGACGTTCCAATGAAAAGCTGGTTTTTAATCTCGCTCAATTTTTTAGGGAAAAACGTGAGTTACAACACAACTAAATATTACCCTAATAAATACTGTAAGAAAATAATTTTAAAATAGTGATTAATTTGTATGTCAAATATTATTTAGGTACATGATTAAAATAGGAGGTAAATCATAACCTATTGTATTATTAGGCATTTATCTCCATGTTTATTTTTTCAATTTTTATTTCTAATTTCGTAATCAATCTAGTTCCCTCCTTTTGTTGCAACTGTGTAACTCCAGACTCGGAGTGACAGAAACAAGCCTATGCAGAAATTGCCAAGAAGAAGAAGAAACAGCGGAACACGTCCCCTGTTGGTGCGAAGGTCTATGTAGGCTGAGATTCCTAATCCTGGGAGAGGAAAAGCCAGGGCCTTTAAAGAGTACACACGGGAGCCCTTGAATAAGCTTTGAGGTCGTAAAAAGCCTCAAGCTTAACGAGGAGCTTTTTAATAAAAAAAAAATGGAGATGCACAAAATACTGGTCGCGGTGCACAGGTCGTAAAGAGGCCGGCTCCTATCTAATCTAACCTAATCCTGCATTTAAATTTAGATTTAAATTTAGATTTAAATTTAAATTGCGATTTGTTTCATTTAGATGGTCCTTAAATTCAGAATTTTTTTTAATTATTTTTTTTTTATTGCTTCGTCGTTAGACATCTAGCAAAAGTGCGAAGAAAACTTGTTCGATTTATGCAAGTGTTCTTCGTTTTAATTTTCTATGCCCCTTTGTCCTATATATTTAATATCGCAATCATTACAATTAAGTTGGTAAACCCCGTATTTGATAAATACCGTCAACCTTGAGGTTTTTGAGAAGATGGGAACACAGAGCTCAAAAAGCTACTCTAAAACCAACCCCTAAATACAAATATAAAATGTGCTATGTAATTAAACCAAACTTGATAAACCAAAAAAAAATTAAATAACCAATAGTACCAGTACAATTAGATCTATTGATAAAAAGTTAAAAAGTGACAACAACGTTATTTTATAAGCCAATAAAGGAAATAATATAATTACCATTGTACTCCAAAAATACTTTTCAAAAGTTGAAGAATTTCTAAACAATAAACGATTGTAAAGAAATAAAAAAAGACTCATCATTAAAAGTAAAAACTAGAGTTCAAACAGCTACATATAAAACATACTGACTTTCTATTCTCAAATGACCAATGTGCGGTTAAAAAACTTATACCAATGAACCCGAAGCCTCCCTACCATTGTTATACGGTAATATCAAAATCCATCAAGAAAAGCATAAAAAAAAAGACCAATAGTGTCTTTTATAATTCTCCATGCCACATACTAGCGAGAACAATTGATAAAATAATTAAAACTCACCTCAATTCCAAACCTACATTCGTTATTAAATTTACAATTGATGAAATAGTTAAAGAACATAAACATACCTAACAACTCTGTTTTAGTGTGATTTGATGTATTTACAAATATCCCTGTTAAAGGATGTACTAAACTAACAAAAAACAAAAACTTACGGAGAACTCTAGTAACGAATTTGTAAAAAATGATGTAATAGACCTCTTAAATATACGCCTACCAACTAATTATTATAAATTTAATAATAAATTTTATGAAATGAAAGGATTACAAATGGGGCTCCATTACCCCCATTCGTACCGAAATATTCATGGAAAACTTTGAAAAAATTATTTTCAAATCAAAATTAATTAAATCTGTCCTATTTTTCCTACACTAGAGGATCGAAAATAATTACTTCAATTAATTAATTCTTTATACCCTAGTATAAATCTTACATTGGAAATAAATAAAGATGGTTTTTTAAAATTTTTTAGACTTTAAACTGTCCATAATAAATAACCTAATTGTAATAAACATAAATAGAAAACCCACACTACAGACACTAGGATATCAGCAGATTCTTCTTACCTTGGACCCAAAAAGTCGGTGGCTTCATTTGGCTCATAGACCGTATGTTGAAACTCCCACTAACACCTGCTAACTATAAAAAAGAATTACAAACTATTAAAACCTTATCTAAAAACAATGGATATCAAGAAATGTTTATCGATAGGTTGCTAATAAAAAGAACTTAAAAAATTAACTTTAAAAGAAGCAACAATCGGACTCAACCACCCCACCAAAAATGAATAATTAGGTTTTCGTTGCTTACCAAACATTGGTGAACTATCAGAAAAAGTAGGTAAAATTCTTAAACGAGAAGGTTTTAGAGTAGCTTTTAGAGATACGTGTTCACTTAGAAACATCCTCTCGAAATCTAAACACAATACCGACAATATGTCAAAAAGCAGGGTTAAAAACTTTGGGTTTAACTGTAATGATTGCGATATTAAATAAATAGGACAAAGCAGAGAAATTAGAACGAGAGTTAAAGAACACTTGCTAAATGCAACAATTTTCTGATTTTAAGGACCATCTAAATGAAATACAATTTAAATTAAAATTTAAACACAACAGTGTGCACAGTTTCAACAAATGGAGGGAACCAGATTGGTTTGAGAAATTTGAAATAAAAAAATGTAAAATTAAACATGAAGATAAATGCATAAATATTATAATAAATTTTAATTGATTCATATTTTAATCTATGTAATGGTAAATGTGACAGGTTAAAATCATCATAAATGTGATATCACTAATTTAAAATTATTTTCTTACGGTATTTATTAGGATAATATTTAGGTTTAGGATAATGTTATAATTATAATAATATAATTTTTCGCATGTTCAAAATTGAGCTGTTACTCTTAAAATTCATGTCGTGTTTGTAACTCCTTCAAACTGATGATGAGCGTGTAAAGCTCGAAATGCTGATCTTTGTAATCTGTAGCAGGACTATCATTTACATGAAGAGAAAAGAAAAAAGTTGTTGCTGAATGTCAAACCGAAGTAGCACCTCTCCTAGCTCTCCTTTTTCTTCACCTGCCTTATGTCTAAACTACGTGAATATACGGCATAATACGTGACCGTTTGTCCGATATCCGTGGATCCACGTCTCATTTTCACATGCGACTTTTTCTCTCGACTCCTGTTAAAAACCTTTCAAAGAACCATTTTACTCAAAATACACTAAAAAAATCTTATTTGATAATGTTTTATTAATATCAAATATTTATTAAATTGGTGAACTGTAAAGTTTCACTCAATATACCACTCAGAATACCAGACCTGTCTTCTATAAATGATCTAATCTCTCCAAACCATCAACTACGTCTTTTTGAATTTTGGTCTATGTGCCATAGCCACTAAGAGCTCTATCGGAAGTTAACTGTCACAATTCACTCCTAACCATAACTTCTCCGATTTAACATCAAACCAATATCAACCACTACTACTCACCACGAACCCTCTTCCTTCATTTTATCCTACTAACCTCTCTATCATAGATTAACTATCACAACACCCTTAAACCCACTAGCTAGCAAAAACCTCCATCAGCCGTCACGTCTTCTTTTTTCCTATACTTCTTTTCTTCCTAAGCTAAATCAGAGGTTAACCAAACCCTCACCAATACCCCTTAAACATTACCAATCTCCAGGTTTTTTCTTAATTGTGTCATATAACTTTAGTCTTGTTAAACAGTCAAAGTTGTTTCCACTGCATTCTCTTTCCCTTGCGTTTTGACTAGTTAATTGGTTTTATCAAAAGTACTGCTTGATAACAATTAATTTATAATATTCCTAATTCATTTTTGACACGTCACAATAGTTTAAGGTAAATTTAACGGGAAAAGCAAACTGAAACAAATCACAATTAATGAAGTTTTATTTTGGTTGTTAATATGGTTAAGGTTCTTATTGCTTGTCCATAAAAGTTTTACTTATTAATTTAAATATTAATTTTTATTTTTCAATTATGTTACAGGACTGGTCTGCATGAAGAACGATAAACATTTAAAGGATTCTCTGCCCCACCAACCGACTCTGGCCACGTTAAGGATATCACGTTTTAGCTTCGAGAGTAAGTGGGATTGTGTCATTGATATCTGTAGTAGTGTTTCATGTACATTTGTGATGGTATTTGTTCGTTCATTGCTGGAAACTAACGTTGGCACAGCTTGCTCACGGGGTGATAGCAATAATCTTTCTGTTAAAAAAGGAAAATCCTCGTTGCAGACAATTGGTTAATGGTGAATAAAATTGATAGCGATTTACAAATGAGTCGTGAAATCACTTCTTTCTTTCTTGACTCAAACGAAGTGGGGCAAAACGATGTGGACAGATACACGTAAAGAAATAAATTGTTGATAATTATTCGGGACTGCGTAACTTAACTGTTGTTAATCTCATGAAAAAAAGAGGGGGGGAGGAAACGGTTGAAGTGATTCTTAAATTGAGCGTTTTATAAAAGGAAATCGTAGAGAAAAAGAAAATGGAATACGTAACAGAAAATGAGCCCTGCACTGAGATTTTCTTCCTGCTGCAATGATAATTTATACATATGTTTATTAGTAGAAGAAATGCACAATATAAAAAAAGCTTAAGCGCTTAAAAACATATGCTCGCACAATTTAATCTCATGTTATTCGTATTTCATAATCTTTATCTTCTTACATTCCAAAAATTGAAAATTGATCACTTATCGATTTCGTGAATCTTAACAAGATTTCGGAAGTGGCTTAAGATAGAGAAGACATTGGATTTCTTATTATTGTTAGATATAAATATTATATAAACCAATAATATATAATTTTATTATATTAATTTCGACTTATTAAAGTCGTTGATCTAATAAAAGAAGTGATGCTGTGAGAGTAGCTCCAGGATCAGTCTTTAGACCGGCACTCCTAACTGTTTCTATTTACGACAACTGTTTAAAAAAATGATTCAGTGATGACTCTTGTGGTGATTGATACCACAGACTATTAAAATTGCCATAGATTAATTACAATAGTCCTATTTCTGGGTGTATCTAGCACAATCTTTATTACATCCTTCTTAATTGTTCGTATTAACGAAAAGAGTCTAACAAAATATGATTCAGTAACATTGTGATTGATGACAGGCTGATAACATTTTGCCATAGATTTAAAGCAATAGTCATTTTTCTGGGTGTATCTTGAAGCTCGATCTTTAGTCCGGCCTTCTTTACCATTCTTGTTTAAGAAAACTGGTTAAATAAATGTGATTCAGGTTTTTGATGCCACTGGCTGTTAATATATTGCCATAAATTTAACATAGATCTTTTTTAGGTGTAGTTCAAGGCTAAATCGTTATCCATTCCTCTTAACAGTTTCCGCTAACGACAACATCTAACAAAATATGATTCAGTGATAACTTATGCAATTAACTATGCCACATGCTGTTTAGTATTTCGATAGATTTGGCAGAGGCGACCATTTTTGGGTGTAGTTCAAGGCTAAATCTTTAGTCCAGCCTTCTTAACTGTTCCTGCTAACGACAACAGTCTAAGAAAATGTGATTCAGTGATAGCTCAAGCCGTTATTGATGGATGTTAAAATATTACCGTAGATTACATTAGTGGTTTTTCTATGGATCTCCAGGTTCAATCTTTAATCCTTTAGTTGCTGCTTGTTGCGCAAGGTTTAGAGTAGTTTTAGTTCCAACGGCCCTGCATTCGAACCCGACATACTTACAAATGGGCTTTTTTCAAAAAAAAAAAAAAAAAAAAAAAAAAAAAAAACATACACAGATACTAAACAATAGGCTGAAACAAGGTTAGAATCGTTAACAAATTGATTGACGGTGTTAGGATAGGCCTTACGCGTGTGTTGTCACCCTTAAAGGCACTAAGGTCACCCTTAAACCGTTCAAAATTTAACTTTTTTTATTTGAATTTATTTTTCTTTCGTAGAGCACTCCACGCTACGGGCTGCGCCTGTCCACGTAGAAAATTAGCGTGCTTCCCATGTCAAAACGGTTTCTTGCCACGAATGGGATTTTCTAAGTGTGTAAAAGTGTGACCCGCATAAAGTTGCTTTGGAGGTGTAATTAAGTCGAATTGTAAGAGGCGTGTTCCCACTGAATAAAAGCTCTTTCACTCCCTTTAAGTTTAGAAACTGCAAGTTGAGCTATAAATTAATGATATACAATTATTACCTTTTCGTTCGCCCTTTTAATTTAATTCGGTGAAATGAATCTAAACAGTTTTCAAACTAAAGTCATCAAGGTGAAAATAACAGAATAACCCCGGATCCAAATTTCCTTCACAGTAGTACTTCTCCGGACGATCCAAACCTTTCAAGATATTTTTAACAATTAACCAATTTTTTCTGATCTGAATATTTAAAGGCTGGACGAAAACAAACTTCTATCTATAAAAACTTAAGAATATATAAATAATGTCTGAATAGTAGTTAAACACTAAGTTTCATTTCAAAAAAAACATTTCGGCTATTACAAAGGAGGAAAGCATTAAATAAAGATATACTAACATAAGACGGCAGCCAGCTTCTCGCCCTTGACATCATTAGTGAAAGCTTAGAAAGTATTTGGACTCGGCTTTCGTTTATATTGTTCATAAACACCACCCTCGCAACGGTTTTTTTCTCTGGGAAATGAAACACGCCAACGCAGATTTTTTTATATGCATATGTATTATTCTTCGTACCTAAACAGATTTTTATCTGGATATGTAAAATCCTCTTCCCTCATGAGAATCTCAACTCAGGACTAACAGGGAACAAAAGGAATTTCTTAATTATAGAAATAATTTAGCACTCTCCTCCCTTGTTTTAATTAACTTTTAGTCACTTTGAATGTGATAATTAATCATTTATCGGCTAAAAATAAAGGTTATAATTTTTTTTATTATATCAATAACATAAACGAGTTAGTCATCATTCAAGTTCAACACACGCGCATCCAAAATATATAATTGTCTACCTGTTCTTTTTACTATATATTACTCTTCCTCTTCTTCTTTTTTTTTGTCTAATCTTGCTTATGATTTAGGATCATATTGGTAATATGTTTTTACATACTATATGTAATATGTTTATCTGTCTCTTCTACGTGTATTCTTATGTTATCTTCTTATTTCATTTAGACTTTAAGTTATATTTAATATACATAAATGTCTCGGTGAGTCTCATTGTAAGGTTTTTTATACCTCGTCTAGTTTTAATTCAATTTTGTCATATAGTACATAATATACATATTATATATCTGTATATCACACTCTTCGTTGTATTGCTTTTCTTCTTATCTCCTTTGGGCATTAGGCTTAATATTTATTGGCTGTAAATTGTCTATTATAATTTTAAAAAATGGATTAAACTATAGAATCTCTCTCTCTCTCTCTCTCTCTCTCTCTCTCTCTCTCTCTCTCTCTCTCTCTCCCTCTCCCTCTCCCTCTCTCCCTCTTTCGCTCTCTCTTTCTTTATCTATCTCTCTTCCTCTTTCCCTCTTTCATCCTCTCGCTCTTTCCTTTTTTCTCTTAATTTCTTACACTTTCTATATATCTTTCTGTTTATCTTTTTCGTTCTCTCTTTCTCTCTCTATCTTGCTCTCTCTTTCAGCCGCTCGCTCTCTCCTGTCTTCTCTCCATTTCTCCCAGTCTCTATATATCTATCTCTTTCGTTCTCTCTTTCTTCCCTCTTTCCTTCTTTCACCCTCTAGCTCTCTCCTTTTTTTCTATATTTCTCATTCTCTCTCTATACATCTAACTGTTTATCTCTCACACTCTCTCTCCTTTCACTCCTTCTCTCAATTTCTTACACTCTCTATACATCTATCTCTTTCGTTCTCTCTTTCTTCCCTCTTTCCTTCTTTCACCTTCTAGGTCTCTCCTTTTTTTCTATCTTTCTCATTCTCTCTCTATACATCTAACTGTTTATCTCTCACACTCTCTCTCCTTTCACTCCTTCTCTCAATTTCTTACACTCTCTATACATCTATCTCTTTATTTTTCTCCCTCTCGCTCTCATTTCAGTTTTGCTTTCCTTCCTAATCCTTTTCTACTTGTTAATAAGTTGATAATATTATATTATACCCATAACACCGGCAGCAACCTTCCTCTGCACGTCTTAAATAAATATATAGAACTTCTGAAATCATAGATTTGTGTACCGCTGGTCATCATGTTCGCTGGGACGCAATAGGAGGAACAAACGCCAAATTTATTCCTCTAAAACGACAAATCGGCCGATAATGAGGTACCCGTACGGACCACAAAGTAAAAAGCACACACACAAGAAAGCTAGTCTGCCCAAAAAGCGTGGGAGTATTTGAAAACGGAAACGAGAAGTGTTACGTACGTAAAGAGAGAATAAAGGATGATGTGAAGGGAAGGCGTAAAGAGTGAAAGTAGTCGTGAACTTTCTTTCGCCGTATATACCAATCGGCTCATTTCTATTTTCAGAATCATTTTGTTTACAACGCGGATTTGTCAATTTAAATATGCTTCAACACTTCATTGGGTATTTCAAAGCTGTTTTCTTCTTCAATATTACAAACTTTGTGATAGATATAAAAATCAATACAACGAAAGTTTCTATTTCTAAAATCGTTTCAATCATGAGTTACAATGATTTATTGTTAATATTATTATTATTTCATACTCTAATCAATGTGGAAACTAGGAAAGCTCTAGGAAATTGCATTGGCTTATGAAAATATAAGATTTTTTATAGAGGTCCTTGGTTCAAACTTCGCCTACTCTTGGAATTTTATGACACCTCGTAAAATTTTTAACTAATAGCTTTTCTTTGATCAATGTGAAAATTAAGACCATTAAAATTCTTCGTTCTCCTTTTCACTGCGGCTTTTGTTCCTTTCTTCAAGAAATAGAAAGTTTTTTGTAATTAATTGAATAATTCTTTAATTTTTATGTGGTAATCAAAGTTCACTTTGCTTGTAAGTGCAAGAAATGAATTATATTTTTTAAAAAAATTTCTTAATAATCATCTAGCAATAAATAGTGAAAAATACAGAAAATTAATTGAATAATTATTTAATTTTTATTTGGGAATCGAAATGCAATAATAATTACAGGAAATAAATATACAAAAAAAAATTATAATCAACTGAACAAATCAGTAATACAGTGAATAATAAAATTCATTCTCAACCTCTAAACTTACCACAATCCAGCCCTTTTATGCTAAAATTGCATAAAAAACATGATTAGAAGAAAGAGGCAGCATCAATGGACAGGATCAGCACAGAAGCTTTCACATATTGATTCAAACAGCAGCGAGTATTTGGGTCCCCATTCCCATTTTTGAAGGAAACAGGGTTGTTTTGAATATGGGAACTGATTGCATTGGGGGTTGAAATTATCTAGCTGTTGATAGCACCTGGAGCCAAACCTCAGTGGCTGGACAGACAAGACGGAGATCTGACCCCAGAATGCCTACACCTGGGGGTGGGTGATTCTCGAGGCTGCATTATTGTAAATTACACAAAGCTGGAATTGCTAATGAGCTGTGAGAAATGATAGACTCAACTCTGAACAAACATGTGCGGATTTGACCTTACATAAAACAGTAATCAGTAAACTTTCTGGTCATCACATTCTCGCTGATTCTGTAAGTCAGACTCGTCAATTGCCTGTCAGGCTAAACCAGCAAGAATTTGCACACCACGACGATAATTGGGTTTATGATCTTAGTATATATTATTATTTTATTTACTCAAGTTTTTTTGGCTTAGTTGATGAAGTACAATAAAAAGTTTAATTAAAAAAAAATATATATATATATTTTTTTTTTTTTTTGGGGGGGGGGTTATTGTTACTCTAAAACTTTAAAAGTTTTATTTTTCTAAATTTATGTTTTAAACCCTCTAGCTCAACTTGTGTTGATTAATATAGATGTTATAATCATATAATGTAGCTTGATTGTCGCTGATCACTTATTTTGTGGTTTGTACCATTTCACGACCTTTTTGGCAATCTTTAGATTCATTAACTTGCTGACCTCTCCACAATTAGACTGCGTCTTCCTGACTAAACTATGATTATAGACCGAACATTTAAATTTAAAATATTATTTTCTTTGTATGACTTTAATTAATCAGTAAATATGTTTGTTGAAGGAGGGGATGGTGAGTTTGGTATCATGGCTGGGACTCTGGTGCCTCCTGTCGGTTGGAGTAGGATGCTCTGGTGACAACTCGACTGAAGTTGGGATCACGATTAGCTCTGACAACTTCACGACTGTCGCCCCTGCAACAACCGACATCCCAATCGATTTGGAGCCGACCAGCTATGGAAAACCGAGTAAGTTCGATGAGAACATCGAAGACAAGATATACGTAGACCAGAAAGATGTTATGGACAAGCTCATGCTGGAACAGAAGGGAGTGCTCTTTGCAACCGACCCTCCTGAACCAGTGAAAAATGAAATTTTAAAGAGGAGGAGAAGAGCTACTGCTACCGTTTGGCAGGTAATACATACCACAAAAAATAAAAATAATTTTTTCATGAATAACCGATCTAAAATTGTATAAAAAATTAACTCTGATGATTTTCCCCCATAATAGGTACGGAGATATGTCAGATTTCCTGGACCACAAAGACCACCATGGGAGTTGGCCAGGAGCCCAAGGCTTGTCTTCAGAGAGCACGAGCCAAGCTTACAAGCTCCCTGGTCCCATAACTCTCTGATCGAAGAAACCAATATTCAAGGTAAGAAGAATGAAAACTCCGAAGGTAAGTGCACACTTATCATGTACTTAATCTCTAAACGAACCAAGACTAACAAAGAAATCCTCATAACTCAGGGGCAAATTGCAATTCATGAAATAAAATTTTAATTTAAAATAGGTAACTTTTTGTTCTTG
Source organism: Cimex lectularius (assembly GCF_000648675.2). Taxonomy (NCBI): domain Eukaryota; kingdom Metazoa; phylum Arthropoda; class Insecta; order Hemiptera; family Cimicidae; genus Cimex; species Cimex lectularius. The sequence continues at coordinate 2,915,835 of NW_019392640.1, forward strand.
AAGGTTGGACTACTCTTGTCATTTTTTACACACTTAAAAAATATGTATGTATTTTAATTCATCACTAATAATAGAATAGTTTGATGCTGATTTATGCTGAATTATAAACTTTTGTTCTAAATAGTGTGCAAGAAAATTTGACTGGAAATTTAAAAATATATACCAATAGTTTTTTGTTTTTTTTCCCATTGTAAGACCTTTTTATACTCAATACAAACAATTATACACAATACTATTTTCTCCACCTTTATTTTCACTAACGCCCCCTCATGCAGTAGGCCAAATTGGCAGAAGGGATTTTTTCAGAAGGGTAGAAGTTGTGTATGATTAGCAGGTGACGGTTGCAAAGCTGGTTCAAGCTGTCAATCATTGGTTGGCTGCTGGTTGTCCTGGGGGCGAGTCACCTCCCCTTGTGATGGTTTCCTCCAATATTGCTGTGACTACTCCGGCACTAACTCACCTACGAATGCGGCCAGAAGTTCGCAACAACAAGCAACTCCACTTCCGACATACGGACCGGTTGTCAACGACCCCAGTAAGGAAACTGATTGATATTCATTACATAAATCACTCCAAAAGGTGATGTGGGACTTTAAAAAAAATAATAATACTGTAGACACAAACTTTTGAACTGCATTTTTTTACAATCACATTGGCAAACTAGGTTGATATGTCTTGAAAAATCACCGTAAATTATACTAATACTTTTTATTGTTTAAAAAATAAATATTTCAATATTTGTAAGTATTTTAAAATTTATTTTAATAATTTAAAAAAATGTATAAATATCGTAACAATACTAAAATATTGTAGATTTATAATCTCTGATCATCCTGGTTTCTCAGACACAAGCTACATGTTCATCATCATGCAGACCTCAACGCAATATTTCACGATAACTTGAAATCATATAAAAATGTATAAATTATGTACATAAATAACATTAATTAAAATCTTGAAATTCTAAGCATTAATTATACTGACTGACTCATACATTACTTTTTTTAAAATTTACAGTTGATTATTGTAAAATTATAATTTATTTCTGTAAATTATTATGTATAGATGATAAAAAGATGCCAGTTTGCTATTGTATTGTCTTCAGTCATTAATTACAATTTTAACTGCTTGAAATACTTACTTTGACAGTAGCTTTGCATGTCATTAAAGCATGATATACATGACGGACTTGTCTCTCTCAATTCTGACTTTTTTTATACTTGAGACTAGATAAAACCACTTCCTGGGGTCGATTGCAACATGTCTGTCTAAAATCTTATTTGTCACAAGGAGAGAGGCACTTGCGTCTCTTGTTTGTCAGTCACTGTATTCCCTATGCACTCTTAAAAGCATGGAACTGTAACATTTTCCCGTTTTTTTTCCTATGAGAAAGAAGAATATAGTGGCTACAGCTTCTTGCTCAATAGCATGATGAAAAGTAAATAGTTCATTTCAGAATTTATGAATGTTAAAAGTTGTGAGTTTTGTGTGTAAATACAATAAGGCAAGTGAGAAAATAAAATGCCATTAATATGAATAATAATGTCCTTTAGGGTGTGGTTTATCCGTAAAAAATCAAGCAGCACAAAGAAGAATTGTAGGAGGAGATGAAGCAGGGTTTGGAAGCTTCCCTTGGCAGGTTTGTTTATCTATTACAATTTCTTAACTTCTGGAAAATTTTAATGATAAAATATTATTTGTGTTACCCAGGCTTACATTAGAATTGGTTCAAGTCGCTGTGGTGGTTCTCTAGTCAACCGATACCATGTTGTTACGGCCGGACACTGTGTAGCACGGTATATTTCCACATGATAAATGTTCAGTGACGACGTATAATATTTATAAATTTTAAGGGCAAATGCAAGGCAGGTTCAGGTCACACTTGGCGACTATGTAATCAACTCGGCAGTCGAACCCCTACCTGCGTACACCTACGGAGTGAGGCAGATTTCAGTGCACCCTTATTTTAAATTTACACCCCAAGCAGATAGGTATGATATGATGCAATCCGTAATTATTCAAAAATAATATGATTAATTTATTATAATTTTTAGATTTGATGTTGCTGTTTTGAGATTGGACAGGCCAGTTCAGTACATGCCACATATCGCTCCCATCTGCCTTCCTACAAAAGGGGAAGATTTCCTAGGGCAGTATGGCTGGGCAGCTGGCTGGGGTGCTCTTCAGCCAGGTATAAATCAATGCTATCATTGATTAAACAGCTCATTACAATAAATTACACTGACAGGATCTAGATTGAGACCAAAGACACTTCAAGCAGTGGATGTTCCTGTAATAGACAATCGCTTGTGTGAAAGGTGGCACAGATCTAATGGCATCAATGTCGTAATCTACGACGAGATGATGTGTGCAGGGTACCGAGGAGGGGGAAAAGATTCCTGCCAGGTCAGAAATGTTTTAAAACTAAATTCAACACAGGCTCAAAATAATAAATCCCGACTTTATTTCAGGGTGACTCGGGAGGGCCGTTGATGCTGGAGAGAAGCGGTAGATGGTTCCTGATTGGGATCGTTTCTGCGGGATATTCCTGTGCTCAAAGAGGCCAGCCGGGAATCTACCACCGTGTCGCAAACACAGTTGATTGGATATCACATATAATCAACTCCTAATCCTTCTATGAAGGGTTTATTTAATTTTTATTTATCCTAAATTCAAAGGGCACAATCTAAATGTATATATGCCGAGAGGTCACTAGTCAGTACTCTCTTAAACATTTTTTTACCATCTAGATAAACGTTGTTTCTATTTGTTACCTAGTATGCCAAATCTTCCATCATAGATTTCTAAAAATTCAGAAAACTTTTTATAGAATATAAAATGATTAACTTTCATGTGGGTGCAACTTTTTTTTCTTCACTCGTGGGCGCAGGGCAGTAGGCTACTGCCAACTCGTTTTTGCATGTTTTCATCCAATATCTCATCCCGAACCTTTGAATAGGGGTAATTTTGATAGAAGCTCCAACACACTTGTTCAAACATTAAATTTATTCAAAATGATAAATTGACAGTTCCTCCTTATACCGGACCTTCTTTGCGATCTAGTTTCATATATTGGAAGCTGAGAATACAATCCTCACACGGCCCTCTGCACAAACTTAGAAAAGAGTTGATCACGTTTTATGACAAGGGCGGTAGATATGCTGCCTGTGTGCCCTCATGAAGGTTAAGACAAAGCAAATAAATCCATTCTGTGATACTCAAAAATTTTAATAGACCCAAGGTTAAATAAATCTTAGCCATTTCCAAAATCAAGCACCAGTATTTCCTGCAATGGAGCATAATAGAAGGATTATTATACTAAAATATTACAACATAAAAAAAATTGTTAAATGATAGATTATATGATAAAACTTAACGTAAAATTTTAATTAAATATTCCATTCATAAATTTAGGTTTCCAGTCTCAATACTCTGCACAACAATTACAAATTATGTATTTTAAAATTTGACTTTCTACAAATTATCTAATCTTGTTTTCAATACTATTCAAATCAATTACACTACAAATTACATTCAGATCTTACAAGTTTTTCCTAAATTATTTCTAATATACCTCAAAACTTATTTGCAGTAAATTACCTATCTGGTACTTTTGTCTGGGCAAAATTTGTATTGATTATAATAACTTTAATAATAGTTTCAGTGGATTATTTTCACTATTATTGCTAAATTTGATTATTTCATAAATTTGACTTGCAAAAACGAATTTGTCGAATTCGACAATTTTGTATCGATTGTAAATTGATAGTTTGATAGGAAAAATAATTGAAAAGAATTTTCCTTCAACATTTGCTTTAATCATTTACTCATCAAGCTTCATCCACTTCAAAAGAAAATCGTGATAATTTTTCTGAAAAGATTTTTATAAACAAAAAAATATTCCATTTGTATAAAAAATTTTATAAATGTTCGCCCGCTCCCATGCCGAGTTGCAATTTGAAAATCACTTCAGTTATTTCCAAGCAGTAAACTTTATTTATTCTTACTAAATTTATTCTTTGAAACAGAGAAAATATGATAGAAGGTATTCAAAAGAAAAAATGTATCTTTTAATCCTCTCCCCTCCCCTAATTATTGTAAGGTTTATATAAATAATTTATGAAAAATGTAGATACCCCAAAATAATTTTTTATCATTGTAAATACTCTTTAGATATGAATGATGTAAAATTGTGTATATAAAATTAAATATTAGCAATAATTTAATAATTTTAATTAAGCAATATTTATGTAATTTACATAATTAGTCCATTTGCAGGTTGCTACAAAATAAATAAACGATTTTATCTTTTTATTGATAATTGGGTTGAATTTTATTAATATTTTGTGTTGAATGGTGAAAAGGCAAATTACACTTTCATATTAAAAATAATTAAAATATGACCTTTATTCCATGTTGGAAAAGATAAAAAGTTATCAATATATATTAATGTTTAGTTTTTGGAAAAAAAAACCATTTTGACAAATCATTTCCATATCAATGTGTAAATAATGATGGTGTACTTTGCTTTTGAATATGATGAGTTGGATGAGTCAACTTATGGTTATGTTATAAGAATAAATATTTTAATTTTTTTTTTTTTTAATCAAAAAATGTCATATTCTAAATGTATTAACACTTGCAATTTAGTATGAAAATAAATTCTATTATTCCACTTATAAATTTGAAAAAGAGATAGAAAAAAATAAATAAAACAAAGCTAAGTATTTTTAGAACGTTCAATTAGGTCAAATAATAAAATATCTATTGTACAATAAAATTCCCATTCAAAAAATTTGCCCTTATTTCATTTAATCATTCCAAGTCACAGTTTATAATCTTATTTAGAAACAGCGTTGATAATTTTATCAGCCGACGGCTTCATTTTGAAGAAAACTTAAATTACGTTTCACCACAAGTGTTAATTAATGGCTATTAACTTGACATTTAATGAGGTAAACTTTTTGTCATTTTATCAATAATTAAAATAATAATTAATTATATCAATAATTAATGCAAAAAATAATAAATCTTAAACACAAATAAAGAAAATAAATATTTTAAAAATCTATGTTTCATTATAAAATTATGATTTAAAAAAATATATTAATAAATTTGCTGGTACATAGGACTTAAAAGGCAGTAGCTGGTTTGTCTGTGATCATCCTGATGTTACTCTTGCTTGTATTGTCTGACAGAGTCTGTTACAGAATTCCAACATCTGTACTGGTTGGTCTGTGTGATATTTTGTCAGTAATTTCCTTTATTCACTCAAACCCACTTGTGTAAATGGCGAAATAACAAATTCCATCTGAAAAACAAAACCAGCATGAATAGGTAAAAACCAGGATTGATCAAAGTCAAACCAAATTGTTGTTCATATAGTTTTGAATCAATGAAACACCTTCTCTGATGATCGAGGAAGAATTCTTGCAAATTTTAAATAGCTAGAAGATCATTGAACTTTATAAAGGAATCACAAGGAATTTGTAATTTCATTATTTGCTCTGATTCGAAGAGTTGTCTCGAAGCGATCAAAAATAAATTCTCAGTTGACCCATACTTCTTAGAAATTCACAAATACATCTATGAAATCAAAGCTTAACAATCATGTATTTGTTTGAGTTCCTAGTCATGTCGGCATTTCTGGAAACAGGCAAGGAACACTGCCGAAGGAAGATAAAGAAAAGAAGTGTTATTGTGTTTTTTATTATTATTTATTGTTGAGAAGCATTAGTTTATTTATAGTATTTGAATGGAAGAATAAAAGGGTATCAAGCCTATACTCATACTGTTGCTAGTCTGACTCCATTATTATTATTATTATTATTATTGGCCATACAAGCCTATCGGAAATGTTTAAATTATGGAACAAGAATTCGAAATTCTAATTCAAGAACAGGAATAAATTTTATAATTTAAAATGGGTTTTTTGCAAACATTTGGCCTTCCAAATTAAGTATTTTAAAAAGATAAATTAAAGCTTTGGATGGCAATAGGATAGATTATTTTATGAGTTAATGTTTGTAGTCAGAACTTTATAGCACTCAGAAGGGATATAGCAAACTTAAGATAGGTTTAAATGTTAGGATGTGAAATGATGTTAGCCGTTAAAACATCCTTAAAATAAATAATAATAATTTGTTTCAACTAGCATCTCAGTAGAACTTCATTAATTACGATATTACCACTGCACAAGTATTTGTGAAATTTGTTGAACTTTTTGTTTTTTTATGGTTATTTCTTTTGTTTATTATTTGTGTTTATTTCTTAAGTTTGTTTTAGTCGCGAGAAGCTTCTTTTTTTTTTTTTTTGCCGATGTTACGACCATTATTCGGGTACATATAGATACATGTAAGGAGGCATAAAGCCCTATTTATACTTTAGAACAAATAAAAGAAAAATAAATAATGAATGTGTGTCTCTTAGTGACCTGTTGTTTCATAATTTGTTGAAATTGTGAATAGCAGTCAAGGCAGTTTAGAAAAACACTTTTTTCATTTTTTCCCTGACTTTTTGACCTTTATTCGGATCGTCTTCAGGGCATAAAGTATGGTGCTCTTCTTGTGGTGTCATATTGGGTTTGGGGTTGTGACACCATAAGGATGGCACCATTTTATGCCCTGAAAATGACCCGAATAAAAATCGAAACGTCGGCGAAAAAAAAATGAAAAAGGTGTTTTTTCTAAACTACCTCATTCTTGACTGCTCTTCACAACTTCAACAAATTATAAATAGAGTAATCCCTTAACACTCGCGGTTTTGATATTGCAGTTTTCACTATTCTCGTATGAAAAATGAGGAAAGTTTTGACATTTGCGGAAGTCTGATGACAAGGCTCAGAATTGATTCTCAGTCGACTTTTTCCTGCTTTCAGCATACTGTCGCTTCTTTCTTAATTTCTTCTCAGTTTGTTTTATTCTCTCGTTGCAGTTGTGTCGCAAAATGCCACCTCTTCTAAAACGGAAAAACCGTCCTGACCCTTGATGAAAAAGTAAAAATTTGAACATGTTACATTTTTTAAATTTTCCATGCAGGCCAGTTTTTCTTCAAAACAGCTCAGGGAAATTTTAACCTTGAGGGACAAACTTATTAAAAAAAAGTAATGGTTTTCGACTCTCTATAATAAATCGAAGTTTTAAGTTTAAATGGGATGTCGAGGCCGCTTCAAATCCTTATGTGGAAATTCTTAAAGAAATTAATTATTCGGCGAAACAGCGAACAATTTATAGTTATTTCTTTCCTTGCACATCAAAAATTACAAACAATGAAAACATGTTCAAACACTGTTATGTCTTCTATTCAGTTTATTTGAATAAACTGATTTTTTGGTACTAAATTGTAACTCAATTTTTGGTGTCATGTAATGTAAACCTCCTTTATAGCATGGGAAAATAGAATCAACATTCCTGGAGTTAACATTCACGGCGGTTTTCTGGAACCAAACATCCGCGAATGTTAAGGGATTACTGTAATAAACATGAAGTAAAATGGCTGTGCTGAACTGTTAAAAAAAATCCGTTTATCTTATTTTGTATTAAATAGTTGTTATAATTTATTAAGGTGAATAGTTTATGTATTATTTATAAATACATCGTCAAAATCGGGAAATTCGACCGTATGTTACAAAATAAAACATTTTTCAGGGATTTTGAAGTTAAGCGGGTAATTTTAAGTGCGCTCTTTCGCCAGAGCCGGGAGACTCTGGAGTGTCGTCTGTTATCACCTGATTATAGTTTTTGTTTTGATCTCAGTTGGCGTAGTAATAACATTGGACGTTCTCAGGGAAAAAATACTAATCAGAGACGAGGGCGAGCGGCTCCCCTGGATGAAATCTGACAGTCGGCGGAACTTTGCCGGCCCCGGCTACTCGTCATGAAGTCACTAAGGAGAGGCCAGCCTTCGCCCGAGAACTTGAACGTTCTACGTCTCTTTTGAATTTGTGACATGCAATAGAGATTTTCCCGAGGGGCCGAGGAGGGCGATGGATTCCGAAGAGGACTGGTCCTGAAGTGAACGGTCGAAGGAATCCTTTAAAGGACGGGCGCCTTCACTCTTCCGTCGTCCGATTAGAAACGGGGGGAAAATAAAAAAAACAACGATGATCCACACGTCGAGACACAGGATCGAGGTGAGATTTGTTATTTCAAACGAGCCCCATTGATTTCCCGGGCCGGTGACGGTTCGATTTTCCAATTGCGTTTTAATTTCCCCTCTCATCGTTATCCTTTGTGTTTGTGTCCGTTTGTTGATAATGGAATTTCTCAGCTGTGTTCCAAGGACTTCTCCCCCGACCTCTTCAGATTATTATTATTCCTTGTTTTTGTTCCATTTGTTTTTTCCTTTAGTTTCATTTTTAGTTCTTTGACACGCTCATCGCTCAGAAAGGAATTAAGCCTTTTCCCCCTCGATTTGCTTAATTTTTAGTTTTTTCCTCTTTATTTTCTTTTTTTTCTTTCTTACCAGTACTATTCTGTTTCCGGCCAGAAGTGGCAATACGAATAGTATCAAGTACGGAAAATCGCCAAAGGACGGAGAACAGTTATTTTGTCACAAATGGAAAATGGTAAATATCATTTTGTCCGCTATTCCGCAGTAGTCCAGGTAAAGAAAATCACTTTGTCGCGTAACGCTCCGCTTTTAAAATCCCTTTGTCCGCAGTCCGCACGTCGGTAGTAAGTCGTAATTGTTGATTTTTCGACGAAAACCCGGCCTGGAAAATGCGACGCCAGATTATTTCTGACCCTTGTTCAAAGTGCAACGAAGATAATTAAAAACAAACCCGATATATTTTTTCCTCTGTTTGTATTTCGGTTTATGAAAGTGGTTTTTTCTTATTGGAACACGAGTGCCTTTCAGTGCAGAAGGGAGTACGAATGGATACACAAATTTTTTGTTCGATGCAGAAGGGAGGAAGAATGGATTTTCAAATTTTCTACGTTAGTTATTTTTATAAACATTTATTTCATGTACTTTGTTTGATTTTTGTCAATTGTTCACTTTTATTAACTGTTAGTTATCAACTACCCTGACAATTGGTAGAGTTAGTGCTTTTTTTTACTTTATTCCTTTAAAGAAATATTACGTTATTTTGCCTCTTTGGGATAAAAGTGCCATTCAATTCAGAAGGAAAGAAGAATGGATATTCAAAGTTTTCACGTCAGTTATTTTTACAAAAACTTATTTCATGTACTAACTTTTACAATTTACTTATTTGTTTGATTTCTGTCTATTTTTGGCTTTTCTTGAATGGGTAAACGTTCACAACTGTCCTGAAAATTAGTAATTTTTTTCCTTTATGCCATAAAAGAAATATTATGTGTTATTATGTTGTTTTCCTTTTTTTACTTTCTCCCTTTAAAGAAATATATATATTTTCCCTCGGAATAAAAGTGCCATTCAGTTCACAAGAGGAGGAAAATGGATACTCCAATTTTTTGTTCAATGCAGAAGGGAGGAATAATGGATTTTTCAAATTTTAACATCAGTTTTTTTTTTTAATATTAATATATTTCATGTACTAACTTTTTACAATCTACTTAGTTATTTGATTGTTATCAATTTTTGGCTCTTGAAGGGGTAAACGTTCACAACTGCCCTAAAAATTGATATTACTTTTTTATTTTATTCCAGTAAAGAAATATTATGTGTTATTACGCTTGTTATCCCAACTTAAAAAATTTCATTTTCATATACTTGTATATTTTAAGATTTTGACTACTTTTATAAGTGCCTCCTCATTAATTTCTTTAGGTGTTATTATTGGCTTTCCTAAGACAGACCCAAGTAAAATTTTAGATGTGTGACATCGATTATTAATATGATGCCGAATCAAAAGGTTTCTTTCATCTTTCACCCCTTTTTTTTTAAACATCTTCAGGTATCATATTTCCAAAGAGGAAGTACATAATACAAAATTTGACATATGGGCGGAAACTAAAGGTTTCCTTCATCCCCCATTTTATTAATTTCTAGGATCTTGTTTCTGCTCAATTATATCTGATGCTGGATATTGGTCTGCGAGTCTGTAAACTTACGTTGAAAGTTTACTTATTGGTGTCCATGTTTACTCGAGGTTTGTCAGACCCCCAATAAGTGGGGGCTGCTTCAACATTAGTTCACCAATGCTAGACCAGCCAGTCAGGCTAGGTTATATGCAACAAATCCGTTAGTAAAGAGTTAAAGACAGACCCAATAATTAACCCAGTGGCGGTTCAACATCTATTTGTGATTTGACTCAATTCTACATGTTACCTACCTCTTTACCAATTTAAGCACATTGCCAGATTCCAATCTTTAACTTTTGAAAGCAAAAGCCACAATGATCCTGCTTCTTCCTGCTGTCAGCAGATCTGTTTCAGTGTTAAGATTTTTCTCAGCTTAGCAAGAGGTACTCTCCATTCTTCTTTAAGTTGGCAACTGAATTATTCAATTCAATCCTTCATACTCATTTTATATCTAATTAATCAAAATTGCATCAGATAGATTATTAGACCAGCTTAGAACTAAATGTTGTGCTTTAACACTACTTGCGCTTCTTTCTGATTGGTTCCTGTGTGTCTCCATGTTAATGGAGCAAATCCGTAGAATAACATAAGGAAAAAATAAGCTCCAACTCCAGTTTTCATTTGGATCAATCAGTACACTATATAAAACTAATTTTCCATTCTGGGTCTTATCTGCCCAAGATTTTCGATTTCCAGAATGGTTAGGAACAATTTGTCATAATTTAGCATTCATTTTGTCAGATTTATAGCTATCTCCAATTTTTTACTGTCCATGGTTTTCTGATGATTTTCTCTTAAGTCTAGCTTTATTTCAACATTAAAAAGTTCCTTTGCTACTTATACTGTCCTCTGAATGTATAACTTTCATTGAAGTTTGTAAAATCTCTGAAGTAATCTAACGAGATGTCTGAAATTAAAATTTTTAATTAAAAATATTTCCAAATAAACAGTGAATAAATGTGTATTAAAATTTCTGATATTGAATTTACACTGTGTATTATTTTATTTAGCAGTGGTTAAAACTTAATCCATCAAGAAATAGCGTAATAGCCAAGAAGTTATTGAATATATAATAAAACAGCTTTATGTAATAGGTTAAAAATTTGGATTTAACAATGACCTACAAAAACAGACTGTTTTTACTTTGTGAGCTTTCAGTAATTACATCACCATCATCAGAGCTCTAAAAACAATTAATTAATGGGTGTGAAGGTCTTTCCAAATAACAGGAAATTGAAGAAGAACTGATGAAATTGCAAAATTTTTATAGCCATGATGATGTTGATCTACCGAAAGTTTGCTAATTAAACAAACTCAGGCCAGCCCATCCTACTGATCGACTATTTTACTCCAAGTTTTCCCAATCACATCTACAACCTGTTACAAATACATTTTTACTTTTATTTGTTTTAATTTTTTTTTTTTGTACACGCTTTTTTCCACTTTGTTTATTTATTTTAATTGATTGATTTGTTTATTTATTATGATTGTTTTGAGTGTTAGTAACGCTAATTGATTCTTCGTTTCCAGGCCAAGAAGAAGGATAAAAACAGAAACATACATGTGGGTTTGATATTACACTTTTATTTCTCTTTCTAATCCCTTTTCTTTATTAAACACCATTTCTTTTTTTTCTTTTTCTTCTTTTTTACTAATTCATCCAGTACATTTTCCAATTTTCCACTCAGTGCCTTATTCCTGTGTGTTTACTTAAAGATGATTTTTCTACTTAACAGCAGAGTATTTTTTAATAGTTTTATTTTTTATTTATTTATTATTTGTTGTGTTATAGCTAGCTAGAGTATTCCTTGAGGATGATGCTCAAATAAATAAAAAACTCCCAAAGGAATTACTTCTAAGGTATTTATTTTATTTTATTTATTTATTTATTTTTTTTTACTTGGTGTCACTTATATTTTACATTGATATTAGTGATTATTAAACAAATTTATTTTTAAGGATTTTCTCTTACCTCGATGTTGTTTCGTTATGTCGGTGCGCCCAGGTATCGAAATCCTGGAATATCCTAGCACTTGACGGATCCAATTGGCAGAGGATCGACTTATTCAACTTTCAGAGAGATGTCGAGGTCTGTTTGCTTTAAAAAAAAAAATTGTTTAAAAAAAATTGATTTTGATTTGGCGCAGGGACCCGTGATAGAGAACATCTCTATACGATGTGGAGGCTTTCTCAGGAAACTGAGTCTCAACGGATGCCAGTCAATCGCAGACGGCTCAATGAAGACTCTTGCTCAACTCTGCCCGAACATTGAAGATTTAAATCTCAACAAATGCAAAAAAATCACAGATAGGTATTTATTATTTATTTATTTAATTTAAAAATGTGTTTATATATATTTTTTATTATTATTTTTTTTTATTGCAGTACTTGCCAAGCACTCAGTAGGTACTGCTCTAAGCTGAGTAGATTAAATGTCGGTTCTTGCTGTAAAATAACAGATTTATCTTTAAAATCCCTTGCTGATGGGCAGCATAATTTAACCCATGTAAATATTTCTTGGTGTGACAACATCACTGATAATGGTATATATAAACTTTTTTTAAAAAAATAAATGTTCTTTCTTGAATGAATCTTTTTTGGTTTGAAGGTGTTGAAGCATTGGCTAGAGGTTGTCCGAAGCTTAAATCTTTTGTATCTAAAGGCTGCATACAGTTGACGGACAAAGCTGTTGCTTGCCTTGCTCAATACTGCACAAATTTGGAAGTCGTGAACCTACAGGAATGCGTGGTTTGTATCTTTTCTCATTTGAACCTTCAACATTGTTTAGGACATCGACTAATACAATTTTAACAGAATGTTGAAGACAACGGGATCGGGAAACTGGCAGTCAACTGTCCCAAACTCCATAATTTGAGCCTGTCGGGTTGTGCAAGATTGACAGATTTGTCATTGGTCAGTCTTGCTCAACATTGCCACCTTCTGTCCACTTTCGAGGCTGCTAGGTGCAATCAGTTCACGGACACCGGATTTCAAGCACTATCAAGGGTATTTAAAAAAATTTATTAAGTGAATTTTTTTGATATTTATTTTTCTCTTTGTTTCAGAGCTGTCGACTCCTCGAAAAGATGGATTTAGAAGAATGCGTCCTTATTACAGATCAAACATTAATTCACCTTGCTATGGGTTGTCCACATTTAGAAAAATTGGTATAGTTTATTAGACAAATATTTTTAAATAAAAATTGAGAATTTTTTTAAATTTTTCATATAATTTGAATAGAGCCTATCACATTGCGAATTGATAACAGATGATGGAATCAGACATTTAGGCACTTCCCCTTGTGCAGCTGAACATTTGACTGTACTCGAGCTGGATAACTGCCCACTTATCACCGACTCATCACTCGAGCACCTCATCACATGCCATAATCTTCAACGTGTAGAATTGTACGATTGTCAACTGATAACCAGGGCAGGAATTAGACGTCTCAGGGTAAATATTCGACGGGACGTTTGTGTCGATAATGACTGACGTTCCATTTAATTTAATGTTACAGAGCCATTTGCCGAATATAAAGGTGCACGCTTATTTCGCCCCAGTCACTCCTCCTCCTTCCACTGGCGGTACGAGACAGCGCTACTGCAGATGTTGTGCTATTCTTTAACAAGTTATGTTTTTCTTCTTTTTTTTTTTTTTTTTTCTTTTTAGATATTCATTTTGGTATGATATTACCACTATGTGTAAATAGCATTCACTTATCACAAGAAAAAAATGTAAATATTTTTATATTACCTTTGACTATTATCTAAATTGATTTTATGTTGTTTTTATTTTTTACTTTTATTATAACTATTAATTTATCTGTCTGCTTCTTCATTCGTGAATGTATACAATAAAAAAGTTGCAGATAATGACTGAAAATGTATTATCGTTTAATATTAATTTTTTTTCCATTGCTTATGGCATTTTGTCACATTGTCCGTAATATACTAGGCCAAAGTTAAAAGTTTTTAATTTTAGAATTGATGTTTTTTTTTTAACTAGTTTTATTTCTTTTTTTGTACAATTTAATTAATGTTCTAGTTTCCATCAGAAGCTAAAATAAATATTTAAAAATTAAGTATTATAAATTACACTCATTCATCCTGTACATGATTATCTTGATGATTTGACTGAATAAAGGCTATTTTGTAATTGATTGACAGGGCAAGTAGGTACCAGGGCATATATGGCAGAGGGGTAAAGGAGAGGGTGATAAATTGTCCAAGGGAAGTTCGATGAGGACTCCTATTGGCCTAGATCCCTTTTGAGATACCTAATTGCCAAAACTTGGATCCATCAGACAACACTAAAAATAAATCCTACGTTCAATGGGAATTTAGCCCGGGCAGAGGCATGCGAAAAAGTTTATCAAAGGACCATCGTATAACTACTAAATCTAGGATGTACTAGGTCTGGAATAATAGTTTAACTGCCAACTGGGCATTGCACTCTGGCGTATGTAATGGCTAAGTGGTGGAAACGGGTCTGTGCAGATATTGCCAGGAAAAACGTGTCCCACAGATCGTACAGTAAAATATGTTTGCATAACAATAATTAGTTTTGCTGTTTACTTTTATTTATAACAATAAAAAAGTATAACAATTTAGTATTTAGTCGAAAGTCGTAGGTTCGAATCCCACTCGTGACACTGCTTTTTCATCTCAACCATGACAACGAACAAAGTCTAATTAATTTAAAAAATGTATCAGAATTATATTCATGATTATTTATAGATCGTGAGATGTGGTTAGGTGTGATATTGCATCTCATGATCTCTTAATAACCATAACTAACGGTCGCTAAACACCTCAATTATAAATATATTTTTTTCTCTTTCCAAAAGGTAGATTTAAACTGAGAAGGCTGATCAATCACCAAAGAAAATATTAACCTCACAATTATATTAATGTCCATCCAATACCAGGAATGATTTTGGTGTAAGAGATTCCGTTCAATGGATAATAATAAAAACATTAATGACAACTATACCAAAAACATAATTTTAATAAATAATTTAATAAACTCAACATTAGTGTTATTTTATTTTTTTTTTACTATGGGTTTAGTAGGTGAAAACATAAATAAAAAAGTTTCACTCTCACACAACAAATTTAAATTTTTTTTAAATATATTTTATACAGTTAATTTATCTTTTCAAAAAGTTTATAAATATAGTAACAATATTTTTTTTTATAACAAGTTATACATTAAAAAAATATAATAAATTGTTGCACTTTTATAAAATGCTTTTGCCAAAAAAAAGAAAAAATTTGGGCAAAGACATGCATTTCATTGGTCCCTAGTATTTTTTCCATTTGTGTTTTAATATAAATTTTGTTTAATTAATTAATTATATATTGCATTTAAAGCATAAAGTTATATAGATTTTTTTTACACTGCGAAGGAACAATATATAGTTATTTATACTATGATTATTTCTATTTTGGAGATTCTCATATGTTCCAGAGTTTAGCACTGTATTTCATGATTTTCTCAGTGGGTCTAGACTCTCGATAGAAAAATCTTCATTGCCAAATGACAAACCCCGACTGAAACCATCCTGTAAAAAAGAAAAGAAAATTATTCATAAATTAATAACATTAATTACATTAGTCCTGAATGACTTACTTTCATTTCTAAAATCCTTTTGTCGAGCATTCCGATGGCATTTTCAAGGTCAACAGGAGCATTACTAAAATCTCCCATGCCGAAAGGATCCGAACTGCTTTCTGCTGATGAAAAGTTGTCTTGGTTTCGAAATGGCGAAGGCGCATTTACCGGAGTGGGAAATGTCGAATTGAATTTATTTCTACTTCCGGCTTTCGGAGGGGGTGCCAGGAATGGTGCGTTTGGAAGTGTTGCCTTCTGATGGTTCATCCCATTGTGATTGTTATGGGGGAAGACGGGCAAAGTTTGCTCCACCTCTGTTGCTCTGGGGTTGAAATCGTCGTCCAGTTGGTCCAAAAGCAGTCCTTCAAGCTTCGTTCCGACACACGGTGTTGTATCACTGAAAAATAAAATTTACTTGGCGTCTTTATCTTTATCGTTTAAAAAGCGATGACTCACTTTACGTTGCTGTAGCTCTCAAATGATCTCGGTGGGACTGGTGGTACCGACTGCCCAGTTGGTGCAGAAGGGACTTCATTTAAATTCAACAAAAGGCCTTCAAAATATTTTTAAAAAATTTAATATTCAACTATAAATAAAATTACATTACTGTTACACACCATTGGTGTGATCAGTCGTGTTTCCGTTAAGTTTTTCAGGAGTGCTTCCTTCAGCTGGTAGCTCATCAACCACTAACATATTAGTGATTTTATTCCTTCTCATGTATCCTTCAAGGTCCTGAAGTGTTTTTAACAGATAATTTCGATTATTACACACTTTATAACATTCTGTAATATGCTGGGTGTTGGTCTACGACTCTGTGAACTCATGCTGTACCAGTATTGGATCATCTTCACTCTGGGTTTGTTGAACTGCTTAAAGCAATTTGGCATTGTGAGGAACTGTTTCAGTTCAGTTAATAGTTCCTCACTGAAGATGGCACAATACCAAAATGCATTTGAATTGTTAAATCAATCCACAAGTGAAGTTGGACCCAATGCCGTTCAACATGAATTCTATAACATGTTTAGGGTAAGGAATTTTTAAATTGCAATTAAATATCAATGTGAGGTCTGCCAGGTAAGAGACTGTTTTATTATCCCTAATCATCTTGTTTGTCTATTCTCTTGTTATTTTGTGTTATTGTGTTGTTTTGTTGTAAGCATAAAATATTAATTGACAATATAACAGAGAACAATCACAGAAATAAGTCAGACAGATGAAACTAGGGATAATAGGCAGGCCAGGATGATCAGGGAAAATCAAGCAGCCCTAGTCTTAATTCAAACACAAGAAATTATCATAACATGCAACATAAACTCCCAACTGGCTTTTTGAATAATTATATTTAAGAATATGGAACAAACATACCGTTGCTTGACCATTCAGCACATCTGAAAGTCTTTCCCTAAGGACAGACGATTCATTTTCAAGCTGCTTCACTTTCTGTTGGAGCAAGATTATCCTCCTCTGCACTTCTAAATCCTTACCAGACGTTTCAAGAAACCTCCTGAAAGTTTGGATTTTGAATTTCAGAACGACAGGGGGGAAAATTAAAATAAATTACTTATAGGCCAGATCAAAAGCCTGTCCAATAGTGAGCGTTATCTCTTCAGCGAGCTTATCACTCACAAAAACGAAACACATGTGTTTTTCAGAGTCTAAACCATTTTTGGCGATGAATGAAAAAGACTTTTTCTCCCCTTTATCATCTGCGCAGTATGATATCCTGTGTAGAGGATATTGGTGCATAATTCGCTGCAAAATCAAATCATCAGATTGATAAATGCGAAGAGATATCGCTGTAATACCTTAGTCTTTGGTTCTTGAATTGCAACTCCGTCTATACTTATGGTTAGTTCTACTTTGGGTATTTTTGTACCCTCGGATTTTTTTATCTGTTGATTAAATTTCAGTTTCCTTATGGCTTCTTTGACTACATCTATTCCTTTCGGCTGGTCCACTTCGGTATTTCCCATAAACTTAAAACAAATATAATAATTTATTTAACATTTATAAAAATAAAGATCAATCCTTACCTTCACTAGATATGCTATGTGCCCTTTCTGTAAAGTGTCTGGTGGATGTATCCATTTCCTGTTACCTATAATTAAAAATTAATTATACCAATGGTATAGAAAGAATTATAAATGGATTAATCTGACCTTTATCATTCTTATTTTGTGCCCACTTCAAAAGCGCAGAATTCCGCATGATATCGCTGAAAAAGAAGTAGAGATTTTTTTTTAAACTGACAAATTTAATATCTATGCAAATTATTACATATCTAGTATTAAGGGAAACTGTGATAATCATTTTAAAAATTAAATGAAAATCTTTTCTTACATAAATTCCCAGTTTAACTACCTATCTTGTATAATTATCTTTCCTTCATCCTAAAAAAAGTTAAACCTTGAAAATCATAGAGCTTTATTTGCTAGCACTTTTTTAACACATCTGTACAATGCCGTACAAAAGGTGAGGGCCACGACATAGAGATGATTTATTATGTCATATTTTAAACACGACTGTACTGTGTTTAGATTTTATTTGTATTTATTCTCATTCATGGTAAGTATTTTGTAACTCGATGTATTTTCGGCTAATTTGTTTCTTAAAAAAAGACCTTTTAGCACAAAATTGTAAGGCCTTGGAACGAATAAATGTTTATATTCCTCGAATTTGGAAATTTTCTATGCTGTTTTTTTATTTTTATACATTAGAATCTTTGCTATCTATGTCATAAGGTGAACTTTTTATCCAGAAAGAAAAAATGTAATACATTTTAATGTCCTAAAATATTTATTATTGACATGGTAAAAGTTAAAAATCTATTTGGTTAAACATTTCAAAAACAAAAAAAATTCACTGCATTTTTGTCTCATTGTCAACTGATTTCTACAAAAGAAAAAACAAACATTTAGCTGTGATTATTCAAATGTATTCATGTGTTCAATTCCTATAAATGAACCAACCACTTGCAAATAAAACTAAAAGTTTTACATAATTTCATCAACAACAGTTATTTAACAATTAAAAAGAAAAATATATACAAATCTATTTATGTTGTTGCTTTTTATATTGACATTGATCAAATAATTTTTAAATTATATTAGAAATAACCCAAGGAAAAATATATACAATTTTTTAGTTCCTTGGTCTGTACATTTTTTTAAAAATCTGTTTATTCGCAGCTCGTGTTTTTTGCCAGCATTTTTGTCCTCTTATCTGTGCATGTGCTTTCACTTGTATCTGATTGTTTTGTTGTTTATTTCTTGCCTGTCCTCCCCCTGCTTGGTTTTTGCGTAACTGGTTATCTTTCTTCCATTCAGTGTATGGGTGTGCATTTTGCTTGTCTGTCTATTTTCACTTGTATCTGCGTTTTTTGTTCTTTTTTTTACTTGAGTGGTGCATTTGCCTCTTTTCTCCTGTTTGTGTTTTTCCCTGTTTTATTTCTTCTTGCCTTATTTGTCTTGCCTGTGTCAGTGTGTGAATTTTGATTGTCTGTGCCAGCATTTTCACTTATACATCTTGCTTGTGTTTGAGCATTTGCCTGTTTTCTCCCTGCTTATGTTGTTTTTTCTATATTTAATTGTGTTTTCTTTCTTCTTGCCTGTGTCTGCTATTTTGCATGTCTGTATATTTTCATTTACATCTATTTTTTTCTGCTTGTGTTATGCATTTGCCTTTTTACTGTACTAGTGTTTTTTTGTATTTTCCTGTTTTCTTTCTTCTTACACCTGTGTCTGATTTTGTTTGTCTATAATTTCACTTGTATCTTTTTTTTTGCTTGCTTGTGTTTGTGCATTTGCCAATTTTCCCTCTGCTTGTGTTTTTGTTTATTTGGCTCTTTTCTTTCTTCTTGCCTGTGCTTGTCTTTTTTGTTTATATATTTGTATACATACATACATAGAGAGAGAGAGAGAGAGAAAAAAAATGAGTGAGAGTGATGGTGTGAGTGGAAGTAAGATAGACTGATATATANTATATATATATATATAGAGAGAGAGAGAGAGAGAGTGAGAGAGAGAGAGAGAAATTGTGTCCAGCAGTTTAGTATATTTTTTAAATGTATGTGTATAATTGTGGGTTTTTTTATCCTACTACAAAAAATACAATTTTTTTCATAAAAATATTGTATGCATTACTAATGAACCGAAGTAATAATGCAATAATTTTGGAAATTATTTCCATTAATGGAGGTATAATCGTATTACATTATATGTATTACGTATTTTCTTTTGAAAAGAAACTACAAAAATGAAATCATACAATATATTTATTAGACATAATTACATTTGATTAGTAACATTACCATTTGACATAAACTAATGAAAAAATATATGTTTTATTATGGAAATTATGGCTTTGTGTAATATATTATCAAACCACGTAGAGGTTGAGTGGAAACAGAGCAGAAATTGTATCACATCAAGCCAACACTTCCCGGAATTTTCCTATTTTACATGCCACTCCCGCCGAGATAAAGGCTCATGCCAAAAACAGGGAGATAAAATTCCCGCTCATTGAGTTCACGATACAACTCTCTCGTGATAAGGAGCCCGGGGGGAGCCAGTAATTTTTAAAGAGGGCAGATTTATATTTTTCGATTTCACAACAAGACCTTGGGGTGCAAGGCAGTACCAGGCTCACTTCCACTCCTTCCTCGTCTCTTATTCCCAACGGAGCTGGGAGGAACGGAGAGAGATCCAATTGGCCCCCACTTCAGGCTCCGCGGCCACACGGCTCGCCTTTACGCAATCCTTCGCAAAATTTAATAGAATGGACTACTTTTGTTTTCCCATTTTTTTTTAAATCTTTCCGCCTCCAGATCCTGCTTGGAAACTACGCGGATTGATTAAAACAATGTCGAGGCAACTGCCTCAAAGTCAAATATTCAAACACCAACGACATCCACTATGGAACAAATTCTCATCGTACCATAGTACCGCACCATCTGAACAGTAACTACCTAACGAATTGAATTAATGCTGTTATATTCGAAGGGCAGAACGCAGTAAAAGGTCATTCATGGATAATTTAATTTAATTGGGACGATACCAGGCTGTCGTCAAAGCCTGTCTCTTTATTTTCGATAGGGAAACGTATCGTCAGTCTTAGTTTGTTTGGCTGTCTTCTTGGCTTGTTAAACGTTCCGTTTAAAATGGCTAAATTGCTCGTAAGAACCACGTTGTTCCGATTCAATCTGCTGTTTAGAATAATGACTGCACAATTCGACAGTCGCAATGGTCGTCATAATTCATGCACACAATTTATCCTAAGTAACTAGTCATTTTATCGAATCGAACTCTTTACAGGTGTTTTTTATGGTTTATCTGTTGCATAATGTGTGCATGTGTAATAGGAAAAAAATGGAGGAACATCGACTTATAAGAAAAAAAGTGACCTCCGCCTCTTCGGGAGACAAAAGATTGGGGGCACAGGTTTACGTCCTAGTACCAGGCCCCACGACGTTGAAATGAACGAAATCTATTCAGGTTGACAGACTGAAGGAGATACGTCTAAAGTACAACGCTTCGTTTGTACATATAATCACATAGCTTCATAATAGTAATGAAGCTGAAGGAAACAGTCGATCAGCAAACTGGTAGACCAACAAACGTTAAGATGGAAATGATGAATGGTGGAGTGAGTGCGATGTTCAATCCTTTTTAAACAGTTAGCTCCTACTCACAGTAAGTACTTAGTATTATTTACTTTATGTGAGTAGGAACTATCTTTTTAAAAAGGATTGTTACAGATGGTGTAGTTTTTTTTTTCTTTTTCTTTTTTTTATTGCCATCTTATTTTCTAAAATGAAAGTTAAAATTTTGAAGTGTAAAGGATGAACCAGATCGGTCATAACCCTAATAGAACCTTTACATCTATTTTGAAGGTTCGTTAAATGTATAAATAACCAGAACTTCTCTATTGTGCCATTGTAAAATCTTCAATACTGAACTGCTCACGTCTATGCTGAAAGTGTTGCTATGCATGAAGGGCGTAGGGATCTTTGTACTAAGAGCTGGACAGTTTCAACTTTAGGCATAGGATTTAGTAGCAATTAAAACCAAAAGGAGAAAACTAGCCATTCTTATAGGGTGCAAAGGAATCTTAGTTTAAACTGCTACACAGTCGGAACCTCTTGTTCCTTGGTATGCTGCAGACAGCACAATATCAAGTCTAAGATTTCATAGCAGTTAAAACGAAAATTAGAAAACTAGCCATCCTTCTAATATGGCTATGGCATATCATGGAGGACAAGGGATCTTAGTTTAAATAGTTGGACTGTCAAAACCTATGGTTTAATGGCATGCTACAGACATAACAACAGAATTTAGTGGTATATCACAAATTTAGCATCAAGTTCATAGCTGCTATTACGAAAGAGAAAAAAACGGTCCTTGAAGTATTGCAATGGCATTGTATCATGGTGGAAATAGGGATCTTTGTTCCAAGAGCTGGTAGACACAACTCCATTTTCATTGTTAGGTCCAGGACGTAGTTGTTATGAAACTTATGGCAATAGAGGGAGTACATAGGAATTTTTGCTCCAAGAGCTGTAAAGTCTGAACATAAGTTTCTAGCAGTACAGTAGTTCTCAGAGGTTAGAACGAAAATTAGAAAAAGCGCCAATTTTAATACGCTTATTGAATAAGACATATCATAGACAGCGTGGAGAGTCTCAGTATCAATGTAGAGGGTTAAACGAAAATGAGAAAAATATAATTTTAATAAGTTGAAATTTCTCCAAGTTGTCTGCGGGCTGATAAACATGAAACCACTGCATATGCCAAAATGCGTCTGACAGTCCAACTCAGCGAAAATAGGCAGACCAAATTTCAAATCCTAATTTGGCTAAACTTTTGGATTTAGCAATTTAATCGAGTATTGTAGCAGTTACGTGGAAAAGTAAAAAACGAGCTATGGCGAGGTATAATAAATTACATGGTCATTTAAGTTCTGGCCTGTTCAAAATTCTGGTTCGGATATACATGCCATAGAAATGGAAAACTATTTAAATATACGAATGTTAAATCCGTGAAGTAAATGCTATACATGCCCTCTTGAAATAATCGACGTAAGTATGTACAGTAATTATATGCAATCATTTTATGAGTGGAGTATATATTATTAACAGCGCGAAGACACACACCAAGCGTCTTAATTTTTAAAACAACTGAATAGCATGATGGAGGATATATAAAGACCAAAAACTTTTACATTACAAAATCATATTATGTGGGAAACATGCAAGGGTTATGGTTTGTCAAATGGTTTTGTTATGAGTGAAACTGAAGAGATCATTGAACTTTCTAGTTTTATAACTCGCAAACCTTTGAATTTTATTTTGCCCAAGCTTAATTTGGTTACAATATTTATCCTTCTAATCCGTGGGTCTCATAAACGCTATTTCATTTTGAATGCGTTATGAAAAGAAAGCCGCATAAACTAACGTTATCCAAACGGCTGTATTTATCAAACAATTAACTTTTTGTTTACGACATCATCTGACCAATTTCAGAGTGGTCTTAAGAAAATGTTGATGCTTTTATACAAGTCCGAGGTGGCTCAATTACATAAAACCTTATATCAACTTCGCCCCGAAAATAACAGGACGTTTTCACTCGACATCCGGAAGCCCTTATCTGATGATTCGCCAGCATATCCGGTGACGGAAGATCACTTATTTTGAAAGCCATATACACCGCCGACAGTCGTATCAATTATTGACTTTTACTTTTGTATTATTCAAAAGGGACGAGTTTGGTCGATAATTGGTTTAACTAGGAGAGGAACACATACCCATGACCACAGATAGCTTAGAATCAACAAAAACACTATTGAAAGCATCGATACTAGTAACTATCAGTAAACAATTATTTGCCCAATTTGGTCAAAAACAAATTCAGCTTTAATGTATAAATTTTGCAAATATTCACATTCAAAATAGATCACCCCAGAAAAAACGACCAGCACCATCATATTTGACCCATATTATACCATTATACGATCCAATTGAGTTAGTTAAGCAAATCGTTTGTTTAACTGGTGCAAATCACGATCAATCAAATCTAGTAAAATAAACTACATCGGTTGTATTTTTGTACCCCATCCAGGAAATGGAAAGCTGGCATCAGTCGCCCGTATTAACGTTACGTGACAATGGTAAGTGAGGTATGTAAAATAGCGGTCCTTATAAGTATTAACTGACGTCATGTAATTAAAACAAAGTAGCACTTTCTTTTTTATAGTATAATGTGTCCCGAAATATATTTTTTGTAATTGATTTTTATGTTTAAATTAGGCTTTATGGCTTATCTACAACTTACAATTTCACTTAATTCAAAATGGATATTTGTTAATTTCCCATTGAACTAGACAAGTAATCTATCAACTACAATAGAAAATAGTTATTTTATTTCTAAACTAAGCATAATTTTTAACATGATTATAATAATTTAAAAAAAAAGCACAGTTAATACAAGGCTGAGTTAAAAATATAAACTTGGAACCATGATTTTTATTTATTTTTTTAAATGAATTTATAACAAAAATTTTGATTAAATAATAGCAACATAAAATTGTTTGAAAATTTGTTAAAATTGTATGAGATTTGTGACTTCAGATAATCATTAGGGAGTATATTTAGGCCGATGTCTGACTCAGTCAGGGCTTTCTAATATCTTAATCTGTTTTTTATCTGCTTTATCTGTTTGTATGTTTATCTGTTACAAAAAAATCGATGAAAACCCAAAAGATTGGTTATTTTAAAAGAACAAATTTTAAAAAAGCTGGTCGATTCTGGTCCGTTCATACTCTCTTTTTGTCGAGACCAAGTTAATATAAAGAAATCTCTGTAAGAAAAATTATAAAATAGTACCGTTTTCTTTTCTTTGTCTTTCCACAAAATCCTCAAAAGAAATTAAATAAACATAGTCAGAAAATTTAGTATTTTCCTGTGCATATTGGTGTACAAGAATTTCTTAGAAACTGACTATATTTGTTTATTCGGTTTTATGTTTATGTGTGATGAAGTTGAAATAAACACGGAATCTCCTAAGAGGAAAACTGAAAAACATCAGAAGAAAAGTAAAAACGTAGGTAGTAAAATAAAGTTACATTGGTCAGTCTGTCTTTTTCTTCCTGAACAGATAAAGACACAAAATCCAGAAGAGAAAAAAGCATTTCATCGCTTTCACAATACACGGACGACAGACGTGAAATTATGCTAAACAAATCGATACGGCGGGTAACTGGCTTAACGTTCCTCAACGCTGGCGAAATTAAAATACAAAAGGAATCGCTCAAGAAAATAAAGGACGAATTGGAAGAATAAAAAATGGAACAGTACAAAGGGAAAACGATTTTCCAATCGACTAGTTTTTTACTGCCATAGCGTTTTCTAATCAAGGGCTTCTAGTGAAGATGAGGCTGTTAAATTTCTAAGGGAAACAAAATACTTTTCCGGTGCAGAATTAATAAACAAATCATCGACTTACTACTCAAGACTAATTTATTATTTTTAACTGCTTTTATTACAGCCTAATATCCAGAACATTGAGTACTTCGTTTGTTGCCCGTGTGCCTTTCAGTCAAACTGTTTGTTGTTTTTTTAACTTGTTGTAAAGCTATAATTGTCAAAAACTAAGCTGGTCCGTCTGTACTCGCTGTTTATGTGGTTTTGTTTTTGTGTATTGATAAAGTTAAAACAAACGAGGAATCTCTTAAGGAGAAAAGTATCAAAATATCAGAAGAAAAGTGAAACCAATAGTGTAGATAAAAATTGGTCGTTACCGGTGCTTCATTCTCCCTTTTTCTTCTGAACAACGAGATGAAGACGCAAAATCGAGAAGATAAAAACAACGTTGCATCGCTTTCTCAATACACGACAGATAGACGTGAAATTATGCTAAACACAACGATCCGGCGTGTAACTGGTTTAACGTTCTTCAGGTCTGGCGAAGTTAAAATACAAATGGAATCTCTTCAGTAGTCTGCTAAATTCCAAGAGAAACAAACATTTTTGTTGCTTTTCGAATTTTTTAAACTGTTTTTAATACAGGTTGAAACGCAGAACTTTGGGTATTTTTGTTCGTAATCTTTTCAATCTAATTAAATCTTTTATTTGTTGTTTGTATTAAACTGACCGTTTCGTAACTGAACTATGACAGTAAATATGATTTTAATTTATTATTTTTTATGAGGGTTCGCAACAGCAGAGGTCATTTGCCGAGGGTGCCGGTGTTTTTGAAAAAAGCCCATTTGTAAGTGTGTCGGGTTCGAATGCAAGGCAACTGGATTCGAACCCGGGACCTTTACCTTACAGTGATGAACGCCATGTCTACGCCTAAATTGCTGCGGCCACCGACGCCCCCAATTATTTATTCTATTTACGATGCAGTCGGGAAAACTTTAGATTCAATGCAAACCAGATTTTATTTCTATAATCCAAAAATATCGATCAGGATTTAGATAAAAAATAAATAGATTAATAAGGCCCATGCTAGTCCACAGATAGGGAAAACCAAAAATGTTCTTTTAAATAAAAAGTAAATTTCAATAGCAACCTACAGAATAGGATAACAACAATATTATCACGATAAGGTAATAAAGTTTTTATAGTTTAATATGGCTTTATCCAGTACGTGAAATTTGTTGAAAGGTCTTTAAGATTTGCTGCTCTGCTACTGATCAGCAGATTCTTAAGGTTTGGCGGGTCAATGAGGATTTTTTACTATACTACGTTTCAATTGTCAATTTTGATATAATTGGAAAAATGTCCGAACTTAAAATCGACTTGGTCCTGGGCAAAATGCAAGTTAGGAAGGGAAAACAAAATTTATACCAATATAGTCTGTGTTTCTATCTTTACGTTTTATTATTAATTTCGTCGCTATATTTCATTCTAGTAGTTATAAATAGATAAGCTGGCTTTTTTATCATTTTGGGGAAATGCTGAAAAGAATTGCGTTTAGAGAAACCCAAGATAGAAGATTCGAAAGAAGTTTTCTTGTTTTTAAAATACTTTTTACCTGTGTATTACTTTTAATTTTATCATTATAATTTTTTTAATTATTCAACTAAAAATAGTCTAATAAATCTGGGCTAAAAACCAATTATATTTCAACAAAAAATAAATAAATAAAAAATAATTCTCTAATCTTATTGACATAGTTTTAAATAAATGAAGCAGAAAATTCAATTTTCTAATGGAAAAACGATGAATTATCCAGTTTTTAAAGCATTTTTTGAAAATTGTTTTTTTAGTATTAAAAAAACCCCTGCAAATTGGAGAAACGCAACGGATTTTAAAGTAGATGTCTGACTCAGTGAGGACTTTCTAACTTTAATACTGCATTGTTTTAGTCGCTTTTCTTTTTACATAATTACTATCCATGCTCATATTTTTTCCTAGGGATTTCAAGGGATGGCGTCTCAAGAATGATCTGCCTCCATGCACATGGCTGTGGGCCTTCCACAGTAAAAGGGTTTTACCTTAATATCTGATGAAAACATGTATGGGAGTGCTGTGCAAAAAGATTTAGACTTTTTTCTTAATTGAGTACTTTTAAAAAACTACCAAGCAGAGGATTATTAAAATTGCCAGATTTAAGAAAGTTTTAGAATTTTCATTGTGCACTTCTTGATTTGATTATAATTTTTTTAGGCAGTTACAAATTGGCCTGGATATATCAGGTGTAAGTGCTAAGTAGCAGTTTGAACAGTTTATCTTTAAATTAATTAATTTCTATGCATCTATTGATTAATTGACTTCTTCCAGTATAAAACTATTTGAACGTGAATAATGGCTGAATAACCCTTGAGGAAAATTCCACCCAGGACGAGCTTTTTACACTGAACGGAAAGATTGCAAATCACCGCGTTCATTCTGGATTCGGTTAGTTTACTCACGTCCCACTTTTAAGATGGCACGGTTCATTCTTGGTTTGAAACTCAAAAGTTTCACTTTTTCAGAGAGAAAGACGAAAAAAAGGTGTCAAACATCGAAAGTAATTAACAATGAGAGAAACCGTTCGTAAATCAACTCTAATTGAACGGCAAAATAGGCTGGTGCTGTATCGAGACAACTGGCTTTTATTAATAATGGTATTTTATAGTCACGATTTCTGCATTGCCCAATATGACTTTTAGGGTCGAGATAGGTCATGGCGACCTCTCGACTCCTGAGGCTTTTTCATATGAAGATATTTGTAAGCATTATTTAACGGTAACGGCTTCGGTCAGTTGCCTTGATTCCATATAGACGTGGCTATTACAAGGAAATGAGATTCGATCTTTACTTTTACTTTCGTTAGAACCGTTTCAACGTTACGCCTTGCCTTCTTTGAAGCGTAATGCAGAACTGACATAACAGGCGATAATGGGAAAAGGTTTTTCGTTACATTTTCCCATGGGACTCGAAAAACCCTTCGTGCACTGGTATTTAAATATCCAGCAATGGTTTTTCTATAAACGTTGTTATCAAATAAATGTAAGTGTATTTGAAGTCGATACAGTGAGAATAGGTAAAAAAATATACTTGTTCGGTACGAGTTTTATTGTTCTCTGGTTCATCTGTCAAAGAAATCGAAACCAAGAAGTCAAGATTGAATATTTGGCAAAAACTAGTAATCATTTTGACAAAAACACAACAGGAAAACATAATCGATGAAAACGTAGATTTACTAAATGATAAACCGAAAAGAGAACAAAATCTGTGAAAACTAAAAAAGATATTGTTTTGGTTGAAAAAACTGGTCCTATGAAAATTCAGAAGATTGAATATTTGTTACACTCTGGTTTATCTCTGGTCCACCCATTCTCGCTGTTTTTGTCCTGTATGGTTCGACGATCTTCAGGCAAACAAAGGAAAAACGAAATTTCTTAAGAGAAAAATCTATCAAAACTCAAAAAGTTTAGGATTTGCTAATCACATATTGATATCTGGTCCGTTCTAGAAACCTCGTACTCTTTTCACCTGTTGTATCAGGTTTGACGATCCTCGAGGCTGCAATGACTAGCATATAGAAGGAATTTGTCAAAAGAATGAAAGATGCTAGAAGAACTAGAAACTATGGTGATCAATGGTCCGTCCATTATCGCTTCTTTTTTTTTTAGTCAACACTCCTCAGGCTGACAAAGGTAGAACAGAATTTCTACAGAGAAAAATCTTTGAAATCCTATGAAAAGTCAGATCATTGAGTATTGACTACACTGGTTTTTCTCTGGACCATCTGTTTCCCTGTTTTTAAACTATTGCACCAGGTTTAACGATCCTCGAGGCTGATATAACGCACAAGGAATCTGTTAAGAGAAAACAACATCGACGGAAACAAAGATTGAGTTTTTGATTTTTTTTTAAATGGTCGCTATTTGTCCTTTTTATCTGGTTTGAATATCACTCTTGAGGACCGCGGTAGCCGAGTGGTTAGCATGAGAGATTCTCACGCCGCGGTCGTGGGTTCGATTCCCACCGTCGCCTCTGGCCCTTTTTTCCCGATAACCCCCAATTTGAACACACAAGAATTCGTACTATGGCTAATATGCAAGATCATAAGGCCAAAATAAAAAATAAAAATATCACTCAGGTTGACAAGGAATCTTTTAAGAAGAAAATATAAAATTATATTCAAAAGAATACAAAATCAATTAAAATTGAAACAATTGAGTGTTTCGTAAAAGTCTGGTCTGCCTATTCTCGCTATTTGACCTTTTTACCTATCTAGGCTTGACGATCCGGAAAGCTGACAAAGCTAGAACAAACAAGAATCTCTAGGGAGAACAAAAAGATAGCAGAAGAAAACAAATTCGACGAAAATCCCGAAGATTGAGTCCACTCTTACTTTTTTATAAGGATCCTGGAGGCCTGAAAGAGCTACAATATAGAAGTAATCTCTTCAGAGAATGAATTATACCAGAAGAAGAAAATATAAGAACGCCCAAGAGTATTTGAAAAACTCTGATTTATCGATGATACGTCCAGTTTCGCCTTTTTAATTGGTTTTATTAGATTTGACAAGCCTCGAGGCTGAAAGAACTAAGATTTAGAAGTAACCTCTCAAGAAAATAAAAGATGCCAGAGAAAAACTGATGATCTCTGGTATGTTCTGTCCCGCTGTTTTCCATTAAGGCTTGACGCTCCTCAATTTAGGACCGACATGGAATATTGTAAGATGGAAACATGATCAATTCTCGTGATCTCTGGTCCGCCTAATCTCGCTGTTTAACCGTTGTATCAGGTTTCACGATTCTCAAGGCTGAGAGAGCTAAGATACAAAAGGATTTCTCTAGAGGATGACATCAGAAGTAAACTAAATCGACGCCGGAAGTTTGACAATGGTTCAACACTCGTGATCTGTGGTCCGTCCATTTTCGGTGTTTGACATGTTTTGTCAAATCTGACAATCATCAAGGCTGATATCGTTAAAACACACAAGGAATTTATTAAGAAAATAAAAATAACCAGACGAAAAATCCTATGAAAACCAAAATTTGCTAAATACTGCTTGATATTTGGTTCAACCATTCTCGCTTTTTTAACCTGTTTTGACAGATTTTACAATCCCCGAGAGTGACTAGAAGGTAGGAACTAATATGTAGAAGGAATCTCTTAAAAGAAAAAATATATGTAAAAATCCAAAAAGTTTGGTATTTGCTAAAAACTGATGATCTCTGGTCCTTCTATTCTCGCTTTTTTTGCCATGAAAATTTTCGAGGCTGATAGAGATAGAATTTAGAACGAATCTTTTAAGAGAAAAAATATATCAGAAGAAAACAAATCTATGAAAACCGAATTTCCTAAAAATAGGTTGATGATTTATGGCCCGTGCACAATCTAGCAGTACGTCCCATTTATCTGGTTTAATGTTTAAATGAACTCATAGGAAAATATTAATAATGGGAAAAAACGAAGAAAACAATATATAGAAAAGAATAAAATTGAGTATGTGCTACAAAACTGACATGATCGATCCATTCTCACTTGTTGACCTGTTAATCAGGATCTCGGATGATGAAGTTAGAACACACAAGGAATATCTAAACAGTAAAAGAAATCAAAAAACTATGAAAACCCAAAAAATCGAGTATTTACTAAAACTGGTAGTCCCTTGTTCGTTTATTATCGCTGTTTTTCTAGTTTGATTGGTTAGTTGATCATAAAGATTTAAATTAAACATATAAAAGAAACCTCATAGGTAGAAAATAAAAAATTAATTAAACTCAAAAGATTAAGTGATTCAATCGAAACTAGGCCGGTCTCTGGTCCGTCCGTTCTTGCTCCTTTTCCTGAATTATTAAATATGAAAAGAAATTTCGTCACTTCTACCATATACGAACGGCCGATAAACGTGAAATTATGCTAAACATATCGATACGGTGGACAATTTCTTTAACGTCCTTCAAGGCTGTCTAAGTACAAAGGTAAGGAGTAGAGAAAATCAGTAAGAAGAAATAATTTTTATTCGTACAAGTTGGTAGATCATTTTTGAACTTATGTCGGTTAAAGCTAGACTTACATTTTTACTAATATGTGAACCAATCCTACCTTCCGTCATGCTCAATTTCTGTCAGAGTTCTGCTAAACTTTGATGCCAGAAGAAGAGTTTTAACCCTCGATGTTAAAGAAGCTTTATTGTTGTCGATCTGAATAAAACTGGCCAACTCTGGCCCGTCCATACTCCTCCTTGCACTGAACTAAAGACGATACGTAAAATTAAAAATCTTGCGTCATCCTTGCCATACACGAACGACAGATAGACACAGAATTGTTCAAAATGCATTGATACGGAGGATAAATTTTTCAACATATAAGGCTAACAAGGTTAAAATAGACAAGCTACATGTACAGAAAAAAGGGGAGAATCAGAAGAAAAGTGTAAAGGTTTTGTTTTCTTTATCAAGGTGTAAAGTCCAAGTTTCGAATACCAAGCATGCCAGTTTTTATCAAATTCTAAAGTACAAAAGCTGTCTCTAGTCCGTCCATTATCGTTGTTTATATGGGATAGCTTGGTCTTTCCTCTACTGAAATGTATCTATAGTGTAATATCCTGTGTAAACAAAACTAAGCGAATCATAAAACATACATTTTTTTCTGGTGTGAAAATTACAACATATCCGTTACAACCTTAATGGGACTGCAAAACTCATCCGCTGGAGAAATAGTTTTTGGACTTTAATAACTCACCGTAAAGAAATACAAGTAAAGTGAACAAAAATCATTGTTCAGAAATCGTGAGATGCTGTCTGGTGTGATGTAGGTTTCAGAAAAGCATTTTCTTTATCGTGCCAACGTTTCGATCTTTATTGAGATCATCTTCAGGGCTCAAAGTGTTTGTCTTCTGTGTAATTGTGCCATTCTTGCGTGTCGTGTTGAGAGTGCACTCACACAGAACAACACGACACGCAAGAATGGCACAATTACACAGAAGACAAACACTTTTAGCCCTGAAGATGATCTCAATAAAGATCGAAACGTTGGCGCGATAAAGAAAATGTTTTTCTGAAACCTATATCACACCAGACCGCATCTCACGATTTCTGAATAATTATCGATTAATGGTCACTAATCACCACACAAAAATCATTGTCACTCTTGGAAATCAAACGTTATTTCGTTACCAATTTGATCGACACTGCTTCGCGGTCCGTCCATTCTCGCGGTTGATCTTGACTGATTTTGACGACCATCAAGGCTGATAGCGTTAAAACACATGAGAAATCTTTGAAGAGAAAAAAATAAAATCTATGAAAACGCTGTACAGTTATTATGTGCTAAAAACTATGTGGTCCGTCCACGCTCGCAGTTTGACCTTTTTTTCAAGTTGATGATCCTCCAGGCTGACAGTTAAATCATACAAGGAATCACTTAATAGGAAAATAAAAAAAAATCAGAACAACAAAACCGACCAGAACTGAGAAACTTGAA
The DNA here is from genome assembly GCF_000648675.2 of Cimex lectularius. Taxonomy (NCBI): domain Eukaryota; kingdom Metazoa; phylum Arthropoda; class Insecta; order Hemiptera; family Cimicidae; genus Cimex; species Cimex lectularius. The sequence continues at coordinate 2,948,382 of NW_019392640.1, forward strand.
TAGTTGTTAAAAATTGTCGATCCTAATGAATTCTGGTACGTCCTCATTCGCTGTTTGTCCTGCTTATTTGCGTCCATCGTTCTTGTATGTATCTCAGGGAAAAATTAGAAAAAAAAGGAAAACAAAATCTCAGGAAATGGAACTTGATTCGTCCAATCTCATGTTTCTCCCTTTGATCAAGTTTTAACAATCAGGCTGACAAAGCTAGGATACAGAATAAAAACTCAAAACAAGAATAAAGGCTGGCAAAGTAATATATAGAAGGAATATTTCAATAAAGAAAAATCGGCCAAAACGCAGAACATAGAACACATGATAAAAGCTAATCGACTATGGTCCATTCACTCCAGCTTTTATTCTTTTTATAAGCCTTGATGATCTTAAAATTAGATCATACAATGAATATTTTAAAGGGACCCAGAAAGATTTAGTTTTGGCTGAAAACAGGTGATCTCTGGTCCTTGCATTCTCGCTGTTTCGATCAGGTTCGACGTTCCTCAGGCTGAAAAGTTGAGAGAAAAAACTTCGCGAAAAAGACTGAAAACTCCGCGTTTCGTCCTGTTTATTTGAAATAGGAGGAAAAAACATGAGAAGAAAACAAAATCTGACAAAGTAAGAACTGAAACTCTTAGGCGAAAATCTACCAACAATGAGAATACTGAGTAATTTGCTAAACACTGATTGCTCGATAGTCCGTCCAATCTCGCTATTTTGACCTGTTGAATCAGGTCTGACGACCCTCGAGACTGAAAGGGCTAGCTTATTGAAGGATTCAAAGGTTGAAGATAAAGCTGCCTTTATATCAGGCTTGACGATACTCAAATTAGATCATACAATGTTTTAAGAGAATCTCCTGTTCTGATATGGTTCAACGATCCTCAGGTTTTAAAAAATATAAGAGGATCTCTCAAGAGAAAAATTAAATGAAAACCCAGAAGGTTGCGTATTTGCTAAACGCTGATTGTTATTTGTCCAACCCATCTTCCTATTTTAACCTGTTGTATTAAGTTTGACGATCCTCAAGACTAAAAGGGCTAGCTTATATGAGTTATCTCTCAAAAGAATAAAAAATACCAGAAGAAAAGATGATCTCAGGTCTGTCATTTCTAACATCCTTTTGATACTCTAGACATAGCGTACAATGAAACAATCGAAAGAATGAACAAATGAAAACAAAATCTATGAAAAACCAAATAGAGAGTTTGGCTGAAAATTGGGGATCTCTGATCGGTCCATTCTCGCAGTTTTTTGTTTGTTTTTTATTGTTTTTTTGTTTGTTTTTTATTGTTTTTTTGTTTGTTTTTTGTTTGTTTTTTTTTTTTTTTTTTGGACATGACAACGATCATCAGGCTGATAAAGTTAGAAAAGGATCTCTCAAGAGAGAAGAGAAATCTATGAAATACTATGAAAACTCCGATGAGTAAGTATTTGTTATACTGTCTGATCGACGGTCCGTATATTCTCGCTGTTTTTAACCTGTTGTATCAGGTTTGACGATCCTCGAGACTGAAAGGGTTAGGATATAGAAGGAATTTCTCAAAAGGATAAAAGTTACCAGAAGAAAAGGTGGTGATCTTTTCTGGACAATCCTCAACACCAGACGAAAACAATGAAAATCCCAATCCATGAAAATCCCTGAAAGATATATTTTTGCCTGAAAACTGGTGATCTCGCTGTTTCGAACAGGTTCGTTCCTCAGGCTGAAAAGTTAAGAGCAGAAACTCTTACGCGAAAAGACTGAAAACTCCGTGTTTCGTCCTGTTTATTTGTCATAGGAGGAAAAACACGAGAAGAAAACAAAATCTATTAAAACTCTATGATTTGGTATTTCTGATGCAGCAGGCAAAAAAAAATCCTTCAGACAAACTAGTTTTTTCTCCCTCGGCTAGTCGCGTGTAAAGGTATAATTTTCAAAAACCCAAACAGGTCATTTCTGAATTTCTGAACCAACACCGGGTGAAAATATGACAAGATGTAATTGTTATTGTGAAAAACAAATTTTTTATGTTATTTTTGTTTTATTTTGAAATAAAACGCTCTACATTGTACCATGGCCAAAATATGTCTTGGGTTATATTAAAAATTTGGACGCCGGAAGGCTTCTTACTCGGAATGAAGAATTGCCAAATTAATTTTTTGTTAAACTTTACTAGGCCAATTAAATAATTAAACTACTGAACTGTATCATGTCCGTCCGGTACCTCTCACCCTGCTGGGACAGCGACATAATTTATTTTGCTGTTCCTGTGTAGTGAAGTTTAAAAAAAAAGATGAGAAAGCCGGTAAAATTGTAACTGCTATTTTCAAATGAGGATATGGCTTTTTCCCTTTTTTATGTAACTCCAGTTACAATGGGCGTGAAGTAAGATAGCATTGCGTTCATTTCCTTCATGGAAGGAATGATATTTCCTTCATGGAAGAATCAGCACAAGGTTTTCGATAAAAGGTGTGTAATAAAAATTAATTTGTTGAGAAAAAAGTTTTCTTTCAAATTATTAAGAGTTGTCCGAGATCGAACTACCGGACAGGAACAAGCATGCAAGAAGCCAAGAAAGAGATGGTGTAAAAATCCTGTTTTTAACGGCATAATTAAAATAGAAAAATTCTTGCAATTTTTTTTTTTAATTTTCACAAAAATGATCTTACCTTAAATGAAGAATTTAAAGGGAGAAAACCTCTGACGGTCGGATGAACGGGCAAAAGAAAAACACAAGTTCAACACTGACGTTCCCGAACGGCTCTTGTTGTGCCCGGAAAAGAAAGAAGATACGGTGAAGAGGGGAAAGGAAAAAACTCGGAATGACTCCAGATGACGGATCAGAGGGCGACAGAACGACTGCTGCAACTGGATCTGGAACGTACTGGTCGGATTGTCGGAACGTTGGCCCGGCTGAAACGCAGACGACGCCTGGAAAAGGAACTAGACGTCCTCCCCCCACCGGTCTCAGAAAGGCACGATCTTTGTTGCGCAACTACGTGGAAAGTGGGAGGAATGGAGCTCCATTATCCTTTAATGAAACTAATTTCATTTCATCTTATATCTATTATTTAACATTAATTATTTAACATAATAGTGATTTTATTTGTTGTACATGTCCTCAAAAAGAGAACCTTGTTGTTTAGGGGGTATCAACAGAATAAAAAACAAAATATTAATCATACTCCAAAAAAAGAAGAAGATACAGTTAAAAAATTGTTTGTATTTATTATATTCTACACCATCTATACTGCTGACATACCCACTCATCTAAACACACAACTCACAACCTATGTCATTGCAATCTTATAAACACACTCCAATCCTATCCTAGCAACAGAAACAATCCAATGACATGAACATCATTACCGACTGGTGCAATCAGTGGCAGATCAGGTTAAACTAACAAAAAAGCCAATGAGTTAAATTTACGCTCAAATGTCAAACCTGCCTACCAGTGAACGTTAACAACAAGTGTCCACGAACCAAGTCCGCTACCTTGGGCTTTATTTAGATAGTAGACTTACACAGAATACAAGATTAAAATGGCAAGAACTTAACAAAAGATACAGACACTTAGACACCTAGTGGGACCAAAATCACCACAAAGCATACATAACAAACTAACTGCTTACAAAATACTCATCAAACCTATTTGGGGGGGCGTCAGTGGCCACAACGGTTTGGCGCTCATCACTGTAAGGTGAAGGTCCTGGGTTCGAATCCAGAGGCCCTGCATTCGAACCTGACAAAAAAAAGACCTATTTAGACATATGGAGTCGAACTGTGGGGCTTTGCCAAATCATCCAGTATCCAATGAATTTAATCTAAAGTTCTCCACTGTATCCTCAATGCTCCCTTCTATGTCACCAATCAAACAATTCATAAAGATCTTAAAATGTCTTTCATGAAAATCTTATCCAAACATCTTCTTCAATGTCCACTCTAAACTATCCCTAACTGTAACCCACTAGCCCTAACTCTTTCCTCAATGTCTCACCAAAATCCTCCATGCTGTTTAAAATGACAATGGCTTTGTGACCTATCTTAATCCACCCAACTAAATAAAAAAGATTTCCAGCACTGGTTGGTTTCTCTACCCACTGCCTCCTGGTCTGATAGATCAGTCAGATTTGTATATAACTAAACTAATTCCTCAATATTTTTACAGATAGCAATAAATCAAATAAAAATAAATTATTTTAAAAAATTAGTACATGTATATTGGAATTGTACAGGACTATCAATGCTGTATTGTAAACATGATACAAAAACATGGAAGGATTAACTTATGTTTCAGCCATAATCTCATTAGATGGACTTTCAGGTGAGATCTCTGGTACAAAACACTCATAACTGCCAGATATTATTTTATGTGCACTCTAGCTTGGAAGAAGTTGCTTGGTAACAAAAACTTCTTTAGATCAGAAGCTGATGTCTGGCTGAAGACTAGAATGTGGAACACTACAGTACTCTCAGTACTAATGTATGGTCATGAGACATGGACATTGGACCAAAAAAACAGCACATTAATTGATTACTGTTGGGATCCATCCATTTATATTAGAATTGAACAATCTTATTGCAGAGTTATAAAAAATCATAATTTGCTTATTTGGAAACTGACATAAAATAATCTCAAAATACTTTCTTCTGCAGCTAACACTGGAAATATTGAACTAAGATTTAATGGGAGTATGAGAGGATTTATCATTGTGACAGTTTAATTTGAAATATAATCTATGAAGGAATTTATTTTGAACAGTTTGAAGAAGTTTTATATCAGTGTAGTAGAGCGAATTCGAGATGGTTGAGGAATATTGAAGAATCGGTTGAACAAGTGAATTATATAGATGGACATAGCATGAAGGAGTTTTGAACTGATAGGTACTTTGGATGATGAAGCCAAGCAGTTTAAAGGGGCAATTTTTTATTTCTTGTAAATTTAGCTTAAAGATAAGATCACTACGCTAATTTCTCTAATATAAGATACTCTGGTTCACAAGCTGTATTTATAAGGGTGGAATAACTTATACCATTTATAAGGGTGGAAAATAGGAGATTTAAGAAAAAGTGTTAGTAAAACATTTAGAGTTATTTAAGAATAGTTTGTTAGTTTAACACCAGTCAGAAAGATTATTGAGAACGTTTTGTAAATTGATGCAATCTAAGGCAGAATAAATTTTTGTATATGTTTTTAGGTTGTCAGCAAATAGAAGAAACTCGGTTCCAGATAGAGCAAGGTGAATATCACTAATGAGGAAGAGAAAGAGAAAAGGACCAAGACGGGAGGCTTGTATTACACCTGATAAATAATGCATCAGGGAATGAGTGAAAAATTTGTTCCTTTATATTCAATAAAAAAACTTTTTATGATTTCTGCGGTGGCAAGGAAGTACATAAAATTGGAGTTTACCAAGGATTTCTGAGGAATCTATACAATTATTAATTAATTTGAAAATAAAAACCTTTTCATCTCAACCAAGACCTAACATAAAAAGAATAAATAACTGAAGTAATTAATTAGACCAATAAACATAAATGGATTAATTTGCAATACTGTTGATTTATTTATTACTTCTGTTTCCTCATTAAAACATCAGTTATGCAAAGCAAAATAATTTTATTTAGTTATAAAAAGTTAAAAATTTACTATGTATGTAGTTATAATGCTTCATCATATTATTTTTATATTTTTTTATAATTCCTGCTCGTTATAATTAAACAGACAGGGTATTTAATTAAATCTTTAAGTTGTTTTATTTATCAGGATTTTATTGCCTTTTTCGTTCATGTATAGCATAGTGTTTTATTCTTTATTAATGTTGAGTTAGTTATAAGCATTGTATTGTATTTTTTCCTTAGTTTTCCCTTAAAATAAAATAAAAAAATAAAATTGGAAAAATATATATATTTTTTTAAGAATATTGACTTGTGTCCTTTCTTCTTCTATACAGATGAAATGAGTTGAAATATGAGATGAAAGGCAGACAAAGGTCTAATCCAAGGGCGTACTTGTGGAAATTTGGCAAAAAGAAAATCATTAAAAATTTTAAAAAAATAAATAAAAATATGTTTCTGTGATTAAAATATCAGTTAATTAAAGCATAATAATTTTATTTAGTTAAAAAAAGATAGAAATGTACTATGTATGTAGTTATAATGCTTTATCATATTATTTTTATATTTTTTTATGATTCTTAATCGTTACAATTATACGGACAGGATTTTTCATAAAATCTTTGTGTTGTGTTATTTATAAGAATTTTATTTTCTTTTTGATTGATGCATAGTATAGTGTTTTGTTCTTTAGTTAGCTGAGTTAGTTATAAGCATTTTATTATATTTTTTCTCCTTACTTGTGTATACTTTTTTTTTAAAGAAATTGGTTTTTGATCCCTAAAATAAATAAAAATATAAAGAAAAATAGTATCTTATTTTATAGTCGTTATAATTATACAGACAGGGTGTTTAATTAAATTTTTATGTTGTTTTGTTTTTCAGGATTTTATTACCTTTTTCATTGATGTGTAGCATATTGTTCTATTATTTACTAATGTTCAGTCAATTATAAACATTGAATTGTTTTTTCCCCTTACTTGTGTATACTTTTTTTTAAGAAATTGGTTTTGACCAGTACAAAAAATAACAATTTAAAAAAAAAAGTTTTTTTAGAATATTGACTTGTGATTTTTCTCCTTAACAGACGGACTGAGTTGAAACGTGAGATGAAAGGCGGACAAAGGTCTCATACAAAGGCATATTTGTTGAAATTGGGCAAAAAGAAAATCGCTACAATTTGAAAAATAGATGTTTCCGCTATTAAAACGCCGGTGTCGCCATCTAAAACATGTTAGAGCCAATCTGTTGTTTTGTTTCGTGTTAAAAGTTATAATGGCGGATCTGCTCCGGTAGCGAATAGCAAATAGGGTTGCTTTGTCGTTGTCTCGGCCCATCTCGGTTCTGGCCCATGTGGAGCCCGTTTCACCGTCTCTGAACATTTGATGTCGCCCGTCTTCGCCCCCTTCCGACTCGGTTCAAGTTCCGCTCAGAGCTCTTCTTCGTCGCCGTGAGAAACGAGGCGACGGCACGCGCTTCGGCTTCTCACCGTTTTCAATTTCTCCAATTTCCGTTTCAAACACCCAGCCCTTTTCTCAGTTTTAGGGACCCGTTCCCACTTTTCTGTCAAGTCGTCCACCGTCTCTCGTTCGGTATCTCGACATGGCCGACCTGGACGATTTCTTCGCAAAGAAGGACAGGAAAAAGTCGAAGGGCAAGAAATTCGCGACAGCCGATGAAATTGCGAAAAAACTCGAAGAAACAGGGAAGAGGACGGAAAAGCTGAAAAAGGAAAAACTCCAGACATCCCAGCTCGGCAGTCAGGAGGTCGACGAACAAGGAAACACCGTTCAAGTAATTATCTATTTTTATTACTTATTATTATTAATTAATTAATTTTAAATAGTTTTGTAATTGTTCCTTTACTTTCTATCTAATCTCGTACTCATTCTCGATCCCGACATTTCCGGTCAGTGTCCAAACCCCAATGTCAAACTTTATAGACGGTTTTAACCGAGAGGCGAAATTTTCCATATGGTCCTGATCCACTTTTAAAACTTTATGGCTGTAAAAGCTTCCCTTAAAGAACGCCTTAATATTTAAAAGGGTGAAAATTTGGAAACAAGATTTGTGCTCATGCTAGACAAAACACGCCGCCTTTACAGATTTGTCGGAAGAATTTACAGAACGTAACCTATAAGCGGGGAAGTATTGCTTTCTCTTTATGAATAAAGACGACGATTAATTCATTACAACGTCAATTATGTAAAATATTCTCTCTCTCACATGTCAAAACGTTACCGACCCCCTGACTTTCCTGTTTAACTTTTTCTTTTTTTTAACATAAGAGAATTTAACCCGACATGATTAACCACATTGAACATTTAAATATGGCACATGGAAGTCAAATGTAAATGACTAATTGAGACAAAAATAGAAGTGTTCTCAGAAAAACTATTATTTAAAAAAAAAAAAAAACTGAACTTTTTGAAAAGAAGTGAAAGTCGCTATTCACTTCTAACATTGTTAAAAATCTAATGTTTTCAATGTTCATTTATTTATTTTAAAGGTACAAATAAGGGCTTTAAGGCCCCCTTAAATGTAATTATAAGAGAAATAAATTAAGTTTTATAAACATAATGAAATAATAAAAACAGCAATAATGATAATGAAATATACAAAACAATAGTGACAATAATACATTCTTTAAAATATTAATTATTTATAATCGAATGATGAAACCATATTATGAAAGAAAAGCAGCAAGAGAAAAAAAGGAAACTGAAAAAAGAAAAGGAGATGATTCATGTCGTTTTTACAAGCTCAGACGCCATGGACCTGAAACAAGCGAGCGAGGAAGCAGAGCGTACTTCCCGGAGAGGCAAATTCCTTAGTCTTGAGGTCTTGACCCTGCAACTCTGAAGGAGCTACAGTTTTAGAGGAGTGTTGAAGGCTTGGAATATGGTTGGTGCGTTAGATTAAAGAATGTGGGTCAAAAAGTTGACACATATTGAGGATATTCATTTGATTTAATTTTAAATATGTATACTTAAACTCTAGTTTACAGGCCGTTAACCTACAAGTTTAATTTGTTCCAGGACTGAGCTCATAAGTCAAAATGCTCGTATCTTGAATCAGTTTTCTCAGAATGCTTATTACTTTACAACCTTGACTTTTGTTCCAAAACTGTCTTACATTTTACATTCCTATCCCGGACGAGGGCTCAACACACCTTTAGCAATATGGCAGGACCTTTCCTTTCATTTGTTCATTATTGTGTGTCCTGGATTTAAGGGGAGGATGTCTTTATTTTTAGCTTGTTGAATTTGGTTTTTCAATTATATTAATCTTTCAGTAAATGAGGGATTGCCTTATTTTCCATTAAGGCTGTATTTTTAGTTTTGTATCTACAAATCCCTCAATTCTACCAAATTTACTTGAAAGATACAGTACATGCCCATTAATTTGGAGTAATTCATTTTGTATTTATCAACATTCTAGATCTATCAGTGATCAAAAGATTGTACCTTGATATAGAGAATTTTATTGTGTGCTATTTTTCTTTGTTCAGCTTTTCAAATTTAATAACTTAATCATATTTATTTTTTTAATTTAGGATGAAGATGAATGGAGGGAGTTTGAAGAAGAGAAGAAGGATTATAGCGGACTTAAAATACAGAATCTTACTTTAGCCGAGTATGACAGCATGGACGAAGGCGGTTCTGGAGGTGAAGGTATTTTTTATAGTTTTCCATTCACATATTGATTCTTTAAATTAATTATGGCATTTCCAGGGGAAGATGAGGGTGGAATGGAGGAGAACGAAGCGGGAGAGCTAGTGCCTAAAAAGAAAAATGGACCTTGGAGAGTCGTTCCGAACCCGGCCGCAGGCGATGACGGGAACACAGAAGAATCCACACCGAATCAAGCTCCGCCACCGACTCAAAACACAGGGAGCTACGTTCCACCAGCTTTGAGGAATCTTGCATCAAAACAACAACAAATGCCATTCAGTATGTTAAAAAGGTTAAAACCATATCAGTTTTATTTGAACAATGTATTTTATTAATTTTAGATGCATGGTTACGACGAAAAATAGCTCCCGATGTTAGAAGTGAAGAACTGTTTCCTACTTTATCAGCTGCCAATACTCAGGAATCAGCCGTTTCTTCTTCTTGGGGAAAAAGGTTAGTGTAATTTCAATTTAAATTATTATTTTATTTTATTGAGTTTCATTTGAGTACTTTAAATTATTATTTTTATTAACGATGTGTTTTTTGTTTAACAGAAAAGGCAAAGATGAATTTAGTTCAGGTGCAGGTGGATTTGAAGAAGTGAAAAATTCTAGGTCGCATACAGCTAAGTATGAACCATTTCTCACTGCCCCTGCCAGAGGAGATTCGTTGGCATTGGGCAACAAGTTCGGAGCTCTTGACAGCGAATAGAGCTGATTCCACACCGGCCAGACATAATTTACCAATTGCCTCGGAAAAAAAAATCTTGTTTCTCCCTCATGTAACTTTTTTTCTGGACATTTATACGTATCAAGCAAAAGTTCTTTGGTTCTAGTTATTTTTTATTTTGTAAGAGCAAAAAATTGAGTCTGGTTGAAACGACGATTGTTAAATAAAATCCTCAATTAAAAATGTTTATTTACAAATAAAAGTCCTACATCAATGTAATAGTTTATTGTAGGATTAATTGTGTAATATATGCATTTAAATCATACACGTGTATATATTTTGTTAACGAAATACGATATTCATCAGTATGACTGTTTTTTTTTTCTCTCTCTTATTTATGTGTACTGGATCACATAACTAAAATGAGATAACTGTAGAAGGACACAGTCGAACATTTATTTTCAAATTTGCTATATATTTTATTTTTCTTTCTGTTCAAATGTATTTTGCCCTGTTCTTCATTTTAAAAAGTAATGGGATTTTCAAAATTTTTGTTTGATGAGAATGAATTTATTTTCTATGATCATTAAACGCTCAACATTAAACAAACAACAGCACAAACAGATTGATGTTTCTTAAAGTACTTTTTGAGATTGAGACTTGTTATTCCCTATATATATATTATTATATTTAAATGTGTATAAAATTGGACGACAGAAATAAAGGAGGATGAAAGTTGTTTTTAAAAGAGTACAATTTAATAAAATACATGACATCATCAAGCAGATTTTGATTCAAAAGTTTCAAATTTTTTTTATAAATGAATTTATCTCAAAATTTGTTGATATCCTTCTATTTTTTTTATTTTCAGATCGAAATGTTTTATATAAAAATGTTCTGCTTTTCCCACTTCAATTTTGCAGTTGGCAGTGATAGATAAAATATTTTATTTACTGAAAGCCCATCTGTAATAGTAAACATTTTGTTCACTCTTACCCCAAAGCAGTTATCACCTCTATGATACACAATATTTCATTCCCCAAGTGTCTATTATAGGGATTAGTTTTTATAGGAACCGGCCTCTTTATGACCTTTGCACCGTGACCCATATTGTTTATTGTGTATCTTCATTTTTTTAATGTAGAGCTCCTCATTAAGCTCGAGGCTCTTTACCAGACCCCAAAGCTTTTCAAAGGGCTCCCATGTGTCCTTCAGGCCCTGGATTTGGAAGCTCAGCACTCAGCCTTCAGAGGCCTTTGCACCAACAGAGGACGCGTTCTGCTGTTTCTTCTTGGCAATATCTGCACAGACAAGAAAAAAGTGCAGAAACAGCCACTTTATATATGTCAACGGAGTCTGCAGTGAAAATTTAGCAGTCCAAATATTCTAATACTAAATTTAGTAGTTATGCTGTTAGTTTCTGTGATGGTCCTTTGATTTTTTTTTTTTTTTTTTTTTTTTTTTTTTTTTTTTTTTTTTTTTTTTTTTTTTTTTTTTTTTTTTTTTTTTTTTTTTTTTTTTTTTTTTTTTTTTTTTTTTTTTTTTTTTTTTTTTTTTTTTTTTTTTTTTTTTTTTTTTTTTTTTTTTTTTTTTTTTTTTTTTTTTTTTTTTTTTTTTTTTTTTTTTTTTTTTTTTTTTTTTTTTTTTTTTTTTTTTTTTTTTTTTTTTTTTTTTTTTTTTTTTTTTTTTTTTTTTTTTTTTTTTTTTTTTTTTTTTTTTTTTTTTTTTTTTTTTTTTTTTTTTTTTTTTTTTTTTTTTTTTTTTTTTTTTTTTTTTTTTTTTTTTTTTTTTTTTTTTTTTTTTTTTTTTTTTTTTTTTTTTTTTTTTTTTTTTTTTTTTTTTTTTTTTTTTTTTTTTTTTTTTTTTTTTTNGAGTTGAGGAATCGAAAGAATCAAACTGGGAGTCCGGGAGTTGAGGAATCGAAAGAATCAAAGGAATCGCAGAGTTGATGAGTCGCCAAAAGAATTGAAGAGTTGAAATCCGACACCGGGAGTTGAGGAATCGAAGGAATCAAAAGAATCGAAGAGTTGAAATCCGACTCCGGGAGTTGAAGATTTTCTTAGAAGAATCAAAAAGAGTTGTTACAGGAAAAAGAATCGTCCGGAAACGTATGACGTATCCGTCCCCTCCAGTTACCTGAACTGAACCGCAACTCACTTAAAGGAATCGATTGGGGGATCGATTCTTTTAGATGAGTCGATTCTTTTGCCCATCTCTACAGTATTGGGTATCACAGTCGAGGGATTGTATACATACAATACTTTCTTCATATTATTTACAATTAAAAATACTCCGGCAGAACCACCAGTATGGTTACGACTCAGATACCCTAACTACACAGCTACCGCAGTCTCCTTCCTACGTATTTGTTTTAACATTAGTTTAAAATTATGTTCAGCTGAATTTTCTTAAGACTGCACACCTACTTCACATTCAATTGAAAGAATTGTTTGCCAGGTACTCAGGTTCTTTTGTCATTCTATTTCTTAAACATGTAAAATTTAAGTTTCACTATTGGAGTAGTAATTGATCCTGGCGTTTTTGAAAAAAACAACACTTGTATGTATGTCGGGTTAAAATGCAGGGCCGCTGGATTTGAACCCGAGTCCTTTACCTTACAGTGATGAGCACCGTGTCAACACCTAAAACATTGCAGCCACCAATGCTGCCTCTTCTCTAATGTTTGATTGCAATTAAAAGCTTTCATATTTGTTTTTGTCATGAGTGTTACAATTTATGGCATATTCGTTTTAATAACCAAACGCAAACATGAAATGTGTAGAGATTAGTGACCGTTAATCTATAGTTATTTAGATATCGTGAGATGCGGTCGGGAGTGATGTAGGTTTCAGAAAAACATTTTCTTTATCGTNACAAACACTTTGAGCCCTGAAGATGATCTCAATAAAAGATCGAAACGTTGGCACGATAAAGAAAATGTTTTTCTGAAACCTACATCACTCCCGACCGCATCTCACGATATCTAAATAACTAGCAAACATGAAAGTTTATTTTTGCTGGGTATTACCAATATGTTATTCGATATGATCAATATTTGCACAAAGATTGTCTCTGACTGTCCCCTGCAACGGCTTGACCAAAAAAGTCTTGCGCGAGTGAAACATGCTGATACTCTTTGCAGTGTAAATTTGTTCTGATATTTTAAAGGTAACATAATATTTGATTGGCTTTATTGCTACAACTGTAAGTCTTTATTCTCCTTTTTCCTACATCTAATATGTGCAATATAGCTTTGAATCTTACCTTTTACATGGAATTTTCTGACTTATTTGCAACTAAAATTTGGATAATTGAAGAAACAGTCGACAGTTACCCGTAATGGCCAAAGTTTGGCCGCCAAACTTTCAAAAATTAGTTCAGTGGCATGTCTTCTTGCATACCGACCTCTGTTGGAGCATAGTCGTACACTCTTATCATTTTGCCCGGGAATATGCTGTTACGTTATAATTGTTTGTTTTCCTGATAAACTTTCATTATCTCTCTGGTTCAGTTTACCTTTGTAAGAAAAAATCACAAACGTAGATTTTTTCCGTGTAGTTCCTGCAGTCCAACATGAAATTGAACCTCATTGTAGCTATATGTGAGAGCAGAGGAATTGGAAACAAAGGGAAACTACCATGGAGGCTAAAGTACTAATTACTTTTTTAACATTTCTCGTGCTTTCGCCAATTCCTCGCTGTTTTGGTCTATCGGGCATCCCACCATCTTCAGTACTGAGTATGTCCATGGCATCAAGGATATAATGCAGGGAGAGGCAGTCTGACAGACCAAAACAAGCAAGGAAAAACCGAACTTCAGGTTTGTCACCCAGCAGACCTCATATCTGATATGAAATATGAACTTTTTCTGTAGTGTAAACTCTTTTAAGTTTGTCTTGCTAACTTGAAATTAAATATAAGCGATTAATGTATCTTTACTTCATACTCCAGTGGGCTTCTTAGTCCACCTTACATTGTCATCTACTTAATAGTAAAAATTATATGATTTGTGTCAAGAAAAAGTACATACATATGAAAACAGCTGAAAGTAGTGTGAAACATGTATTGTAAAATGGTTTGATCCCTTGAACATGACTCCCAATGGGTAGTTGGATGTTAAGCTCTCCTGTATGACAGGAATCACTTTATATGTCCAATTATTATAATTTTATTTAAATAATTTTATTCTTGTAAGTGTACGTTCACATTCATATGTTAATTTTTTACTTCATAGGAGTGAAATGGAGTACTTCTCAGAAATAACGACAGCATGCGACAAGCCGGGTAAGATAAATGCTGTTCTCATGGGAAGAAAGACGTGGGATTCAATCCCGAAAAAGTTCAAACCACTGCCACGACGATTGAACGTCATTTTATCACATTCTCTAAAGTACGCAGGAAAAAAAAAGAGGCATATACCTTTTCATTGATCACTTTTTGTCTTTAGGAATGAGGATACTGACAATGTTCTTTATGCACAGAGCTTCCCCCAAGCACTTGAAAAATTGAGCACCATGCGAGAAAAATTAAACAAACTGTGGGTCATTGGTGGCCTTATGATTTATAAAGTACTCTTTTTTTTAAATATAAATAATTTAAATGTATTTTTCACAAATAACTTGTTTCAGGAAGCTTTGGAACATCCAAGTTGCGATAAAGTTTATTTGACTAAGATTTACAAAAATTTTGAATGTGATACATTCCTTCCAGAATTACCTCTACATTTTGATGTTACCAAGTAGGCAAATAAATTATAATAAACCTAGTTTTATATTTTTAATAAATGCTTTTATCGTTTATTTCAGAGACGACGCAGTGCCTCAAGGTATGCAGGAAGAGAATGGAATTCAGTATGAGGTTCTAGTTTATCAAAACCAAAACCAAAATAAAGTATGAAAATTTGTGACTACATGTCTCAGATTTTAATATTTACATACTCTTATCAAATTACTTTGTTGTTCTGATATTTACCTTGATTGCCTCTGTTCATCCTGGTCAACGTTTATCACTGTTGGTTGAATTATTAACAAAATAACTCACAGTCACTGAGAATAAGCATGCCAGGATCATAGGTGATCAAGCTCATAAGCCTCACAAACATCATATTTCACAAATTTTGATATATCAAAATTGTTTTAGCCCAACAAAATTGTTATTTTTGTATGCTTTTTCTGTAAAGAAAAGGGTTCAAAAAGTTTGAGTGAGAAAAAGAACTAACAACTAAAACAAAAAACTTTTGGAATAACATGTAATGGTTAAAGGTACATAGTTTGTAGCTAAATTTCTTCATCGGTTATATTAGTACTATAATGCTTACGACAAAGTGTGATAGTAATAACTTTAACTGTTCAGCATTTGTTTATTTATTTTTTTGTCCTTAAATCCTATAGTCTGGAAAATATCAAAATAAATTTCCAAAAAATATGACGGACCGGTGGTCACTTTTTAAAATTTCTCAATAGCATAAAATAAATTGCAACATACAACATTCAACCACACAAACTCATACATTTTCCTACAGTACCTGCTTAAAATTAATTAATTATTCCCCCCATATTGTTTACAATGTATGCATTTTGTACTAACAGTTTATTTATAAATTAACAAAATAAATACGAATATTGAAATGTCAACAATTCAGGAAAGACAAAACTGTTTTCAAGAACAAATCAGTCTATGAGAAAAACAATCTTAACACCTTTGGCTATTAATTTAAAAATTGTAATTGTTTTGAGGTGGCTAAAAATTCATTCTAATAAATTGAGAAAACATTTTCTTAATTATAAATTCATTGCATATGGTGTCTTATAAAATAAAGTCTCAAAACAGTATGTAAAAACACCAAGTATTTTTCTGTGCTTAGAGTAAATTTTTAGAATTTTTTCATGTGTTTAGAATAGAATGTTATATTTAAAATTAATAATAAAGTGTGTGCACTAACCCAGTGTTAAAATTACAAAAATCCAACCCACCAATATTTTGCCTTTTCGTATATGCAGCAATAATGTGAGCATTAAAACATATACCATGTAGATACTGTAATTTTGCCTTTGGTCCCTCAAAGATACCCTTTATTCCATAGAGAGAGAAAAAGCATTTTACACGTAACATTAATATTAAATTTTGAGCAATTCTTCGGCCATTTATTATTTCAATTTATCCAATAGACAAATAAAAAATTTCAAAAAGTAATTATTTTACTCCTCTCACACAAATAACCGAGGATTTACCCAATTAAAATGAAATATGTACTGAGAAGCAATTAACAGTTTTATATATATTAAATAGATCTACGATGGCCTACCTGGAAAAAGGTTTACATTTTCAATGAGTACTGGACTAAGTACAAGGACTTTCTGTTTGATTAGAATTTGAAAACATAGCCAATGTGAACGGTGACCCTCACATACGTGATATCCAGCATCATATAGCAATTAATTATACTTTTAAGTCTAGAACGGATTTTCGCAGATAATGCTTACTGGTTCATTTTTAAGATTTATTATAATATAACATTTTTGTTAGAATATCAAAAGAATTCCCTTCCTCGATTTGGACCAATGAGTGTTTGTTTGATGCCAACAATTTTATAAATGAACTACATAGTGATATGAAAAGTGAACAAAGTCTACACACAAAGTTTTTTTTCTCCCAAGAGTAGCCCTATTCTTCAGATTTAATAGTAATACAATTCTATCACCATAAAATCATTTTTGCACACAATATGGCACATCTAAGTTGATTAGTACAGAAATATTTTAGTAAACAAGCTCAGTATCCAAGACTACCAAAAGAATACACAGAACATTTAAACAGAGAAATTAAACCACTCGACACACTACAAGTGAAAATATCAATGTTCAAAATGTTATATATAACTCAAATATCACATTGTGATAACAGGCTAACAAGTATCTAAAAATATCACATATAGTTTTACAAATTAACATTATAAAATAACTTATAGATAATATCATTAAAAAAAAGAAACATAGTTATAATTATATGCTTATTTTGTCATTCATAAGGAGAAATTAATAATTGCATAGTTTTTAAAACGGCTTGAAGGGTTTAATCAATTCTAGAGTACATCAGAATTTAGTTGTTGAGTGACTTCCCTAGCCAAGTCGTTAAAAGTGTCTTCACAGTCAAGATTGAGACCATCATCAAAAAGGTTAATTGTGCCTTCAAATAAAGGAGGGGGTTGTGTCACTGGAATATGATTCATGTCAAAATTTGATTCTATGTTTGAAATAGTTTGTACCGGTGTACAAGGATATGATTTTGAATTAGTCATAAACCCGCTTATAATCGGATCGGAGGTTTTTGAACAAGTTGGTGTGTTAGGATATGATCTTGATAATTTGGGATCGATATTATTGATTATGTTTAAAATAGAATTTAAATTATCTGTACCAACTTGATCAACAAGGAGCGAACTTGACGACTCGTCGATGCCTAACAGATTAGAAGAATCTGTGTCTAAATCGGTAAAGTCGGTGACATCACTGGGCACAGGTGTGATGTGCGGTAGATCAGCTAACGTTGGAACACTCTGTGATCTTACAGTTTCGTTGAACTGGTTCATGTTCGAATAAACAGGTTGAATTTGTTGTTGCGGCACTGGTGGTGGGAGTAGTTGAGCCGCTTCTTTTCTAGAACCTTTATACAAAGGCGAACTTACTGAATTAGACCTCTGCACCATTTTATGTGGAGAGGAGAAAGTTTTAGATGTTGGAGGGGCAAAGGGAGAACTAGATATCGGTGAGATAGGTACGAAGCTAAACTTTTTCTGTGAATTTGGGCTTTCAGGTACAGTCTCAAAAGAGACCCTTCTTCTGGCACATTTGTCTTCTTTATTCCTTTCCAGCAACATCCTCAGTTGAGACACTTTTGGTTCTTCCTCTGAAGACTTTCTAAAGTAATTCATAAGTTCTTCTTCTTGCTCCAGTGAATTACCGCTTTCCAAAAATTCCGTTTCCCTCCCATTTGCCGGCTTTGGCTGCAAAGGTTTCTGCTTCTTTACTGACTGTGAAGATGCATTGTCCACAACCTTTGGGATTTTAGGGAGTCTCGGAATCGGAAGTTTGACACCTGATGGTCCTGATTCATTATTTTCTTCCAATCTCGGTTTCTTCCCACCCGCTCCTTTCTTTCCTACCGACAAAGGAATTGTGGATCCTTTCCTACCTTTACATCTTTCAGGAGGTGTTTTTGTTGAGCGATTCACTAACTCATCCTAACAAATACAATTAATAGTAAATAATTAAATAATAAAACAAAAGCAATGCAATGACTTACATCCTGCTTCCTTCTATCAGTCTGCAAACATTTATCTTCATTTGGTCGACAAATTTTTGAACTCATCATGAATGTGAGCTCTAAAACCATAATAAAAATTAATACAAGGGTAAATGTATTACCCTTATTATAAATACTTACCACTAGAAACTGGGCAATTTAAATCGTTTGACCCTTCCGAAGAAGCGCTAGAAGTCAACGTTTCCTTGCAAATACTCTGTGCTAATTCAGGTGAGAACTTCCCCTAAAATTAGTTTAACAATTAATAATCCAAATAGTAATTTTAATATCAGATAAATTACTGTTATTTTTGGGAGCTGGGGTGATGGCAGTGATAGTCTGTTTGTCATTCCTGAATAACAGTATCTTGAATTGCCACGGGTTCCAAGCCTTCTAGGCCTAACACTTGGGTAAACCTGTTTCATCACTTTTCCAAAGTCAGCAGTGGATAAATGTTTGACTTTGCTAGCATTACAGAATTCCCTGTTAACAAAACGCAACGATGTGATTATGTTTTCGCTCTTATAAAAAACACTAGTGACAAATAGCTTACAAGTATTCATTATAAACATCCTGTTTAGGAAGTGATGTGTGCTTGTCTTCTTTTAGGTGGGTTTTAATCCAAGCTATCGTTTGGCTAATCTCTGGCCTACTTCCTAATGGATTTGATGGCCTGGAGAAAAAATATTTAAAAAATCCTTCAAAATTGACTGTAAACCACAGGTAAATATCTTACTGTTTAAGAGGATCGGGATATTCCTTCCCAGTTGGGAGCTTCAGGTATAGAAGTAGCTTTTCTAAAGGTGATAATTTTGATATCTGTTCCAAAATTAATTCAACATTTCTCTTTGACTCTTGCCTGTAATTTAAAAAAAAAAATTATATATTTNTATATATATATAATTTTTATGTATGTGTGGGTATGTATAATTCACTTGTGCTAAAAGGTAGAATGACATTTTTTTTAAAGAAACACTGTTTACCTAACTATATATATTTAATATTTTAACCAATATTTTAAAAGTTTAATTTTAAGTTTTGTTTGCCTTGTGCAACTGGACATCAGCCACAGTTTTAAGTTAACATGACCAGAGCTTTAATTTACAAGAAATGGAAAGACAAGTCCAAATCTACACTGTTACATAAGTCTTACATTATATGTTTAGTCTAAGATTTGATTTCACTGAATGTTTATCACAAATTTTTGTACTGTATTAATGTCCTTTTGCTTCATAAATATTTATGTTGCTTGTAGAAACAAGAAAATAAGAGGTGAAATTATATTGGGGCAGTGGCTTTTATAGCTGATTGAGCAGAAATCCCTGAGGTTCCGCATGAGTTGAAATGTAAAAATCATTCTTTAGTCATAAACTCTATTAATAATTGATTCATACACACTTTTGGGCCAAATTCCACATAAGTGTCCAGCATAGATGTGTCACACCTAATTGAAGGGCGCAACTCCTTGGCTCCATATAGAGAGCGTGTAGGGATACCACCCGATATGAAAATTGTGCTCTTGAGCACAGCAACAAGTATCTGGGTCCCCTGTTCCAATTCTTGGAATGAACAGGGTTGTTTTATTGTATATAGTAATGAGTTTTTTTTGCCGAGTTTCAACCTTTATTCGGGTCACCATCAGGGCATAAAGTATGGTGCTATTCTTGAAATGTCATAATGGTTTTGTGGAAAATAGTTGTGAGTATTGATATTGTTGCGTACCCTGGTGTGTGTTGAGAGTGCACGTACATATCAGTGTGAATTTGTAGTGAGAGGGTCAATGGTAGAATATTGAGTACCTCAACAACCTCAATTAGGTCAGTTATACGGGGTGTCCCAGTTCCTTCTGACGAAACTCAGGGAATTGATTCTACTCTTCGTTTGGAGCAAAAAATGCCCAGGAGAAAATTTTCGGAAAGTTCTTTATTTTGAAGATATTCGTCAATTTAGGTTTTTTCAACTTTTCACTACCTTACCACATAAAAACGCTTACAACTTCCAAAATGTTGAGACTAAAACAAATCTAATTACACCATTTGAAAGAACGCTAAATTTGCTGTAAGATACTTCTATTTGCAATACTCTGAATGACATAAAATGTTAGCCAATATCAGTTGGAACATGTCAAAATTACAAAATTTAAAATTGTGGTCATGATTGCACGTTCTACTGAGGTTACAAAAAAATACCTACAACTTGTCAAATTTCACAAAAACTTCTTCATCTAATATGCTTTACGTTGATATATCCAGGTTTTTAAATAACGTTCTAGTAGAGTTGAAAAATAACAATTGAATGTTCAAAAATGTGAGCTAAGGTAAATTTGAAGGGGGGGTAGAAATAAATCAATTAGAACTCACTTTGTAAAATAAAAATGACACTTGTTTGACCGGTTAAATGAAAAATGCTGGATGGGATCGAAGTTTAAACAATAATCATCACAGAATGTATCAGGTAGGGTGTGTTACCGAAACATGATTTTGTTTGCACAAGTATTTCTTAAAAATTATGAACCTCGGCCCTCGCTCTTATCAAACTGCAACAGAACGCTACTCTTCCGTCAGTCGAATTGAATGTGTTATATGGAGGTAGAAGTTATGCCGCATTACTATTCAAATCAAGAGTACTGAGATATGATGCTGGTGTATGGGTACTGTAACTGCAGAAGTACTGCGGCAGTGGTGGAGTACGCTCGTCGTTTTCCTAGCCATCGAGTTCCTAGTAAAAACACTGTTGTGTCGACTTGCCAAATACTATGGGAGACGGGTGCCGTTCCAAGTAGAAATTTCAGCAGTGGACAACATATTAGAAATATCCGGCAGGAAGATGAAATTATTCAAACATTTGCGGAGGATCATCGACACAAGCACAAGGAGAGCAGCTCTTCAATTAACATTCCCCACAGTACGGTGCATAGGACCATACCATGACACCCCTTTACAATTGCTGCTTGAACGAGATTGGGAACCTCGCATTCAATTCTGCCAGTTGTACCTCCAACTTCACAGAGATCCACAATTCGGGAGTAAAATTTTATGGACAGATGAATCTACGTTCACACGGGATGGAGTTTTCAACTACCACAATTTGCACACTTGGAGCCACGTTAATCCTCACGGTGTGAGACAATCTGACTTTCAATACCAATTCAAAGTCAACGTGTGGGCTGGAATATTAGGTGACAATCTTCTTCAACCCATTGTGATTCCCGACCGTTTTAATTCAAATGCATTTCTTCACCTCCTTCAACATGACCTACCTACTGCATTGGAAAATGTTAATTTGGCGCAAAGAATGAATTCATGGTTCCAGATGGATGGCTGTCCTGCTCACAGTAACAATGCTGTGACACATTGGATGATACAAAATTATGAGGAAAAATGGATTGGCAGGGCTCCAAGGAGCCCAGACTTAACACCGTTAGATTTCTATCTGTGGGGAACTTTGAAGGTTAAAGTCTATTCGTGTCAATAGAAAACAGAAATCAGCTGGAGCTGCGGATAATAGAAGCTTGTGACAGTGTTAGAGGAAGTAACCAACCAATTGCGAGGGCTGTAAGTTCAGTTCGTCCAAGAAGTCAGTTATGCATTCGAGAAGAGGGAAAACACTTTGAGCATTTCATCTGAAAAGTTCCTCCTTTGTTGTTAGGTGCTTGCTACAAGAAGAACCATTGCATTTTATTGTATGAAGCTTTCTGGTATGGTTTTTGTGAGATTACAGATGTAATTTTTATTTTACAAAGCGAGTTCTAATTGATTTATTTCTACCCCCCCCCCCTTCAAATTTATCTTAGCTCACGTTTTCGAACATTCAATTGTTATTTTTCAACTCTACTAGAACGTTATTTAAAAACCTGGATATATATATCAACGTAAAGCATATTAGATGAAGAAGTTTTTGTGAAATTTGACAAGTTGTAGGTATTTTTTTGTAACCTCAGTAGAACGTGCAATCATGACCAAAATTTTAAATTTTGTAATTTTGACATGTTCCAACTGATATTGGCTAACATTTTATGTCATTCAGATTATTGCAAATAGAAGTATCTTACAGCAAATTTAGCGTTCTTTCAAATGGTGTAATTGGATTTGTTTTAGTCTCAACATTTTGGAAGTTGTAAACGTTTTTATGTGGTGAGGTAATGAAAAGTTGAAAAAACCTAAATTGACAAATATCTTCAAAATAGAGAACTTTCCGAAAATTTTCTCCTGAGCATTTTTTGCTCCAAACGAAGAGGGAATCGATTCCCTGAGTTTCGTCAGAAGGAACTGGGACACCCTGTATAATAGGTGAAAATGATTATGGAGGAATATCGACTACTCCACCACCCTGAGTGAATAAAAAAAATGTATTTAAGAGTGAGAGAGAATATGAATGAGTTTGGATTTAGGAAGATTGCAGTAGGGCTGTAAGGACCTAGCTGTTGGTATTCGGCCAGACGAATAAGGCTGAGGTCTGACACCTGTGGGTAGGTGATACTCGAGGCTTACCAGTAATTTATTATAAATTACTAAAGTTGAAATTGCCAGGGAACTACGAGAACTAATAGGCTTAACTCTGTACTTATATGTTATGTTTATGTATGTATACATATGTATGTGTGCAGATTTGAGCTTATATAAATCATTAATCTATTAATAGTAATAACAATACACAAATTTGATGGTAATTCTATTCTGAAAAACAAGAAGTTCTAGTACATTAAGTATCTACTTACTTCTAAAGCTCACAACAAAATAAATAAATCTCGGAAGAGGAAAAATGCTCCTGGATGAAATCCCAGGTCATCAAAAACTGAAGGAAATTAATTAGGCAACTGATTCGGGGAAAAAACTGCAGTATTCACACCTATCAGACAAGAACTACAATCAAGCACAATGCTGAGTCTGCTGAACATGGAACAACATAAATAAGTAGAAAAACAGAACCACAACATGACCAAGGATGTCAAGTATCTTTCCCTCAACTGGAATTGAGAAAAAACTACTGTGCAATCCTTGCCTTTTAAACTACTCAGTGAGTTTAAAGGTGAGTCAAAACCATGCTGACAGATTAGAACAGACACATTAGAAAATTTACTACATAAAGGATTTTTCTATTCAGGGGATCCTTCCTTTTTCAGAACAGTTACCAACATGGAAGATTCACTTTAAGTGTATCTAAACTTTACTTAGAGGACAACATCCTAAATAACTAAATAAAGGACAAGGACACCATTGTCTCATCTTAAAGTCAATCGTCCTACATTCTTAAATGGTACAGAAAACTGAGTAGGAGACAGCAGATAAGTTTTTTTAGGTAGGATAAATAATGTGTGAATTTTAACTTGATTTTAATTATGATTAAAATTTTATTTAATTATTTAATTAATTAAAATTAAAATTAATGAATTGGAGAGTTTTTGTGATTTTGTTAACTTCTCCCCTTGCATCCAATCTTATAATCTTTCAAATTTTGTTTTCATTCAATTTTTTCATGTAACATGGCTCCGACCTGCCCAAGACGGAAAAGGAAAGAAAATAAGTGCTTGATTTGTACGAAACATCTGGGAGACCTGGTGTAAAAACATTAGTTGATAGATAATTAAAGCTTAGAGCAAAATGTAAGTAGGAAAAATTTTAAAAGATGGTAAAGTCAAATGTGCTTATAAATGTACATATCTGAACACATACACAGACGGTTATGTCAGATGATAAATATCTATCTTTAAAGGACACCTTCTGAAAGAGGCCAAAAATAGTTACATAACTGTAAAGAAATATTACATACAAAATGAAGCAAAGAAATTATTGTCTTACAGAAGTCCAACTACACACTAGGTGTACTATTCTCAATTAAATTTCAAAGTCTGTGCCAGGATTCGAACCGAGAACCGCTAGCATGGCAAATAATTCAGAATATCACCTGTAAAAAAAATGGTTAAAATTGAGAGCGTAATGTGCTGGCTTTGACATGAAGCAGATTTTGGTTTTTTGAAGTTGTTAAAAATTTTAAATTATGGTAAAGTCATGAGCAAATGTGATTCTAAATCAACATATCTGTACATATAAATACAGTTATGTGTTATCTGATGATAATTATCTTTTTTTAGAGGACACCTACTGAAATAGGACAAAAGTAGTTACCATGAAATAAATGTCACATACAAAATGAAGCAACGTAATTCCCATCTTACAGGAGGGCTTAACAAAGCACTACACATTTGGTGTTCCGGACAACGGTCAAGCCACTTCAAAAAGTTCTTTCATACTATTCTCAATTAAATTTCATGGTATGTGCCGCAATTTGAACCCAGAACATTAGCATGGCAAACATATCACCCACATCAGAATATCACCTAAAATTAAGGCAGTAATTTACTGGCTTTGACAAGATGCAATTTTTTGTTTGTACCAGCAGAATCAGAGATGTTAGATCTTTTGTACTAAGAAGCATTAGCTGGGATGTTCAGAAATCCATTGACAATACTAAAAGAAATTAACAAGGAAAATGTGCTGAAATTCCTAAAAATGTACTAGTCAAGGATGCTGTTTAATCATTTAAAACTCCAGACCTCAAAAAAGTCAGGCGTAAATCCATCAACCAGACAGGATAAACAATTGATTTGGGTACAATTGATGAAAAGATCTAAATAAAAACC
This sequence comes from Cimex lectularius, assembly GCF_000648675.2. Taxonomy (NCBI): domain Eukaryota; kingdom Metazoa; phylum Arthropoda; class Insecta; order Hemiptera; family Cimicidae; genus Cimex; species Cimex lectularius. Next base: position 2,973,261 of record NW_019392640.1, read on the forward strand.
TCAGAACTCAAAAACGTCAGGTGTAAATCCATCAACCAGATAGGATAAACAGTTGATTGGTTACAATTGATGGGAAGATCTAAATGAAACAATACATGTCAATACATTTCAGATAATAAATTTGAGAATTAATGTAAAATGTTTCTGTATCTTTAACTTCTTTGTTAAATACCAATTTTTTTTTATTTCCATCTTGGGATAATTTTTTTATATATATNTTTTTAAATTGTGTTTAACTTGTTTCCTTTTAAGTTTGGATTGTGTAGTGTACAAGCTGAATGAAGCCTTGTCATTGCAAGATTTATTTTTGGTCACCTCTTGGAATGCCTACTCATGCTGTTTGTTGTCTTTTAAACTTTGAAGATGAAGTGAAGACACCATTTAGGATCTTCATCTCTGCAAAAACACTTTGCTCAATAATATGCAGTGTTTATTTTGTTTAAAAATCAGTAATTGTGACCATTTTTACAGTGAACGTTCTTGAAAAAAGAGATGTGTTTCTTATATCTTACAAGGCTTTTAGAATGAAACAAAGATTTTTTCTTTTTAACTGCATAGCCTCATTTTATTGTTATAAGGCTGGGGTTACAAGTTTAACTGGTCATTTATAATCAAATGCTGGAAAACACGCAGACAATCGGACTTGATTTGTCAATGTCAAGATCGTGACCTCCAAACGTGTTTGGAGTTAAAATTCCACAAAAATTCCCCGAGCCTTTTTTTAGCAGTAACGTTAGAGAATAACTGTGGGTCTGCCTTACTGCAAAGATCTGTTGACGAGGCCGGCCAACTGATCGGAACTGGAAAAGACGGTCTGTTGGATTTCCTCCTTGACAGGGAACATCTGCCTGAGGTCAAGGAAGGCCGGGTTGCAGGCCTCGATCTTCACCTTGATGTCGGCCGACCCGCTTTCTGCAGAGTCCCCGCCTTCGGCAAAGCACTGATACTGCATTCTACGAGTCAGAAGGTCCGTGAATACAAGCCAAGACGAAAGATCGGGTATAAGCGTCGTAAGTTTAAGCCCTTTTCACTGGCAAGTAGCATTCCCGGGTCATCCAGCCGTCGAATGGACCTTCCCTCCGAGAAGCGAGATGGCCCGAGTCCCGCGAAATCCTCTTCCACCGAATAACTCGGCCGAAATCCTCTCGACCATCGACCAGACAGTCGGCTGTGGACAGAGGACCCCCGAACCACATTAACTACAGCTGATCCAGCTGATCTGCCAATCCTGCAAAGCATCAATAACGACATATCGACAACAACATCGATGATAATAAAAAGTACACAATATCTTCAGTTCAACTCAAATTAACAAAGAAAAAATAAAATCTTAAACTTATAAATGAGATCTGCCACTAAAAAACATTTAAATTAGCAAATTATAAAGAAAATAATTTAACTCTAAAGAATAGGGACTACCGATTGATAACGCTCGAACAATTTAAAGGATCGATTTTTGTTTCATTAAAACCCGCAATTTAAATTTGTGACAAACTTGAAGAAAAATGTTAATGTTAGACATGCAAGTTTGTCAAAATGTTTGACGGTCTTTGTATACCATGATTAATGGTAAATATTAAATATCACACTTTTTTCACACTAACTGAAATTTATTTCATTTTACAAAAAAACAGCTTTGTTGAATTAAGCATTAGATGATGTTTAAGATCAAAGTAGATAATCCAGGTGCAATATAAGTTGAGTGAAGACCCAAATTAAATTACAATGGTATACATTGGCTCGTTGTCAAATTAATGTTGGTTTTGCTTAGTGAAAAGCTCTGTTCGGCTAAAACATGATATACATGTGTTGAGTATGCATTCATTTGTGTAGACCCAGTATAAAAAAGCTTCCAAACTTTCAGTGAAATAGAAGCAAACCTTTTAAATGAAAATAATAAGGGATTAAATTGATTATCAATACGTCTTGCAACTATAAACTTATTCAATACAATGTTGTTTTTTTTTAGTCGATCTGAAAAACCTGAAAAATCTTCTTAGTAATGTGGTATGTATTTAGAACATCGAAGTAAACATATTTGTCCATCATTCCATCAATTATAATTTGCCAACTCCTTTATAGCCTATGCAGCACCAAACAGGCACCCCATTCGCCCCCAATTTTAACTGTTGATAGAGTATTCTTGAATTTAAAGAATACTCTTGCTTCCACCACATTATTTCTTTCATTGGACCCCAGTACATTAAATTTGATCTCATTGGTGAAAATAACAGTCTCTAAAAATGAATCAGGCTTACTTAAATGCTCTTTAGCAAACTGAAAGTGCTTTCCTCTTGCTTATTTCTTATTGCTTATTTTGTAGGACTTATTTGTGGGAGTACATGTAGAGATGTAGATGTAGATGTAATTTTTCAGGTATGGCTTTAAGAGCTATTGTATCATCCCCCATTCTCAGTCTAAAGCACATCGGTGAGTCCTATTTCACCAAGAAATTTGATTAATAGGCCCAGTTTCAGTGGTTGAAGCTCTTCTATGGTCACATTATACATCCCAAAGCATTTCCTCCTGCGGGCAAATGTAGCTCCGCAGTTTGTTAGAAAATGTGTTGGTGTCTCTTCTGCCTCCTTGCAGAATCTGCATGTGCCATCTTGGATTGTTCCAATTTTCTTTAAATGACCATTTAATCTGCAGTGTCCTGTTAGGATTTGCAGTCTGTTCCTGCTTCCTTTGACACATTTTGTGATTTCTTTCTTACCAAAATTGGTTAGAAGATTCTTGGATTGTCTATGTCCAATGAGTGAATTCCATTGTTCCTTCATTTTCTTTTTGTCCTTCTGTCTGAGATATTCATTAATACTGTGGATTCCTATGCCACAGAAGGGTACGGGTCGTATCAGCGGTGTAGCAGCCCCTTTTCTTGCAAGGGTGTCCACTTTCTCGTTGCCTTCTACTCCCATGTGTCCTGAGACCCAGCAGAGGCTGACTATTCTGCATACCTAATATGTTTAATTTGGTTTTGCAGTTCAGCACCATCCTTGAACTAATGGTACTTGAGCTTAGTGATTTGATGGCTGCTTGGCTATGTGACATGATTGCTATATTCTTGTTTTTGTACCCTTTACTTAGATTGAATTGGGTACATCTTTCAATTGCATGAATCTCAGCTTGGAAGATACTGGTGTGTTTTCCCATGGGTTCTGAGTATTTGGTTCCGGGTCCAAATACTCCTGCCCCCGTACCTTCTTGTGTTCTAGATCCATATGTGTACCAGAGGATGGTGCCATTTTTAAAGGAGTTATTTCCCTTTCTTTCCCATTCTTTTTTGGTACCCAGATATATTCAGAATTTTTGGTTAAATTCAAACCGTGTCGTCTCTTGGAGCCATGAGTGACGGATGGTCTTTCCATAGTTTGTTGCTATCTCTTCATTTCAGTTTTATTCCTGTTGGAGGTTTCTCTTTGATAAAGTTGATGATGGTTTTCTGTGCTGTCCTTTCTACCAAATGATGTAAAGGGATTAGTCCTAGTATTTTTTCCATGCTAATTGTAGGACATGTTCTCATTGTTCCCGTTATGCAGATGCATACAAGTCTGTATTTTTGTGAGTTCTTTCTTTTTGGTTATTTGTTATACTTTATACCAGTGCTGTCGTTCTTATATAGCTGTCTAACAGCTTTTCAAGGATCTTTAATAGAAAGGATGATTGGTCTGTAGGATTTAGGTGATGTAGGGTCTCTTTCCTCCACTTTTGGTATAAAAACCACCCTTGCCCCACGCCATGTCTGTGGTATGTAACTTAGTGCTCAACTACTTCTATATAATCGCAGCAATGTTGGAGTAATTATATCCATTCCTTTTTGTAGCAGGATGGGAAAAATCCCATCCGTTCTTGGTGCTTTGTACGGGCTGAAAGTGTTAATCACTCAGAGGATTTTCTTCTCTGTGATTATTTCAGCTGCTTTCTTCCAATTTTCTTTATGGGGATTATCTGCTCTCACATTTTCTGGGGAGATGTCGTAGTTACTACCTGGAAAATGTGTACTTAGAAGGAGCATTACTTTTTGTCTTCTGTGTACTTGCCTTCTGCACTTCTTAAGGCAGTGTTTATGTCTAGTGCCTTGTGCAGTCTAGCTGCTGTGGATACTGTGGAGATTTCTCCTCAGAATTTGTGAAAGTTCTCTCTTTTCGCCCTGCGGATGGCATGGTTATATGAAGTAAGTAACGTAAAATAAATTCTTCCCAGTTACTTTTTTGTCTAGCCTTGTTAAACGCTTTCCTGATTTCTTTCCTTAATTTGCCCAGTTCTGCATTCCACCAAGGTGGTTCTTGTCTACTTTTTGGTACCTTAACAGGGCAGCTTGATTCATATGCATCAATTATATTCCCTGTAAGTTCGCTAACTGAAAGTTCCAATTCATTGCAGGTCTTCAGCACTCTCTTCACTGTTGCATGGTTTAAACTATGTGTTACCATCTCAGTGAACCTTGCCCAATTTGTGTTTCGGGGGTTTCTGAACGGTGTAGGGTCTGTCCTATCTGATTCGATGTCGAACCTTATTATTCTGTGGTCCGACATCGACTCTTCACTTGAAACCCTCCAATTTTTTATCACTTTATGTAGGGCTTGATCCTATATTAAGTATATCTAATTTTTCCTTCACCAAAAATTCTATGAGTGCCTCACCTCTTTTGTTGTTGTTGGTACTTCCCCAAATTTGATGATGTGCATTGGCATCACATCCCACCAGCAAGGGGCGATTCTTCTTGCTGCAGTAGCTGGCTAGCCTTCGTAGCTCATCAGGGGGAGGGTGGTCCTGTTCTCCTGGGAAGTATGCCGATGCTACTACTGCTTCTTGTCTCTTCCCATCGATTGGTATCTCTACCTTGATGGGAACTAAGTCTCCAGTCATGAATTCTGAAAGACAGAAATAATTAGTGTTTTTCCTAATCAGTATACATGCACAGGGATTTTCCTGTCTGTAATCCCATACAGTCTTACCGTCTTTGCAGGACAAACCTCTAATTTGTCCTTTCCACTGCCAGGGTTCCTGGATGAGAATTGTCCATAGATGTTGCGCAGTGAACATCCTAGCTATTACTGCCGAGGCAGCCTTAGCGTGGTGGATGTTCACCTGGGCCATTCTCATTTCCTCCATGTAGGGTTATTCTTTTGGGGGAGGAGGAGGTGTCTCCTCTCCCAATAGCTCCTCCTCAGTGAGCACTCTTGGCTCCATCTGTAGAGGAGGAGGGGTCTGGGTCTCCAGGATGACCTGGTCAACCTCCATCTCAGCAGTATTTTCGGAGGTAATCTCCGTGGGTGGAGGCGTCGCTGTAGGGGCCTGCTCCGTTTTAATGGATGGGGGGTGATTGGGGTGGAGATGTGAGATTTCTCTCATTTTGTAGCCTCCTCCCCCTCCATTTTTCAGGCCCCTCACAGGGATCCTCCCAAAACAAAAATTGAGGGTATGTCCTCTTGAAATTATCGTTTCTGCCGAGATATCGCTGATGCCCAGGATCATGACAATCCCAGGCCCCTCCACTTTCATTGAGTGAACTTTCCACTCCTCAGCGCAGATCCCATCGTTCTGCGCTTTGACCAGTGCTAGGGTTCTTTGTTCTTCTCCTGTTTTTTTTGTCCTAGGGAGGAACACCACTATCGAGTGAGGTTTGGTAACATCCTCCCCTACCCTCACTGTCAGTTTCTTTTGTTCACTTAGCACCAGTTTAGGGGCTATTTCCTGCAGCCATTGTACAGTTTTGCCATCTTGAATACAGTCTATGATCATCATACCCGGCCTGAAGTGTATGCCTTCAAACTGTATTTTGGCTTCCCATCCTTTTAAGATTTCTTCAATGAGGGTTTCCTCCAGATGGGTCAGCTCTTCTGTTCTTAGGGTTACCAGAGGGTATTCCTCCGGTAGCAAAGCCACTCTTATGATCTTTGCTGCTCCGGCGTAGCTTACGCTTGGAGCAGCCTCCCTGGCTCTAAACTGCGCCTGGGATGGCTTTGCTTTCTTGTCTTTTCTTAGTTCCTTGGGGGTAAGAGATTGCTCTCTTGCCCTCTTGCTGGATGATTGTACCTCTAGTTTCTCTTTTTGGATTTTAGCCTTCCTTTCGTCGGCCAATCTCCTTGCTTCTTCGGGTGTTTTCCCCGATTTTATTCCTCTCAGGTACCATTTGGTCATAGCACCGCTAAGACCTTTCCTGCCTGGTTCTCCTAGCTTTGGCATTTCGGCGAAAACTTTTTTCTTTCCTTTTGGTTTCCCAAGAGGGGGGTCTATATTTTCTAGTGTCGCTACTTGAAGGTGTTGAACCCTTCGTTTATGTGGTGTTGAATTACCCACGTAGCGGCTGGTGTTTGTCTTTAGGAGGGAAAGGTGGTCTCTCCTTTGTTTCCAAGGACTGAGTGTCCATCTGGGGGTTGATGTATTTGGAGCAGTGAGATCCTGCTCTAGGTTTAGTTTTTTGTTTACTGTACTCATTTGATTCCCACGAGTAGCTAGGGAACTATAAGGTCTGCTCCATCAGAGCCCTGCATGATGGAGTAAGGCTAATTACTCTCTGATGTCGCCCAGTGTCAGAGAGGCTCTGTTCAAGACAGCCACATTAATCCGGCTGCCAGTGAATCACTCGGCACGGAACGCATGACACCTTTGATTGCGGCGGATGCTGTTTTCTGTCAAGCCCAAGACTATTGTTAGGGGGGTGATAGGATGGTGGGAGAGGGGTTGGTGGTAGGATTTTGTTTAGTGAGGAGTGGTTGGGAAAGCAAGTACCTCACTTAGGGATAGGACACCAGAGCTTCTTTAGCCTTTTCGACCGTACCATGCCATGGGGATCAATATGAATCCCCTTGTCAGGACGGTAACAAACGTTTCCCAAGGTTCACTACTTGGAAGTGGGGTTGGTCTTTGAACCCCTACATGCATGCCTTGTATTTTAATAGTGCTTCATATTGTTTGGGGCATAACTGAAATATAATCCTGATACAGAATACCTGAAATTTCGGGGGCACCTGTCGATGGGTTGGTGGTCACTTCTTTGAGAACCTCATGCCTTGTGGATGGTGTTTAATTTTTCTGGCCAGCTTAAATGTGGTCTATTTTCAGCATTACCAAGATCATCTTCAGGGCTCAAAGTGTTTGTTTTCGGTGTAGATATGTCATTGGTGAGTGTTGTGTAGAGTGTGCCCACACGATCTCTAAATAATCATTAATTATTTAGATTTAGATCACTAAATATCACACATTATAAAGATCCTTACTCTGGGAGGTGATGTAATGAATAGTCAAGGGTCATTATTACTGTATTATACATTTGCCAAGCTTTTGGCTCTATATTTGGTCTTCCTCAGGACACTACAACAACATAAAAATGAAAATTTTACAATTTCTTCTATAATCTGATTATATAACGCTTAATGTAAATATTATCTTTGTATTATAAAATCAAATCATAGTTGTAAGATTGTATAATTTTCATTTTTATGTCATTGCAGTGCCCTGAGGAAGGCCGAAAGCTTGGCATATGTATAGTACAGTGTTGTAATTAATTCAAGGACCACATACCTAATAAATTCTCAATTCCTTCAATGATTACAATGGATGTAGGTTTATCTGTGTTGCTATTGCATTTTTCTCTTTGACAGAAAATAATTATGGTCAAAGTGACTGTACAAGTGTCTCTAGTATCAACAGATAATATGCTGTGCATTACTTTGAATAGAATAGAATAAAATTGTTTTATAGTGTTCACAAGTTCATTGTACAAATGTCACAAAATAAATATACGATTCATTACTTTATGTTTTCTACATCCTCCTTGAATTCATCTTTGTGATATTTATACACACATATTTGTGGGTTTTCTAATAATAACTTTCTTATAATGATTAAGAATTCATTAGTTGGTAACAATTTTATCTTATTGGGAAGTGTATTGTATGTCACAATTGCTGTTTTTTTTTTCTTTGTTGTACAGAAAGGGATTACTAAATTATTATAATATCTAGTATTTATCTTGGTTGTTTCAAAGCAAGTCTCAATAATATGGCTTTCCTCAATATACTTTAAACTGGAGTAAATGTACAGAGCAGGTATGATCAACACTTTCAGCTCCTTGGCTAAAAGTTTACTACTATCCTTTGATTTTTTTCTTAAAGATTATTCTGAAGCCTTATTTGCATTTTTAGTATTTTTTCTGCATAGGTTTCACCTCCCCAAAATCTTATGCCATAATTTACAATTCCTTGAAATAGTGATAAATATACAGTTCGTAGTATATAGATATCAGCAGCATTTCTTAATTTTAAACTCACTCACTACCTTCCTGAAAGACCAAAACAGTGACTATTGTTTGTCCAAAATGGTCATACAAAGTAAAGTAGAATTTTTTTATTTTATTTTTTTATTCTACATGTTTTTTTAAAATTAATTCATGTAATTGAACACAATTGTTTCCAGTAATTTGACTTAATTATGTATAAGTGAATTTATGGCAAAATGTAAGTTTATAAATGTGTGGTGATTAGTGACCGTTAGTCGATGATTATTCAGAAATCGTGAGATGTGGTCTGGTGTGATGTAGGTTTCAGAAAAACATTTTCTTTATCATGCCAACGTTTTGATCTTTATTTAGATCATCTTCAGGACCTGGGATTTACAAACATTGTTTAAATTTAACAAATACATGTAGGATGTGGAAAAAAGTGAATTTATACAATGTAAAATATAGTTTTTATATTCAATCAAAGTATTTCTACTCCCTCAAAGTGTTTGTTTTCTGTGTAATTGCGCCATTCTTGTATGTCATGTTGCTCACTGGCACTCTCAACACGAATGCATTTGTTAAATTTAAACAATGTTTGTAAATCCCAGGCCCTGAAGATGATCTTAATAAAGATCGGAATGTTGGCACGATAAATAAAATGTTTTTCTGAAACTTACATCACACCAGACTGCATCTCACAATTTATGAATAGTAATTTTATAAGTTGTTTAGAATTAGAATTTTACAAATTAAAAAACACTATTTAACTGATCTTTTGGTTTTAACAAGATAACAAAGAGTGAAAAATGTATATGTAAACATTATAACTAATAGTTAAAACCACAATTTAAATTCAACAAATAAATATTTGTTAAATTGCAATTTTGTCCGTCATGAGTTTAATATCTGTTTTATTTACAAATTCTCTAAATATTGGGAAATTTTCCTTTCCAAGTTCTTTTTCTGGCATTGCCCATTTCTTCCCTTGGAGAATGTTTGTTCTGATCATAGAATCTAATACGGGACAGTCGTACAATATGTGGTCAATGTCCTGGACAGCCGGCCCATTTATGCATTTGTCAATTTCTTTCATTTTGAATCTGTGGAAATACTTCATATATGGGCCATGTCCTGACAAAATTGTAGTGAGACTGAGTGTAAATGGTAAAACATCTTTTATCACAGTTCTGGGTGGAATGGCAGGAAAGAATTTTTCAGTTTGTTGACCTTTTTCTAAAGCCTGCCATGTTTTATGCCACTAAAATCCATTGCTTTGAAATACCCAATTTCTTTCACATGAGTTTTCTGAACTCTATTGTAGCTTACTGTTAGAGACAAATAAGTAGGTGCTTCCTTTGTTGGACAGTTAGCCTCTTCGTTTTCCAGAATTCCATAATGAATTTTTTACTTTGTTGGTCTTTTTCTGAAACGTGCCATCTTTTATGCCACTAAAATCCATTGCTTTGAAATACCCAATTTCTTTCACATGAGTTTTTTGAACTCTATTGTAGCTTACTGTTAGAGACAAATAAGTAGGTGCTTCCTTTGCTGGACATTAGCCTCTTCGTTTTCCAGAATTCCATAATGAATTTTTTACTTTGTTGTCCTTTTTCTGAAGCCTGCCATCTTTTATGTCACTAAAACCCATTGCTTTGAAATACCCAATTTCTTTCACGTAATTTTTTGGAATAATTGAATTTTACTGTAAGAGTCAAATCAGTAGCCGCTTCCTTAGCTAGATAGTCAGCCTCTTCGTTTTCCAGAAGTCCAACGTGTGCTTTCATCCAACATAACTGGATCACCCCAGCATCCTAAGACAAATAGCACGTACGTGATTGTCTGTCATTATGGTAAATTTTAGATGTTCTTATTTTTTTTTACGCATGCAAATACTTCTGCACAAATCATCGCTGTCTAAATTGCTAGTTTTTGGCCTGTTTATTTGAACATAATTTATGTAATGTGAACTTTTCCACATATATATTTTTTTATCCTTATGATAAATTACATATGCAGCACCCAAGTGTTTCATTTTAATTGTTTGTTGGGGATTTTCATATCTTGGCTTTTCCCGCTGTAATGACAGCCAAGAGGGGAGAGTGATATCCAGTCCTCACGGAATCGTTCCACAGTGTTCATCTTCGCCAATAACTTAAAAATTGAACAGAAAACTTTAAAACTGGAAGTAGGAAAGAGTTCGAAAGCCGTAATTAGGCCGTAATAATTTAAAATAGTAATCTGCCTTAAATATTCTCACTAGCGGCGGCCCGTGAGAACTGGCATCCAGGAGGTTTCTAGAGCGTAGGGCAGGGGTCGGGGCTGTGCTATGCCGTTTTCGTGATCGCGAAGCGAAGCTTGGCCGAGAGAACGGAGAAGTCGAGCCGAGTCGAGGTGGTTGTGGTTGTGTCGAAGCCAAAATGGCGACAAGTGACGACGAGCCTATGCATCTTTACGAAGTGTTTCAGAATTGCTTCAACAAAATAGCCAACAAACAACCCGGTGAGTATTCGAGTCGAAAGACAACATTTTCAACCGTTGTAAACAAAAGCCACCTCGGTGAGCCCAGGGGCAGCCTCTGGCCCTGGCGAACATCCGTTTTCCCCGATCCCTCTTGTCTTTCTCCCTTTGACATTTAAAAACGACCGTTTTCAACGCCTAACCCACGCCCGGCCCCTTTTCCCGGCGAACGCATCGCTTCGTCGTTCAATTTCCCCAATTACGAATTGATGCCCTTGTTCGTCGAATCCGCTCCGACGAAAAACTCCGAGGTTACAAACTCCATGTTTATCCCCCTGAGATCTCGTTCCTGGTGTTGATTTCCACATTTTTCAATGTTTGGCTTCCCTCGACCGACGTCCGAACCGAATTTACATCTAAAGCTGAAATTCAGTTAATAAAAAATCATCTCCTCCCTGAAAATGTCGCCATGGGGCTTCTTTTGTTGTTGTTATTATTTTGTTTTTATCCTGGCTTTTCTCAACGAACTGTGCCTCCCATCTTTCCAACCCCTCGTTCAAAATGCTCACGACACCTGCTCCGTTGTACGATTTCAATTTTTAAATTTGGAACTTTTCTTCGTTGCTTAAGTACACTTGACACTTTAACAATCTAATCTGAAGTATCTAATATCTAACTCGAGCCGACAATTTTACCGGTTTTTAGCGATAAAAATGAGTTCCCTTTTGTATAGATAGATTTATTAATGAATAGCGTAAGTTGTAAAAAGTTTTTCATATTTTTTTACGTCCATTCTGAGTGATGTATAGTGCGTCAGTAATTGCTGTTGTGTATGCTAAAATAAGCCAAAGCTAAACTAATTTCTCCGTTCATCCAAGTGGTTTGACAAAAATTCAACCCTGTTTACTTAAATTGATAAAAATCATGTACTTGATCATAGACTGACTTGTTAACGCTCACTGTGCATCGGTATAAATTTTGGATTTGATCATAGCCTGAGTTCCCAGTTCTTGTAGTATGCTTGGAATATTGTTAACCGCGAATAATTTAGGCACTAAACCAACAAAAATTTTCTAAATTTATCTCATTTAATTAAATACCTTAAACCGTCCAAGTTTGCACTTTTGAAGAATAATTCCGAAGCAAACGTCTGTTTTCAGTTTCTTAAAATTATCTAGCTGATCATAGATTGACTTCGCAATGCTCATTATGCACCAATAATAAATAATAAATACCTAAACCGTCCAAGTTTGCTCTCTTGGGGAAGAATTCTGAAAGACCTGGCTTTTCAGTTTCTTAAAATAATGTAGCCCAATGTGCATCACTAATATTCTTCATCAAGACTTATTTAAGTATAAAACCGCAGGAAAGTGCAATTTGTCTAATTTCTGAGTTCTTCGATGTGGCTTGACAAAAATTCAACCCTGTTGCTTTAAATTTATAAAAATTCTAGAGTTGATCATAGCCTGACCTCTCAGTTCTTGTAGTACGCTAGGAATATTGTTTACTACGAATAATTTAGGCCCAAAACCAACAAAAATGTTCTATATTTATCTAATTTAATTACCTTAAACCGTCCATGTTTGCTCTCTTGGAGAATAGTTCTGAAGCAAACCTGTGTTTTCAATTTCTCATAATGCGTAGCTGATCATAAATTGACTCATCAGTGCTCACTGTGCATCACTAATATTGATAATCTAGAATTATTTAAGTATAAAACGGCAGAAAAGTTCAATTTATCTAATTTCTGTGTTCTTCGAAGTGGCTTGACAAAATCCAACCCTGTTTGTTTAAATTTATAAAATCATGTAGTTGATAATAGATTGACTCCTCAACGCTCAATGTGCACTAGTAATATTGTTTATAAAGATCAATTTAAGTATGAAACCTCAGAAAACCTAAATTTATCTTGTTTTATTAATTTCTGAGTTCTACCAAGTGGCTGTATTGACGAAAGTTAAGAAATAATCCTTTTCGTTTAAATTTATAAAAATCCTGCAGTTGATCATAGCCTGAGCTCCCAGTTCTTTGCAGTACGCTAGGAATATTGTTTACCATGAATAATTTAGGCACAAAACCAACAAAAACGTTCTAAATTTATCTCATTTTATTAAATACCTTAAACCGTCCAAGTTTGCTCTCTTGTAGAATAATTCCGAAGTAAACCTGTGTTTTGAATTTCTTAATAGCCGATTGACTCCTCAGCGTTCAATGTGCATCAGTAATATTGTTTATCAAAAATACTGCAGAAAAGTTCAATTTATCTAATTTCTGAGTGCTTCGAATTGGCTTCCCAAAAATTCAACGCTGTTTGTTCAAATTTAAAAAATCCTGGAGTTGATCATCATCGCCTGAGTACACAATTCCTGTAGAACCCTTGGATTATTGTTTACCACAAATAATTCACTTATAAAACCTGAAGAAAGTTCTAAATTTCCCTTATTTAACTAAATTACTTGATCAAATTTGCTCTCTTACACAGTAATTTTGAAGTACACCTGCATTTTTAATTTTTTGTAATCGTTGAGCTGATCATAGGTTGAAATATAAAACACCAGAAAACTGAAATCTTATTTTACTAATTGGTGCTTTATTTTAAGTGGCTCTGTTTACCAAAAATTCAGAAGCAACTCTGTTCGTTTAAATTTATAAAAACTATGGAGTTTATCATAGCGTGAGTTCCCAGTTCTTGTAATACTCTTGGAATATTGTTCATTGCGATGACTTGCAACGTGCAAAAATGTTCTAAATTTGTCTTGTTTTATTATAATATCTTTTGCGCACTTAGAGAAGAAATTTCGAAGTAAATCTGTTTCAATTTGTGTAATCATGAAGGTGGTAGTGGGTTGACTCCTCGGCGCTCAGGGGGGTAAAACACAGTAAAAATGTGCCAAATGTATCTAATTTCTGACTACTTTCGTTCAAGGGGTCATAAAGAAAAAACAATTTAGTATCACTTGAAACCCCAGTTTTCTGCATTGTTTATCACAAATAATTTATGTCATCAGAAATGTGCCAAATTCATCTAATTTGATTATCTTTTTAAAACATCCTAATTCTTGTCTGTAAGAATTGAGAAGCAGACCGGTTTGATTATATTTCTTAAAATCATTTCACAGTTCGTAGTAAAACTATTCAAATTTGTTAAAATCAAAGCTGTTCACACTTTTCAGCGGCTACAGTACGTCTGCAATATTATGCACGAATAATTAAAACAAAAACATGCCATATTATATATAATTAATTATTCACTTAAAAGAAAAATGTATATATGTTAATTAGTTTCATTTTCTCAGTGTGTAAACATTTTACCAATGGATTATCGTGATTGAAAATTGTTTAAAATATATTTCATGCGAGCTAACATATGTTGTACAATTGCATGTTATTACCAGGCTTATATTTAACCGAAGCCCTATTCAGCTTTCTTCTTTGAGCCCCGTGTTTAACTCCGATGTTTTCAAGTGTTTTGTGACGATTGCACCAATGGATATAAAACTGGTCTTTACGGATTTCAAAATAATTTTCGAACTACAAACGTAGAAATTAGTGTTAATCTTAAGCATCTAGAGCTAACGAGTATGATTTTGATTTTCCTTGTTTTTGTTTGTTTTCGTTATTGTATTTTACAGAAATGTACCAAACACATGAATTTGTTACATACGTGGGAAAATATTCAACAGACTTGCTTTCATTAAATAGTCCTCCCAATAGTTTAAATAATACTGGGAACTTCGTATTGAAAAAATGTCATATAAACATCTCTCTGGACGCCTTAAATAATCTTTGTCACGGATAATTTTGTACAAAACCGTAAAAAACCCAGCAAAATTTGTCGTGTTTCACTACTAAAATTTTGACCCAAAACGATCACAAATGTGTTAAATTTAAAATACCAATTAATTCCTACTATTCCATTGTTCTTTTATTCAAACATTCAAACGCAACACTGTTTATGTATTATTAAAATTTGGAGCTGATCATAGCTGACCCAGTTCTCACTGTACGCTTTAATTATTGTTTATCACGAATATTTCATGAAAACGGTCAAAAACCAGTTAAATTTGATCTTAATTAAGTAAATACCACATTTGTCCTACGGTGGCTCTATTGAAGCTAATCAGAAGCAATCCAACACACAATAAAAAAATAAAAAAAACCACAATAAATCGGAGCCTCAATCTATCTTATTTAATTGATTTCTGCATTCTTCCAAGACCCCTGACCCTGTTTGTTTAATTTTTTAAAAATCACGAAGTTGATCATGGCGTGAGTTAAGTACGCGTGGAATTTTGTTTACATCGAATAATTTATACATAAAACTTGCCGCATGTATAAACGATACATAAAACCTGCTAAATTCTTCTTAAGTTACCTTATATAATTAAAGGCATACACATCTATTATCATTTGCTCTCGACGAAAAATCCGATGTAAATCTGTGTTTCCAATTTCCTATAATCATGGAGTTGATTAGATTGACACCTCAGCGCTCTATGTATGTCAGCAGAATTTTTTATGAATAATAATTTAAGTATAAAAATTATCTTATTTAACTAATTTCAACGTTCTTTCAAGTGGTTTTTCACCCAGTTTGTTTAAATTTATAACAATCATGGAGTTGATCATAGCCTGTGTTCCCAGTTCGTATTGTACGTTTGGAATAATTTTTACCACGAATGATTTACTCATAAAACCTGGAAAAAAGTTCTAAATTTATCTCATTTAATCAAATGCCTTCAACCGACCGAGTCTGTTCTGTTGACAAAGAATTCCGACACGGAAACCCTGTGTTTTTCAACTTCTTAAAATCACGGAGCTGATCATAGTTTGACTCATAAAACTGCAGAAAAGTTAAATTTAATTAATTTACGAGCTATTCGAAGTGGCTCTCACCCTCTATGTTTCAATTTATAACGATCATAGCCAGAGTTCCCATTTCATGTCGTACACTTGGCAAATTGTTTCCCACGAATCATTTATACTATAAAACCTACAAAAATGTTATGAATTTATCCTAAACTTATCATAAACATATTATTAATATTTTTTTAACTATTCAATCATATTATCAGCTAATCACTTAAGATTCTAGTTAAGGTATTTATTTAATTGATAAATGTGATTGGCTGATAATATGATTTAATTTTTATAACAGGGAAATTATTATTTTTCTGTTGTTCGGTTATTTTTTTAATTATTGTCATTAAATATCTTTCTTTTTCCTTATGGTTTGCAATTAAGGAAACAATCCGTTGATCTTTTTTCCTCTCATTATTCTGGACATATTTGTTTTCCTAGTACAGTTTGAATAAGAATAAAAAGATCAATACTAAATAATCTTTCATTGCATAAAATGAATCAATAATCAAGGTCAGGTCTATACTTTTTCAGGTGCATTTTATCAATATTTGTACTTTATCAGTGATTTTTTTCCTCTAAAAGACTTGTTTGGAATTTTAAGTTCAGGTTTATTGTGGTTATTATCGTTGTATATGTTTAAAATGTGTCATCGCAGGGTTGTTTTTGTACAATCCATCGTTAAATAGGACCACATGTTTCGAACTGTAACTCTCTCATATATCCTATTACTTTAACGTTACCATTGCAACCGAAAAAAATGAATGGAAGAAAAAATAATCCATTTTTTACTTTATTCTGTTGTTTTTAGTTCAGGTTAGGCTAAACCGACGTCTATTAACTCCACAGCTATGTTGGAATCATTATTTATTCATACGGATTGAGCGCTCCCATTAATATTCTTTTATTGAAGCCGTTTTTCTCATTTTAAGAGGAAATAGTGTAGAACTTGATATTGAGTCAGGCTATTAACGTTATTTTTAAAGCATTATCTGTACCAAAAACACATGGCCATCTTCTGCCTCTCTCTCGCTGAGATAATTTTTTTCTTTGAAAGAGAAAGAGAGAGAGAGAGAGAGAGAGAGAGAGAGAGAGAGAGAGAGAGAGAGAGAGAGAGAGAGCGAGAGAGAGAGTGAGTGAGAGAGAGTGCGCAAAGTAATCTAGGTTTTCACTTGTTATGCTTGATTTTGCGTGTATGAATCAACAATTTAAAATAAGTAGTGTTTTCCCTGGATCACGTCACCAACATCTAAAAAAAATCTTTTTATTAAATGCGAAAATTCTGAAAAATAAAATGGGGATTTTTAATTAATTGTTGGGATTTTTTGAAACATGTCGGACCTTTTATGGGCCTGTTTCGCATAACTTTGCTCCCTTTTATTAATTACCGAGGTTTAATGTCAGGTTTCTAGGTTCCTCAGTAAAAATCGGAGAAAATCTAGCAAGCACTTCTGAGTGAATATATTAATATATCAAGGTATCAGTTTAACCAAAACACAAAGTTCCTAGACTTTCTTTTGAAAATTCTTGAGTACGAAGTTTCAAGCCCACCAGATGCTGATGAACAATACAATAATTGAATCTAAGTAAAAAGTAGTTAGTTGCGTCTATACTGCTAATTTCCTAATATTAACATATAAATAAAATATCCCTACTCAATAAACCTGTTTTTTTTTTCTTGTAGTTTTTAGATGAACTACCAGTTCAAAAAGAAAAAAATAATATTGAACACACAGACAGATGAACCCCCCTTATACACTGCGTATATAGATAGCAACATGTACAATTATTTTTACCGATGGTTCCTGAAATATCGTGAAATATATGTTTGCAAGGTCGTACGAACGTATCGATTTTATTAATTTTTTTGTAAATCATTATTTTTCTTGTCGCCAGATGCAACTCAGTCATTGCAGAAAAACGCTCTATATACCAAGTAAACAATCTCATTGAACATAAAGGAAAACCTGTATTTTCTTACAGATAAACGTAATCTTGCCTACGTATTAGGACTATTTTTTGTTAATAACCAAAAACAACTCAAATCAGCAAATATCCATATTATTCAATTTTTGTCCAAATACTTTGGAAACTTTTATATCAAGGCATATGACTGATTAAAAAAGACAGGACTTAATGTAGGTACACATAAACATATAGCATACACGCTTGCAAGCCACACACATCATACATAAGACACAGATAAAAACTCGTGTTTACAATTGGATTTTGTAAAAAAATGTTTGAACTTCGGGGATTCGAACCCACGATCTTCGGCTAGATACGCCGCTGCTCTACCACTTGAGCTAGCGTGACCTCGATCCACTCGGACACTAACTTCCCATCTGAACCCCACCTTTTGAATTTTCCCTCCTTTTTGCCATTTTTCATCCCGCTCGTGCCATCGACTTTTTTATCTTAACTAAAAACCTTAATTAATTGTAATATATTAATTGGTCAAGCGGACCACGAAATTAGTGGAATTAAAACGAATATCTCTCTGAGCTGAGACAATATGGCGACCTGACCAAATACATCCTTCTTGAGTAACCTCGAGTTGAGTGGTAGCGATGAAAGACCCTTCCGACAGTTGTTCTGGGAATGTTAACCACGCTGTTCACATTCGCTTGACTTCTTCAATCTTCCAACAATGAGAGGTGGGATGCTGGGGAGGGAATTGAGGAGTTGCCTGGACCCGATAATTAAGGCGGTGGATTTGGGCGGATTGAGGACTAGGGAATTTTTATGGGCCCATTCGTTGATGGAGTTTAGGTCTTTTTGGATCTTGAGAATGGCCGAGTGAGGATCGGAAGGGTGGAAGGATATGTACATTTGGGAGTCATCGGCTTATAGGTGATAGTTACAAGACTGGATGGAGTCGGGCAGGTCATCTCACCATCTCAGAAGCCACTGAGAACAGTAGCTGCAATATGAAACGTCCCCAAGGATTTAATGAAGTAGTTTGAGTGGGTATTTATTCTCTATATTTTCAATACAAAAGAAATTAAGGTTATCCCTGAACAATATAAAATCTTAAGACGATGAGAATTGTACAGAAAGACCTCGCCACTTTGGTGTGTCCATCCACTAGTTTACTATACAAACCTAGAAACCCCATTTTACCTGTACCTGCGCGAGATCTCAATGACAAAGCCCGTGTACTAGGTTTGATAGATGATACTGATTTTGATGGGTTAAACCTGTAAAAGGCCTTCACGTCAAGTTACAGCAATAAAAGATTCGATAGTCTCAGTCATCAATGTTATTTAACATTCACTAGTTTCATGGTCCGCTTGACCAATTAACATCTTTCAATTAATTAAGGTTTTTAGTTAAGATAAAAAAGTCAATGGCACGAGCGGGATTCGAACCCTCGATCTTCGGCTAGATACGCCGCTGCTCTACCACTTGAGCTAGCGTGACCTCGATCCACTCGGACACTAACTTCCCATCTGAACCCCACCTTTTGAATTTTCCCTCCGTTTTGCCATTTTTCATCCCGCTCGTGCCATTGACTTTTTTGTCTCAACTAAAAACCTTAATTAATTGTAATATATTAATTGGTCAAGCGGACCACGAAATTAGTGAATTTAATGATTTAAAATGAAGTATACTTCACTAAAGCTCTCCGTGGCCATTTCATTTGTCGTCGAGAATCCAATCCGATTACACGACATTTGAAAAATGGCAAAAAGGAGGGAAAATTCAAAAGGTGGGGTTGAGATGGGAAGTTAGTGTCCGAGTGGATCCAGGTCACGATAGCTCAAGTGGTAGAGCAGCTGCGTATCTAGCCGAAGATCGTGGGTTCGAATCCCGCTCGTGCCATTGACTTTTTTATCTCAACTAAAAACCTTAATTGATTGTTCGTTTTAATGTTTCGAATGTACTCCGTTTTCGATATTCTACCGCTATTGAGGTTAAGCAACGACTTCAACAAGTTAGAAATGTTAATGTTAGTTTACGCACTCTAAGACGTCGACTTTCAGAAGCTGGAATACGTAGGAAAGGTCCAGCTCTTCTGATAAGGCACATAACAAATCTGTTAAGTTTAAATAAATCCCATCAATTGGTTTGATTACGATTGAACTAAAATCTTGTTTTCGGATGAGTCAAGGTTTTGAGGCCTTCTTGCGGCTGAGAGAGGGTTTGGAGAAGAACAAGAGAACGATGTATCATTTTCACTCCGGAGAAACTACAGAGGGTGGTGGTGTTATGGTTTGGTCAGGCATTTCTATAGAAGGTCGCACAAACTTGATCTCCATCGTGTGCTCCCTAACAGGTGCGCGATACGTCGGAGATGTGCTATCAGAGATGTTCCTTATATGCTACTAATTGGCGACGGTTTTGTTTTTATGCATATTCAATGCAAGGCCCCACACAGCTAGGTGGAGACTACTTCGAACGGGCTTCAATTCAATGTTTGGAGTGGCCAACACATAATCCCGACTTAAACCCTATGGAACACCTTTGGGCCGAGATGTCAAAGAGGGTACAAAGTTGCCCAGTGATGCCAAAGAATTTGCAGGAATTAAGAATGAGTAGAATATAGTTTATAGATTTAATTTTGAGTTGAAATATATTAGCCAATGTTTATAAGCGTAGTAAATTGTCAGAATTGACTAGTAGATAAGGTGGTTGAAATTCTTCGTATTATTACAAGATTATTAGTAGTTCTGGTAACCTTTTGGCATGATTCCTGCCGGTTTTAAAGATGTTCAATTGATTACATACAAAGATGTGTAAAAAAGACAGAAATAATAGAAAATGTAAGAACAGTGGCAGGTTTGAAATGGTGCATTACATACCTTCAGACCCTTTTTATCTCTTCTTTTTGCCCCACCAAATTTACGCGGATCTCCATCTTGCCAGAAGAAGTTGGTAATCTATAATTTATTGCGAAAAAAGGGCGGTTCAGAATAACTCTGTGAGGTAGCCGTAGTAGGTGATGGAACGGTAAGGGCTCGGGGGCGGCAAAGTATTAAGTTGGCTCGAGCGGAAAATAGGAATCAGGATGTCACGATGAGGGGAGAAGGATATTCTCTCCTCGCTTCACAAACTGTAACGAAAATGCGTATCGACTATTAGCAGTGTTATATATATATATGGAAAAATTACTATGGACACATGGAAATATTACTATCGACATTCATATGGGAAGCCCACCCAACACTTTTCGACTTTAATGAATGGGAACGCTGGAACAATCTCATTATTGATTTACTGCAAATAGTTCAGTAACAGTATGGTCGCCTTACCGGTCGAATTATTAATTTTCTAAAAGTTAATGTATTAATTGCAACCGGTAAATAGTAATTTCCTTGTAAATTAAACGTATAATGATGTGCGCGCGCGCGAGTTATGTGCTTGTCTATTTTACAGCGTTATCTCTCTTATATTCAGTGTGAAATGTGCAAAGATTGTTCGTTATAAATTTTTACTTGTACGTTTAAAAAAATGCGTAGTTTGCAGTAGTTGTTTAGTTTATAAATTATACGTTGTAATTAATATTTTCATGTGTCCGTAATCATCAGAAAAAATTAAACATGTTGACTGCTTTCTTCCTTCTTCTGTTTCATTAGACCTGAAAGTTTTATTTGTTTTAATAAATTTGTGATATTGCCTGCAACAATGGGCCAGTATGACCATTTATTTCAATGTGATCCATAATTTTCCTTATTGGGTTTATTTAGTCTAGGGTTCGATCTTCGGCCAAAAATTTCCTCCGATAATGCACTCTTTTAATGACAGTTGTCTTCTAACAAAAGCTGCAAAATTCAGTCCTGAATCATTGCTTTTATCGCTTCCATTAGGCCGAAAGTTTTATTTGTTTAAATAAGTTTATGTTAAGGTAATTTTGCTTGTCCTGGTTAAGACTGTATTCATATGTAACGTTGGTTTCCTTATACATAGTATAAATTTAGTTCAACGCTTTTTGATATAGTTTAGTTCTTCTTGTTCCTATAATACAAAATGGTGATCTTTTGATAATATCTACCCTTACAAGTGATTAATAGACGTTCATATGACATTGTTTTAAATAATCCATGTTTCACTACCATTGTACACCGTTATTTTCATACCTGTTTTGCACAAACCCGTCTTGAATTTATTTTCATTGAAAGACAGTTTTTTGTTTAAATTATTCTGTGCACAGGTACTAATTCCAATATGCTCCATAATTATTTAATTTACTCTATGGTTTAATGGAATAGTTTTGTTAGAATAGTCTTGTTCTAACGAAGAAAACTCTATCCAAAAGATTCCTCTCTGTTACTTCGAAATGGTGACGTTTTAGTGAAATCCACCCTTACAAATGGATGTTTATATGGCATTCTCATAAAGGATCCATTTTTCATCACACTTTTTATTTATGAAAGTTACCTTCAAACCAAAAGCTGCATAAAACGGTCTTGAATTTCTACTTTATTTTCCTATTGAGGAAAGTGTTTAGCTTAAATTTATTTGTGGTCGCACGTGTCCCGGTAGGACCAATATTCCAATATGCATCATTATTTTCCTTGAAAATATAATTTAGTTCATGGTTTGTTGGATTGTTTCATCCTACGGTTGAAAGCTCCATTAAAGATTCTCCTCCGATCTAGCAAAACCTTTTGGTGAAATCCACCCTTACAAATTGATGTTTATATGACGTTGTTGTAAAGAATTCGTTTCATCACAGTTTTAATGAAAGTTATCTTCATACCAAAAGCTGCAAAAAGGAGTCTTGAATTTCTACTCTTTTTCTTTACATTAAGAGGTAGTTTTTGCCTAAATTGATTTGTGTGATATTTACATTATTTTCCTTGTAAACTAATTTAGTTGATGGTTTGTTAAATTGTTTCATTCTACGGTTGAAAACTCCCACCAAAAGATTCCCTTACGATTTTGGAAAATGGTGACTGTTTGGTGAACTCATGAAGTGGTTAATGCATGTTCCTCTGACATTGTTGTACAGAATCCATTTTTCAACCCCCTTTTCAACTGATTTATTTCCCAAAAGCTGAAAAAACTGTTGTATTGCTAGTTGTAATTATTCCATAAACTGGAAAGTTTTATTTGCATAAATAAATTTGTGGCATGTTGGGCAATGTTGCACGCCGAAGCTGCGATAATTTATTACTATCAGCATCATAATTTTTCTTTTAAATATATTTTATTTAGTGAAGGAATGGATTCCGTTCTAAGAAAGAATATCACTACCATAGGATTTCCCTCCGAACCCACCAAAAGGGAATATTTTGGTAAAAGCAAAAATTATTAATGAAGATTTTCATGATGTCTATTTTATAATTTGTTTTTACCAATTTTTAAAGACTTCCTTTAGTCTCTTCTCTTCTTTTTCCACATTTCTTATCTTTTTATTTTCGTCCTACCAAAAGGCTGAAAAAGCAATTTATTTATTCAAATTACATATTTTGTGTTTGGGCAATGCAGCAAGTAACATTTTATTTCATTACGCACCTTTATTTTCCAAGAAAATTTCATTTAGTTAAACCAATTTGGAATTTAGTAGATATACGAGGTTGCCAAAGGATTCCCCTATAATCCCACCAAATGAATGACCTCAGGGTGAATTCAACCCTTAGAAGTGGTTAATGGTCGGTCATATGGCATTGTTGTACCGAAATATGCTTTTTATCCCCCTTGTAATCTTTTAAGAAATGGATCTTGATGGTATGCTTTCTTCATAGGACTGAATGTGATTTTTTTTTTAATTTCTGTCAATTAATCTTCTTTAAGATTGCTGCTAACTCGAGTGGAATATTTTGTATTGACATTTATACCTTTCTTCTCCCTGAACCCTTCTTTGTCTTCAGGAAAAATTCTTTCTTTAAACCTGGCAAACCACCTTTTGCTTTGCACGCAAGTCGTCGCAAGTTTTAACGATTTTTCCTTTTTAAAAAAGTATAGTAGAGTAAAGCAACAGTAAACCGGTTGTGTTAAGTGTTTACAAATCATTTATGAGATGATAATCGGTTAATAAAGGAAACATATGTCACATATTTGTTTAGTCCTCATTTCGCCTAGTTGGCTCGAGGCATTAACTGAAACATATTGTTTACATAATTTATATATATAATTTACTATAATAATAATAATGCAGGAACGATAGTGTTACTGATTTCTTTTGTTTTCTCTTTACAGAAAAGCCCGGTTTCCAGTCGCCCTATGCCACAATGGACAATGGAATGGTGAGTTTTCCGTCTTTTCTTATTCGCAAATAGCCTATATCGTGCTATCCCTACCGGTATTTATTGTAAATAACACAGAAGCCTCTCATGGCATAAAACAAGGTTAATTGACATGACATAGAGGGTGGAGGAGAGTGACAGGTGCTCCCCAAAGGAGAGACAGAGAGAGGTTGCCACACAAACAGGTTCCCAGCCCGAAGAATGTTAAAAATCACTTCCTACTCTCCAGACACAACTCCACACCTGCCGGTTTAACATGCGCAGTGAAAAAATTCATTTTGCCTTTCTTGAACCTTTGGCCCGATCCTTTCTTGGGCCGGGATTCTTTTGAATTTAAATTTACTCACGCGATTAATAATTATCATTATTATGACCACGAGTTTCACAGTTTTGTCCAAAATATTGATACAAATGGCCTTAATCGAAGAACTGGGAGTGAGACCGACCACGAGGTTTTTTCTTCAATAAAGAGTAAAATAGTTGAGAAACTTTGACTTTATTAAAACTTCAACTTCTTATAAAACTTGTTTTAATAAATGTTCCCCCAATTGGGGCTGTAAACAATCAATTTCTTGGCTACCCAACAAAAACTGGCTTAATATGTTGTAATGGAAAATATTGGGATCATAATTTACGAAAGCTAATATCATATTTTGTTCATAGTTTTTTATTTTAACAAAAAGTAGCGGTCGTGAGAAGTTGAGTACTTTATAAACCCCTTAATAAAATATTCAACATATGGGGGTCTTTTAACCGTTTTTGCAAGAAACTGTACGCCGTAGACGTAAGAAATGGCGAAAACCACAGATTGACACCTATTTTTGTTTTTGATCGCTCGAGCCCTTGGATGTTTGGTTTTATGGTTATTTACTATTATTTTTAACAAATTCCATCTTGGGATTGGGTTGTCTTTTCCCAGTTAAAAAATGAAATAGTGATTTTTCGACACAGCATAAATATTTGTTAAAATTATCACAGATTAATTTGTTACGACAGACACACACTCACACTCACACTCACACTCTCACTCTCACTCACATACATGTCTGATTTCATTTCAGCAAAGGCAAACTGTTTCTGTTTCACGGTCCCTTTTTCATATTTGACAGGCCCACGAGGGTCATATAAGATATAAACCTCCACCTAATATATATTCGAACTTCTAAGGTTTTCAGCAAAATACCGTCGAACCATTTCAGTACGCTATAAACTGAAAATATCATCATACAATATTGGAATTTAAAAAAAATATATTATACGAGCTAATTAATTCTTATACCGTTTTGAACTACCTACTGTACATTCTTTATGTATATGAGATCAACTTTTTTCTAGACTGTGATTCTGGAGTCTGCTTGACACGCTGCAGGCAGAAGATGTAGATCCGAAAGTCTAGATTAATGACGAACGTCTTTGATAATCAGTTTTTATCAAAAGCCTTATCTACATCGTTTCTGAGGGCGGCCGAAATTTCATATGTCCAATAATTCTGTTTATCAACTGTATAACACTGAGTACATTAAAATCTGGGATGGTTTATTTCTTTCGGCTTGTTTTTTCGTGTAACATTTGGCAATTACTAAAGGCGTTCTATCGAACTACTTTATTAGTAATTAGTAAGGTATTTTCCTCGTATGCTGTTTATTTATTTTGTAATTTCTCTTCTTAGTTTTCCAGATTACTCTTCATGGCCAAATCTCAGCATCATAGCGTGCCTCATCAATTGCACCTGTACAAACGATGTATTTGGGGGTGCACGATAAACGTGAATAATCGCCATTACGTATTTATCGACCCGGTATCAAAATGGCAATATGTAATTTAATTTAATTTCACTTTTGGTATTTAAAGAAAATGTAAAAATAATTTTAATTAAACTAAACTTAAAACTATACTTAAAATTAAACTAAAATTATTTTAATCAAACTAAACTTCATTCATTTTCTGGTTCAGTTGTATTATTTATGTAAGATCTTTGTGTTTTAAAGAGGCGAGGTTGTTGAAAACTATTTCAACCATTTCGAACCTATTTGCCTGTGGTTCAGTTTTTGAACGAAATCGATACTACTCTATGACTGCAATAAATAAAGCATGTGCTGGTTTTCAAAAACTTGTGAAATTAATTAAGGACGATTTCTTTTTCGCGAATGGAATACCAATGAAATTCGGCTGGAACGCACATTCCCCGAAAAGAAATTTTTTAATTGACAGGGAAATATAAATTTAAAATTGACAGGGATTCACTATCAGGGCGAAACAGAATCATATTTTACATGAATCTGAATGGGAAAATCTTGGAGATGATTCGTAACTACACTGGAAAATTTTGTCTACTTTCTGAAGTGATGGATTTTGAAAAATGTTTCTATGTTTGGACTAGCCAACTTGATCGCCTGACTATACTACTCTGGATTTGTTTCCCTTTAGTTTATGATTCTGGGCAATTCCTTATTTTTATCCTATAAAATCAAGACGAGTAAATCTTTTTCCAAGGTCCGTATTCAAGAAATCACTTCATTCCTTGGGCGCGGAGGATAGCCTTCGCTATTTCGGATTTGTATCCTCGGTTCTCCTTGAAATATAGTCTTACTGTATTATCGTTATGACCAGGCAAGTCCACTTGCGAGTCTACCGAATGGTCAATTTATTTTGATGTCAAGGTAATATTTTATTATAGGTGAACATATCATAGAAAAACACTTACATTTAAAAAATAATAATTGTCGCGAGTTGATAATAATTGATTGACCGTTTGACATCCAATTACGGATTCCAGGTTTTCAATTATTCGAAAACAAGGGGGGAAGATTTTCGGGAGATCAGAAATAGGGTCTGAGATAATCGTAAAGTGTAAGGGGGGAGTTTTAAGTAGCTAGGGTTCCGGTGAAGGGAGGATTAGGTTCGGAGGGTGCTGGGTGAGTGAAAAAGGAGGAGGAGTTGAAGAAGGAGGGGAAGAAGACATTAAGTAGTGGCAGCAAGAGGAGTCCCAAGGGTGTAGGGACTCCATTTACAGATTGTCTACTTCATCTTAATTCACAGAACACACACGCCCACGCTCATGCCCCCCTTTGTCCCTATTCCACAGCAAAGTACAAATTTTTGTTATTCCACTAAAAAGGCATATAAATCAAACTGATGAATACGAAGGGAGAAGGCGAAATATGACGGCACCAGTGGATGGTAGTTGAAATTTAAAAGGGTGGCGAGGGGGAATCGAATTTTGAATTTGCCTTATGGTAACAATTTCGTAGGTAATGGTAATCTAGGGTGCCAAAGAATAACACTTAAATTAGTTAAATTTTGAGGCAGAAATGCCAGTGTATATATTGAATAAATAGTGAAATAATTAAGACAATAAGAGGATTCGGTTACGTACACGTTGGTACTTATTACATTTCCGGTTAACACCCATTGGATATCTAAGGTGTGATACTGAAATCATTAAGGAATTGTTTTGAATAAATTAAAAAGATTTTTTAATGTATAATGTGTATATAATACTTACGTGATACGTAAGTATTAAATTTACAAGAAGCTTTTGTGTTTAAATATCAAAAATAGTGTTAATTCTCTCCTCACTCTCTCTCCCTCTCCCTCTCCCTCACCCTCTCCCTCTCCCACTCCCTCTCCCCTCCCCTCCCCTCTCTCTCTCTCCCCATCCCCGTTGTCCCTTTTTGTCTTTATATTTTCTTTTCTCACTATGCTACATTTGACGATCTATCCCATCTTTGCCTACTTGTCTGTCTGACTGTTTCTCTCTCTTGTCTGTATGTACTCTCTCCTCTCCATAATATATCTGCAGTCTTTTCACTAACTCTCTGTCTGGCTCTATGTTTAACTATCTTTCTGGCTATCGTGAGAAGTGAGCTTTCTCGCCAACTCGTTTTGGCTAACAATTCTAACCGTATATGCTCCCATTTAATTCGATAAACAATCGCTCCGAAAAGCCATGTCCTCTTATATTGATGATATTTGTGTGGTGTTTAGGTGACCATTAGTCAATGATTATTCGGAGATCGTGAGATGCGGTCTGGCGTGACGTAGGTTTTAGAAAAACATTTTATTTATCGTGCCAATGTTTCGATCTTTATTGAGATCACCTTCAGGGCTCAAAGCGTTTGTTTTCAATGTATTGACGGAGTATTCTCCACGGAAAACATCATATTTATTGCAAATCTGTTCTGTAACGTAATTGTCCAGCGGAAATTGCAAAAAATAAAAATTAACAGAGAGAAAGAAAAGAGGAGTGGCATTTAATACATATCTCGAGATTAATTGTCATCCTAAAAAGTCTTAGATCCAGGGTGGTATTAAGAAGGGAGTGTACGTAAGTGGGGTTGTGATGTTACGATGTGGGGTGGCAGAGTTTAAGATAAGTCTCTATGGTTTACTAACTGCTTACTAAGTAGTGAGGCGGGACTCGTTCAAGACATTACCTCATCTCTAATTACGAGAAGTAGACGGCCGAGGGGAGACCAAGCGAGCTGTGGTTTATAGCTTTAAGACAAGAAGTAAACTGTTCTCGCATCAACTTCTTCCCATTAATATCCTCGAAGAAAACGTAAGGAACTCCCTTCTTTCATGATACTTGTAGTTCTCACTTCACTCGGTGCGGAGAGGGTTAGAAGTTTGGCCATCATTCATCCGGTTTAACATAGCTGCCCTCCCACAGCTTTTTCAAACAATAAGGTATAAATACAAACCTTTTTTTGCATAAAAGTGTTCATTTCGTGTGGCCGCACAAATTACCCTTTATTCCTCGAAGTCTAAAAAAGAAGTCTTTAATTAAGGCCTCGACTAAATTTTTATGCATCTTCTTATTAAAATTTTCTCAGGCATAATGTCCATTACTACTTCCCTTCACGCAGACGTTTAAAACATGCAAGAAAATTAATATTTAATATGTTAATCAAATAGTCAGACGTGAGTGTATAACGACCTTTACTCACTAGTGAGGTTTATCTCTTTATTATTAGGGTGGTCAGGAGAAATGGGGGTCTATCTTCTTGTAATGCCATAACAGTCAACAGTTGGTTATCGTATTAATAATGATTGTTTTGTTTACTGCTCAGTACTCAGATTATCATATCACAATCGTGATTTTCAGTTTTTGAATATCTTCTATCCTGTCGAGTGACATGATTAAAATTAAATTTTCATTTGGTCCGATCATTTGATCTGCCTACTCTTGCTGTTCGTTCGCATTGTATTTGCATTTTTGTTGGCGAAGTTGACGAGTACATTTAAAAAGGAAATTTTCCTCCATTTAATCTAATTTTCCTTTTTTGGGTCAATTGCACTTAACGTCATGATTAGCGAAGGTATTTTCGATCTTTGTAGAACAGGTTGTTGTCCCTAATTCGAACGCCTTTGGAGTTTTGTTATCATTACGGATCCACCACTGAAGATGACGAGAAGGCGAAACTTGCCAGCGACACACAAAAGAGCAAGTTGCAGATCAAAATGACCGGAAACGACCGAACCACACGTTCATATCACTCCGCTGGCTTCAGCAGGAAATGATGTTATTAAATTTTAACCGAAACGTACATAATGTGTAATTTTTATGGCCAATTGAGCTATATTGAATGTACAAATGCAATATTGGTTTTTATATGTTAATTATTAATTGCACTGTCATGGGGCTTGACACGTCTGGGTCGCACACGTTTCGGAAGTGATCGACGTAGAGCAGGTGGATAGCCGTTAACATGGCCTTCCAGCATCTGTTGGCGGGATATGGCGTCCGTATAATTCGCTGGAAATGTTCATTGACTGTGCTGTTAGATTCTCTTCTTTGAATAGATAACTTGACGGCTGATATTACTGGAACAGCTCCAAAACTGGATGCTATAAACACACATGGAATTCAGCACTTGTTGAAGATGCACATTGTTAACGATAGAAAACTACACATCTACCCAGACGGTTTTTCCATCGCGTCATATTCTTCATACCAACGTACGATCCATTACCATCGATGTGTGCTGTAATGTACTGTATTTTCCTGTTTGTTGGTGAAGTCCAAGAGTACCTTTTAAACTAACTTTTCTTTCATTTAATCTGATTCTTCACTCGGGATCAGTTGTTTTGGATTCGGTAGATCCGTGACGATTGCAGTAAATGTCATGATTAGCGAAGGTAGCCTTAGTATTTTTGATCATTGTAGAGCAGGTTAGAATATTGACCCTAATGCACTCCCCAGTTGAATAAGAAGTCTTTTTTCTCGATCTTAAGTCCTTTATCGCAGACTCTATAATCATTGAATCTACTTTGCATACACCATCACTCTATCGTAGAGTGAAATCTATGCGCAAAAGCTAAACTCATGGTGCCGATATTGTGACTCCTCTATGATTGACATCAGTCCTTTGACAAAGTTCGCAAAGTTAGTTCTGTCAACCAAGATATTTTTTTGTTCATTACTTTTTCTATTATTTAGTCATGGAAGAGGGTAATAAGTGAATAACTGCTTATTAATTACGTTTGCATTATCGTTAGCATAGCTGTGGCAGTATGATCTAAACTTTTCATTCGCTCTTAATTGCTCTTTCTTGTACAGTGTGTATTTTATATTAATCGAATGTACACAAATACACAACATGTAGACAAAATTATACGGTCGGAAGTTCTGTTAAGATTGAAATAGCCACTTGATCAAAATTGACAATATGGTCCGTTTATTTTCGCTGTTTGTTTCGACCCGGGTGGATAGCGCATCTTGTTCCTCAAAACGTTGGTTTTAGAACTTTTATCGTTTAAATTCTAACACATGTTGATGCCTGATTACAATAAATTTTATTGTAGTACTGGTGAATAAAATGTAAAGAGTTTAAATTTGTTTTTTCATTTCTTTTTCTTTTTCTTACGAGGGTTCACAAAGGCAGAAGTCGGTGTTTTTGAAAAAAGCCCTTTGTAAGTACGTCGGGTTCGAATGCAGGGCAGCTGGATTCGAACCCGGGACCTTTGCAGGATGAGGTGCCGTCAACGCGTAAACCGTTAGAGGCCGTATGTTATTTTATTTATTTATTTATTTTTTACAACAGCAGGGTTAGCAACAGCAGAGGTTATATCAACCCTCGGGGTGCGGGTGTTTTTGAAAAAAAGCCCATTTGTAAGTATGTCGGGTTCGAATGCAGGGCCGCTGGATTCGAACCCGGGACCTTTACCTTACAATGATGAGCGCCGTGTCAACGCCTAAACCGTTGCGGCCACCGACGCCCGAAATTGTGATTTAAGTTACAAAACATACTTGCCTGCGTTCATCAGCATTAGTAGAAAACAGGTTGTTATACTACTTTCAATGCAAATAAATTATTTTTAATAAACTCTTCTTGAAACAGTTTCTGATTGAAATTGGCGACTTTTTATTACGACGCAGTGACATTTGTTACTTTCATAATTAATTAATTATTTTTCTACAATACCCTTGGTTGTTACGCCCGCTTCCGGCATCTCCATTTTAGCCAAAAAATAAGATAGTCAGGTCATTATTTAGTTTAGTATCTCATGTTTCAACGATAAGTAATCGGGACGAGCCTGGTGAACGTCCGAAGATTATTGAGCAACGGTTTGACCCATCTAAGTCTAAAATACATTTTAGATTATTCAGATCCTTGTAGACATTAAATCATATCAATTGATTTTTTATATTTTAATTGAACGTACACTTCCATGGATTCTTCTCTGGGTAGTATTCATTTATATAAACGGTTTAATCGAGAGCAATCAAACTATTTTAGAGGGGGTTAGGAGTGAAAATCGATGTTAAACTAGTGTTTAATTATGTGAATGGCAGTGATTTTCGCTTAGGCGGTTTTGGCACCGTAGCACTTGACCTTAGAAGTAAAAAGAGCATTCGAGGAGTCACAAAGCCTTCTCGCCGGAAATCATTATTTTAATTGCGAGAAGCATTAATAAAACCTTGGGCGCAGGTTAATATTTGGGTCGTTTCCGAGAATTCTCTGAAGGGAACAGTTACCTCTGACAAAATTAAGTTTTATAATACGTATATTACCAAACATATCCACAGATTGTGTGGGAAACAAATGAACTCTGTTCTAATTTATTTTATTATGGTATATCATCATATACCATACAAGCAGGATTTGTTATTTTTTATATTTTTAAATGTATTGCTGTTTAACTGATATTGATGTTTATTTGATTTATTTGTTTATTTTTTTTTAGGCGGCGGCTGCGGCTGCTTACACGACAAGCGGCTACGGCGGATCTGCCGAGTCTTTCTCACCTGAATCACCTTATTTCCCATTCAACACTTCCACAAAGAGGCCAAACTCCACACCAGGTGAGCAAACTCGAAAATTCGCCTTTTAAAACTTGCCCGTCTGCACAATTATCCACATCGGTAATTCCAACAGACATTCGGAACAGGTGTGTCATATGACAGTGTTTAAACAGTACGTGAAAATTCTCTGACGTACGGATTATAATTACCTTTTTTTTCTTACTTTCAAATCGCTATATTTATTTATCGGATTATTGTTAGAGAATCGGATTTAAATATTTGTAGTTTAAAACAATACCTGGCGTTTAGATACCGTTTTATTATAAATTCATGTCTTGCTAATGCTTTCTTTCAAGACGGTGTGCTTTTTAACGGGAAGGAACCTTAAATCGGCAGAATTCATGAGCAAAGATTAACTTAAACACTGATAACATGCAAATTAATGTTAAACACAAGAAAATATCCGGGCTATTGATATCAATGTTACCAAAAAACTCAAACATAAAGGTATTTATTTTTAATTAAAATTGACTCGACGAGGAAAAGAAATATTCGACTTCAAAACCCCCTTATAAATTTTATAATTCAGCAGTCGAAAAGAGTATTTTACTTAATCTAATAGATTTTCTCTTTTAAAAAATAATAATTTAATGTTGCGAGCTGTTGGGAGAAGAATAGGTAATACTTGGTTTCTTTCCATCAGCTGTGGTCTCGCAGCTGTTGGGTTATGAGTTATAAAGGAAGTATATGTCTGATTGATTGCTTATGGTATTTTCTGGCCTCGTAAAGTGATAATTTCAATTCCAAAATTCCTTCTTTACAAGACCGGAAGCGTTTCCCCTTGAGAATGACAGTTGCAGAAATCCAGGAGTCCTTGATGTCTGTACAAAAGCAATAAAAACCTCTTTATGGAAGAAAATGGCCTCATCGGTATTGTACGGCTTGTGGGAAAAAAATAAAACAGTGTTTTTAACGAAGCCGAGGAATGTAGATAATTTGAAGAATACCAAGGACACGAACGTTTTTCTTTAATTTGTTAAGCTGTTTAATCTATACTAAACTTTAGTTATGTATGAAAAACACTTTACTCCACCCTCATTTTAACTTCATATTGTGCTAATTAAATTAATTCATTATGGGGATTTGAGCTTTTAAAATCCAAATTAAATACCTTTCTTACAGTAATTCATATTTCTTATGACTCTTGTACCTTCCCTGTTACCGTCACATTTCGCCAAGCTAAAGATGGATTCCACGTGTTCCACAAGACTTCGGCCCGTTGAGGAATGAGGTCATACTTCTTCAAGTGATTCTTGATCACTTAGTTTAAAGTGTTATATTTGTGTAGTGTATTGTGGGTATACAGTTACATCTTAGTTTATGCAAACCCAATGGTATGAAGCTTTTCTCGATGCTGGATCCTTATAAATTAATATGTCGTATAGTAACTAATCTTGAAATAAATTTCCATTGTGACATATTCCGCTTGCTATAAGTGTACTTCAATATGTGTTCGACATAACATAGATTCCTGAGGTCATCGAGGACAATTGTTGCCCTGTTTTGTACGTTGATGTCTAAAATGAAACTCCGTCCGAGGAGTATTGTTCACTAATTTTGGAATATGTGGATACTAGTTGTATGTAACATTATTTCCACAAAACCGTATAAAGATATGCCTATTAATTATTAATCTTTCTTATAGTGACTAGTTTCTGTACCGATGTTAAATAAAGCTTCTTTGCCGTGTGTTTGTGAACTGGTGACGACTGAAATTATCCGTCTTCCTGGATTGCTGGACAATTGTTGCTCAGTTTGTTGCATAAGAAAACTCAGTTTTAGTCCAATGTTGTGATATTATAGGGTATTGTAACTTCTAACTGTATATTATAGGGTAGATTGTAACTTGTGTTAACTAACGTATAGAGAGGTACGACGAAACCAAATAAGCACCCAAACGATTATTCCATAAAAAACACGGAATTCATTCAAATTTATTGTTGTCCTCAAATTCGAATTGTAATATGTTCGACATGTACAATAACATTGATGCCTAGAGAGCGTGATGTTTTAATGTCTCAGGTCATCCAGGTAGTATTGCTCAATTACTTCGGAAAAGTGACTTGCAGTGAATTGATTTTTTCACGCACATTTTGGGGAGCCTCTGGTGTTCTTACAGACCTTTGTCATCCATTCCACATGTTAAATAACTTTCAATTAATTAAGGTTTTTAGTTGAGATAAAAAAGTCAGTGTCACGAGCGGGATTCGAACCCACAATCTTCGGCTTGTACGCCGCTGCTCTACCACTTGAGCTATCGTGACCTCGATCCACTCGGACACACTAACTTCCCATCTCAACCCCACCTTTTGAATTTTCCCTCCTTTTTGCCATTGTTCAAATGTCGTGTAATCTATTTGATTCTCGGCGACAAATGAAATGGCGACGGAGAGCTTTGGTGAAGGTATACTTCATTTAAACTTATTAAATTCACTAGTTTCGAGACCGTGAAACTAGTGAATGTTAAATAACATTGATGACTGAGACTATCGAATCTTTTATTGCTGTAACTTGACGTGAAAGCCTTTTACAGGTTTAACCCATCAAAACCAGTATCATCTATCAAACCTAGTACACGGGCTTTGTCATTGAGATCTCTCGCAGGTACAGGTATAATGGGGTTTCTAGGTTTGTATAGTAAACTACTGGATGGACACACCAAAGTGGCGAGGTCTTTCTGTACAATTCTCATCGTCTTAAGATTTCATATTGTTCAGGGATAACCTTAATTTCTTTTGTATTGAAAATATAGAGAATAAATACCCACTCAAACTACTTCATTAAATCCTTGGGGACGTTTCATATTGCAGCTACTGTTCTCAGTGGCTTCTGAGATGGTGAGATGACCTGCCCGACTCCATCCAGTCTTGTAACTATCACCTATAAGCCGATGACTCCCAAATGTACATATCCTTCCACCCTTCCGATCCTCACTCGGCCATTCTCAAGATCCAAAAAGACCTAAACTCCATCAACGAATGGGCCCATAAAAATTCCCTAGTCCTCAATCCGCCCAAATCCACCGCCTTAATTATCGGGTCCAGGCAACTCCTCCATTCCCTCCCCAGCATCCCACCTCTCATGCTAAATAACTATCCCATCCCCTTCTGCTCCTCGGTTAAAAACCTAGGAGTAGTCTTTGACCAAAACCTTTCCTGGCATTCTCACATTTCCCAAATTTCCCGCCATTCCATTGCCTCCCTCAACCTGTTTCGTCGGTCCTGGTTTCTCTTACCTTTCTCCACCCGCAAACTCCTTGCATCTTCCCTTATAAATCCCTTCTTCGATTATAGCTGTGTGGCATACGGTGGTCTCTCGGAGGGGGGTATATAATAATATAAATATATTATATATATAAATGGGGTATATAATTATATAATATAAATTGTCAACCCTTTCTAATGTTTTTCTTCATTTTCAGGAACGGCCGTAAAAAGAAAGCGAGAGGTGAGTACAAAATGTTTGTGAATTAAGTGTATTAACTAATCATTAAGTTAAATTAAATAGAATAACCACCAAGCCATATAACAGCTTTCTTCGTTCATCTTTCACAATTTCACACCTACCATCATTAACTCTTGTTCTTTTTCATTGGTCGATAGCAAAAAAAAAACATTACAACAATTATTTTAAATCAGTCAGTCGTTCATTCCATTGCTTTTATCACGACGTGCGAAAAATTATTCCAAATGTTGCTAAGGTGAACAAAGTTTCAAAATGATAAACGAGGATTGTACACGCAGCCGTTTGATAAGAATATCTGTATTTACATCGGTCCACCTGCAGATTGTTGAGGCGCAACAACCCTCCTAGGTTGAAAACGTAAAGATGAAATATGACATTGACATTTATTTTTTATTATTAACTTTATTTAAAGGTTTTGTACAGTTGATCTTCTTCATTAATTAATTCGTTATACATATATAATAGCTTCTAGCATATACATAACATATATCTAAACAAAACAAAATTAAAACAAAAATAAAAAACAAAATCTACAAATAAAGAACGATTTGATCCAGGAGAAGGAACGTGATATTGTGACTTGTGACGCTAGAAGCTTGTTTCTTCTCCTTAATCATCATGGACATAACATCTCTAACCAACTGTCACAAGTGTATATCACGTTTCTTCTCCTGGATCAAATCGTTCTTTATTTGTAGATTTTGTTTTTTTAATACAATAATCAAACCGTTTTGTTTTTATTTATACTTTTTATTTGTGTTTATTTTAGTTTTATTTATACTTTCATCCTGCTCCATTTTCAGACCACTAGTTAAATAATAAAATTAATGAGTAAAATTAAAACCATTGAATTTCTTTATTGTAACTAGTTGACTGAAGAAGGGGCGGGATACATTCCCGAAAAGCATAAATAAAAATATCAAACAAAGGTTGGATTAATTCATCACAAAAAAAAATTCTATGAAGAAAAATAAAAAACAACAACAAAGAAGGGTTGGATAATAACATCAAAATTGTTCTGATTTTTCTTTTTGATAGTATAGGTCGGATTAGAAAGCACTTTAAGACTATCTCACAAAGGCCCAATTTACCAATCCAATTTCGGTTTAATGTCCTCCTGATACACTCTCAAAAGGATGTTCAAATCCTTCGAACTTGATCGATGACAACCTTTGGCATATTGTTTTGAAATTTAGCGTCTAGAACTTCACTTTCTAGCTAAATTTTCTCAATTCGAGAAAAAGTTCTTAAACGCGCAAGGATTGAATTTATTGAGATCCTTGAGGCGGCGTGATGGTCGGGGGAGGTGGCGACATGACTTTTACATTTGTGCTTTCCACACGGGCTTTGGGTACTTTGGGACAAGTTTACTTCCTAAGCTTTTCACGTTCTAGCTCTTTCCAATTTTGTTCGCACACTTCCTCATCCGTATTTGTTTATTGCAATATTTATAACAGGCGACCACCAAGTTGGGGTATCTGTTATTTACTAAATATGTAAACCAGTGGCTGATATATTCTTTAGCTTACCTATGAATTTGATTTATAATCGGAACTGACAAGCTAAAGACATAAATAACCTATTATTGCGTCCAAACACACTGAAAAACCAAATTGAAAAGAAATCCGTACATTTTATGTTACCTCCTTGATATTTTAAATATTAACAAAAAATGCAATTAATATACTTGTGTATAGTGCTTGGCAGGGATTTTTTATGACCTTAGATATTTAAAAACACGAGTGATTTTGGAAATAGATTTCAGCATAATGCACTTTATGGTATTGTACCATTATTGGAACCACATAAATGCCTAGATAACAAATATAATAATGATTGTATTAAAATAAATTAATATAGCATTCAATGTGAGAGGGAGAGAGTGTGAGAGTGAAAGAGAGTGAGGTCGAGGTAGAGAGTGCTTGTTGTCCTACTTGTTTCGACACTAATTTTAAAGATTACTTCAGATTAATTTCACAGAACTTCTAACGGCATTTTGCCATGTTCTAAGCGATTTCCGTAAATAAAATTAAGTAAATTAGCCGTAAATCAGTTGATTTTAAGCCCCTGATGAAAGTTCGTCGCAGGTACTTATTAGGTTTGTTATGTCTTTTTGAGGAAAGAAATTCCATATAAGGTTATTTATTAGTATACTGAACCAAGATTTTTTATGGACTTTCGAATATTCTGTTGAAGTTGAAAAGCATAAATATATTTTATTTGTAAAGATTTAATTGTATTGATATGTCAACGCCTGTGAGCTGAGATGCGCGCGTGTGTGTGTATGAGTGTGTGTTTTATGTCTGAGTGAGAGAGAGAGTCTACGACACATAAAATGAAAATTAAATAATTAATTTGCTTTCCTATACCATTATTTATATCGTTAGCAACTTATTTCATTTCACCCAACTATATTTTTACGATTATATTGCGGCATTTTTATCAAGTAAGAAATTTTGAAACAAACGGACAAATTCTCAAACGTTCCTGCATTGGAAACCATTTTTCAAAGTCGACTCTTCAACTGCAAGCAATTCAATGTTTAAAATCTTTTATTAAATTATTTTTTCCCACGACCCTTAGCACACTCTCTTTATAAGATTATTCCTCGAAAGACAACACATTTGCGCAATTTATTGTTCAAGTTAAAATTAAATTAGCTTGCTTAAAAATTTTAAGATCGGTCCCAAAGTAGACTCTCATCAATGAAGTGCAAAACGTTGGGCAAGATTTTCTTTGTACTTGTACCACCTCCAGCACACTGTACACGTTAAGTTCGTTTTTACAAATAACAAAGCGCCATTTCGTCATAGCGTGAACAATGCGTTTTTGTTTCCTTCTTCATTAATTACTGTCCGTTGATGACTTTCCATGTATGTAATATTTTGTACAGCACGGTTATAATAATTGCGTTCGGTCATTTTAGTCGGTTTCATTTCATTTATGGTAGTAATTCTTGTCGTACAGGAGGGCTTAACGTTCAACTACCCGTTGGGTTTCGCGGACGATGGGGTCAAATCACTTTGAATATAATTATTATCATCTATTAACTAATTAAACCATTATCCCCATAAATGATTATTTTTTCTGTTAAAAAAAGCTGGGTTCTACCGGGATACGAACCCCGAACTTCTAACGTGGCGAATACGAGTCGGAGGTCCAACCGATGGCCACCGCGGTCCCCTCATTTTAACTTATCATTGTTCACTGCGCATTCTAAATGCATCATGGATTTCAAGTTTTATACAATATACGATGAAAACGAGTCGTAAATTAGTTCCCAAGACCGGAAATATACGGCGAATTGGCAACACCATTAAAGTTTTTTTTCCAACATCTCCCATGATTAATGAAGTAGTCGGGAAGATTTACTCGTAAGCTACACAAAAAGTTCATTCTGCAAGTATTAACCAAAAGCTTCCAATGTAAACATATAGGCATAAACGTTTTTTTATGTAAATAAATGATTATTACGTCGTGCCACTGGAAAAAAATTGATTACCTAAACTTGATTAATAATTAAGTGAAGATAGATAGTAATATACTTAGAATGTATATTTGTGCTGAACCGCCATTGGGTCATTTATGGGGTCGCCTTCACTTGTAGTGAGGAACTCAATATAACTGAATAGTTGTAATCTCAGGAAAATAGTTTATAGAAATTAAGTTCGAGCATGAAAAAGTACGTTCGTTTTAATAGTACCATCTTTTTAACCGCATTAAAACATCAATTGTTGTTTTACTAACAAATCATTACTGTGGGCGGTATGTTGTGTTGTTTGTTTTTTTCGCTTTAATTTTCCATATACTTTTTTCCCTCCTCGTTAATATTTATTTTCATAAAGTAATTTGTTGGGGTTGTGCAGGTCATTGAAACGACTGCAGCCGCAGAGCCGTTGGAGGGAGCCGCGACCCAAAACTGGGTGAGTCCAAAATCTCTGTTGAAATATAATTAATTATGGCCGCGGATCAAGTAACATAGTAAATTTTATTTTCCTTGTATATTGTGTGACATATGAGATTGCTTTTAAGTTCCTGCATTATTTTCAAATAAACGGAAAATTACTTACCCCATGTATACCATATTGGTATCAATAGTTTTCTAGGTCGGATCGTTTAAAAAATGAAGCAATTTTGATCCAAATTGCTGAAAGATTTGGTCAAATTTATTAAATTTATTTTCGTATTTTCAATCTGATCGCTAAATTTAATCTAATATTGTAGTACGCATAGGAAAAAATATTAAATTATTTAAATGTGTAAGTACAGTTTAAATTTTTCATTTTATTTGTTAAAAAAGTTATTTTGCTCTCGTTAGTCCGTTTCGTTAAGTTTAATTCGACGATAATCGAAAATTAATTTCATCAACCCGTTTTACTTGTTTACCATTGTCATCGTGAAAGGGCCCTTCCCGAGAGGAAATAATCTAAATTAGTTTTCCATCAAGTTCGGCCCCATTAACAATTCTCGAATGGTTTCAAATTTGTATGACATTTATCGGTAAAGGCTCGAATTCCCATGTTTAATAATTCCAAATCAACCCCCCCCTTGTCCCCTTCGTTCGCACTTAGTCCCCTTCCGTTTTCTATTTTACCGTTCGCTTTACTCCAATGCTAATGGAATCAGGCCTCGGTCGTTTTTTTTTGTTTTTTGTTTCAAGAGTTTTAGTGTTAGTTTATAAATAAAAAATATAGAAACCTGACACACATTTCACAAAACAGAACTTCACGCCAAATAACTGGCCGTAATTATTCAACATAGGATGTTAAATAATTAACTTCAAACTTAATTATTGATAATAAAAACTATAATAGAGAAATGGCCGGCTTTTAAAAGTAGTTTAAGAACACAACTAGTGACTTAACAGTTGTTTCGAGTGTTAATATTGGTTCATGTGATGCGCGCGCGCACACACACACACACACACACACACAAAGAAAACAGTATTCTCTGAAATTAAAAAAAAGCTAATATACATTTTATATTTCTTCGGTTTCTTTTCAGGAACTAGACAACCGTCAAACACAATTTCTTTTCTTCGATCTCGATTTCGGGGCTACGAGTCTCGTTTTCTTTTTGAAACGCATGCATATGCGAATTATAAAATTATAAGGTATAAAAAGAAAATGAGTTTAATGGTTGTCTAGTTCCTGAAAGGAAACCCAAGAAATATAAAAAATCAACAACAGGAAAAGAAGTGTAAATAATATATAATATACATTGGTATATCCTTGAATGTCTCACACGTGTGTATGTGTGTGTACGTGTGCGCGCGTGCGTGCGTGTGTTGGATTGAGTGAGAAAGAGAGAAAGCGGGGATGTACGACGCACTCTCCTCTCAGACAAGTGTATTCCATTTATTATTGCAGAATGTTGTTTTATTTATTACATATAATTCCAAACCATAAAATGCTTAATTTGTACATAGATAGATTTATTTAATTATTTTCTCATTTTATTCAATTAAATTAGTCTATGGAGTTGTTGTGTTGACATTTGCATGCCGCCTGCATGAGAGAGAGAGATGGGCGAGAGGGAGAGAGAGAGTGAGTGAGAGAGAGAGAGAGAGAGAGAGAGAGAGAGAGAGAGAGAGAAAGAGGAGAGAGAGAGAGAGAGAGAGAGTGAGAGAGAGAGATTAACAAATTAACAAAATGGTTACAGACGGGGAAAGAGAGAGAGAGAGAGACATGACCAATTACTTTTCCCACGCATACACACTAATAAAATAGTTTGGGCGTATGTGCCGCCATTTTATGATGTATGCTAGAATTGAAGAAGTGTTTCGTTGTTAATACTCACATTAGTTTTTCATATGGGTTTGTGCCGGATTGAGATTGATTCTTTTGGTTCTGTCTTTATTTTCTCAATCTTTCAGCAATACTGATCATAATCGGTAACCTACCAAATACCTAAAATCAAATAGTAGTACAGTAGAACACTGCTTCTATTCTCCTTTTTTAACCCCCACGCAACGGCTAGATGATAATGTTATATTGTCGAAACACCTAGATATACGAGTTTTCTGTTTATTAAAATGTATTTAAAGCAGTTTCGAATGCACGACTGTAATATTTTGTCAGAATTGGAATACATTTGTAGATAGAATGAAGAAAAATCCACGAATAGATGGATTGATAATTGATATCGATCCAACCATCTCTCGATGTGTCACTCACACTGTCGATGTGACCACATGTTCTTAAAAATTACATGAATTCAGGTTTTGTGAAGGTGTTAAATCACTATTTGGAATGGAGGGTGACATTTTAAAATATGGTTTTGTAATATCACTGAAAAACCATGTTTCTTTTATTATTACTAAGGTCGATTTCATTAATTAAGGAGATTATTGAACACAACAGGAAAAGGCGTTTTGCTAATGAACTAACCAAATGTTCCGGCGATAAGACCAAATAGAGATGTTGTGATTGTAAATAGATGTGGGTGTAATGTCAGACGCGTATTATTCAACTATATGTTTCTCAAGTTTATTTATTATTTTCCAGTGCCTAAGCAGGAAATTTCAAAATCCAAGATTATGCGGTAATTTTAGGCCTTGACGAAGTTTTCATCTAAGAGACTCAATGAAATATTTGGACTAATTGATTTTACTTATGTATGTTAAATAAAAATTCACACCAGTTGATGAAAGTTTAGACGTTTATTTGACTGTTTTTCTATGCTTGGGGTGTACGACATGAAACACTTGGGGTTAAAGAGAGCAGCCGGAGTGCTGATGCATTTTTTCTGTAACGTTATTGGAATAGTTGGACAGTATAGGTATATTCGATTTATGAATTTATTAAGAAGGTATGACTTCAAGGGTTCAAGGGACCAGTGTAACATAACTTTAGGGCGATAATCCGTTTAACAAAAAGCACTACCGCCGTTTTGGTGGGGACGGGTTTAAAGGGGCTTTGGGAGGAGCGACTCGTGAGAAGAAAGAGAGAGAGGGGATGTGAAAGAAGGTACCCTTCCTTCTCGCACTTTTCCAGTTTGCCTCCGACTTCCGTTTTATCCAGTTCAAACGTACCGGTCGTTTTTAACACCCCTTTTTTGACCGAACAACCCATTTTCTGCACGTCGTACCTCTGTGTATTGTGCGATTCTAGAACCGCTGTGATGCACCTGTTCACGCGATGATGCAGTCGACCTCGGACAAGGATTACCTTTACAGCAGCACCGGGGGAAAGCTGTCCTCTCCGGAAATCGGCGGACGGTACACCCTGGAACTGCTGAAACCGGTGGCAACTAGCATCTCCTTAGACAACAACAATCATTTCCACCATTTCAAACAGGTAGAATTTAAAAATTTATCGCTTATAGGACATCGCCATTGGGTTCAGATCAGTTTTTTCGGTGATTTTGCATTGTTCTAACCCCAAAATATAATATATTTTATTATTTGAACAGCCATAATATGAAAAGTTTGGTATAAAAGTTAAAAGAAATTCCAGGTGTACCGCTCGACAACAATGCCCCCTCCATACCAAGAAATACAACTGACCTCCATATGGTTTACATGGTGACTAATCAGGCAAAATTCCAATTTCAATTTTTTTCTATTTTC
Organism: Cimex lectularius; assembly: GCF_000648675.2. NCBI lineage: Eukaryota > Metazoa > Arthropoda > Insecta > Hemiptera > Cimicidae > Cimex > Cimex lectularius. Next base: position 3,016,340 of record NW_019392640.1, read on the forward strand.
TTTTGATCTTCCGCTTCCCCGATCGCTCATTCCTTTTACGACCTCATGTTGACAATTACCAAGAAGAATCCTTCTCCCAATTATAATAATTAACAAGTGTTGTCTATAGTCGAAACAAGCTTGTCTGTTACCTATGCTAACATTAAAAATTTGAACTATATGAGCAATGGCCAATTTCACCCAATATAATTTGTACTACAAATAAGCCACGGTATAAATTTTTTTATCATACTACGTATTTTCAATCAATTCAGTACAAGAAACTTTCTACTTCTAAAATTTCTCAATGATTCTTTCAAAGGTGCATAGCTTTGTACCCCCCAATAATTTCTCGTGTTCGTTATCCAAACACACCCTTGATTATTCGATCGAGGAACAAAATTCCGAGCCCAGGGGATTTAGCATCCAGTATAATAGACATTTGAGCATGAGTAACTGGTGGTTTTTTCGATGAGTATATTTTTTTCTCTGTTCAAGCTGGTTACCCCCACCATTTTGTCGACCATCAACATCGCCATCACCATCTGCTCCCCTTCTTGTAACACGATTGCCAACCCAACCGACTAAACTAAACTCATCCGACGACCCACTAACCCTCCCTCCTGCTCTACAATCCATTACTTGGCTTTTCGTTACAGCTAATCTCCGATTCCATGATTATCCCGGATAGATAGGCTCTTTAGGTCAAAAGATTGTTGATTTTTGTATTGGCAATGAAGTAGACGAGCAATTTGAGAAAAAAACCGTTTTCTACTTTACTAAAAGAAACAATAGAAGACGAAGAGATCTTGGGTTTTGTGAGTTCATATCTGTGTAAACGAGCAAAACCCTTATCAAAAATTGGTTTTAAATTATTTCCAAGGTTCTTCCAATTGATATGCTTTAAACGATTTATTTTTTTTAAAAATTAACAGTCTAATACTGTTTTCTTCAATTTCTCTCCTAGGGCTTTTCATACAGCCAATAGATTGCCTTTCTGCGCTTCTACAATCCTTTAGATGTATTGTGTTGAAAAGAACGGAAAAAATTAAACCTATTAAAAACTAAATTATAAAAGAATACTATAGAAATATGTAAAGTGAAAATAAATAAATGAAACATGTTTATAACAGTTAATAAAAGAAATAACACGAAAAAATTGCATTAGATGCATATTGTAATATCGCAAGATTAGGGGATTTCTAAACTTTAAAATTTTAATCAAATGGGTAACTTGATTTTTATAATATATGCTCTTTTCCTCTCACTTTGTTAGACCAAATTCACGTGCACATACTACCCTTGCACCAGCTACCTTCAATTCCAAATTAAAAAATAACCAGATTCTCCTGACGGATACCTGAAGGTACATTTAACGAAGCAGACAAACACGCAGAACATGTTTTGGCAAATAGCAAATCCACAACAAATTACTACAAACTGAGTAGGAAAAAGGAAAGACCAAAAGAATACTGACATAACACTGCCGTTTTAAAAGACGTAGAATATGCTTAGTTGCAAAGAATGTGCGGAAGAAGAATTTTCCCCCTATCTTACATTGTGAAGATACAACTAGATTGAAAAACGAAACTGTACAAATAAAACATCTTGACATGGCCAATTAATGCCCTCCTGGAAACAAACCGAAAAATATGATATTGAAGAGATACTATGATGTATGTAGTACTATGTATGTACTATAAGAAAAATGTTTATTTAACAACAAAAATAAATTAAATATAAAACAGTAATAAAGCGATAGCCTATATATGGTAGATGATCCACCATTGTTTCAACAACCCAGTTATAAATCACATAAATAAACATACATATTTTTTCATACATAAATAAATCGTATCAAATTGAACTACAATAGGTTAAACAGTTAAGTTCACTTAATTGTAAAGAATATGTTTTGTATCTTCTATAAATTTCACACTATCCCCAAAACTGAACTAATGAAAGGCTTGCAATTAAAATTTCTTATCTCATAACAAATCTACATCCTTGGGAAAAACTGAATATGAAAAAAAATCAGGGTTAAGGTACCTTTAATGCAAATAGAATTTTTTAAGTAACTTTTTTCATTGTGCTCACATTGAATCGACCTCAACGTAGTCGTCCTAGCAAATATGTTTATGATTTATCTGAATTTTCAAAAATTAATCCATCGAAATGTTAGTCTAAAAAGCGCATTGTGTTTAAAAGGGAATAGTTTCTTCTCGATTTTATCAATTTCATGTCTTACAATTTATATCAAAATTTCGCTTATCCAGTTTTGTCCCAGGAGTGCAGAAATAATTAGTAATGAATTTCCATAAATTGAATATTATTTTGGTCGATTGCTAATTAAATGCTTAGGCTTTTGAAAAAGAAAAGAACTAAGTTTTCACTGTTGGGACTGCAGTTTCTTTGCTTCGTTTTGAAAGAACCCACTAAATATAAATTATTTTACCTTTCAAATAAATGATAATTTAGTGATGATGTTGATATAAACCTTGAATATATTGCGTTATTTTTATATGTTGTTTAATAGATATGTAATATTCTTTATATAGATTATTCCATTATTTCGAAAGGTGGTATTTTATTGTATAGTGGATGTTTAACCCATCTGTTTATTCCAGCCTTTTCAACGAATAATCAATACGGGCTTTTACGAAAGTGAAAAATCGGTTACGAGACTAAACCCTGTTTCGGATTGATCATGTTCCGAGAGAAACATTTACTAGAAAAGACTGAAGATAATTCTCTTCCCATCTCATGCATGAATAAATTTATAAATTCGCATTCACGCGATTGGAAGTTTTACAACTCATCATAGGTCCGTAATTTACTCTACGATTTCAATCAAATATTTTTTAATGATTCTTCTGATAAATAAACACAAATAGAGTTGAAGATTAAAAACATTATCAGATTTATTTCATGGTCCCCCTTTTTTCGGTAACGTATCAGAGAGCAGGGAGAATTATTCCATCTTAACCAGGAAATGCAATTTAAACTTGAACATTAAAGTTTATTCTTTTGTTGTTGTTTGTAGTTAACAATTGGCGACTTTTGACTAAAACTTTGTCTTTAAATAAATAAATAACTTTTATTAACTTGTTTTTATTTAAAAAAAATTATTAGCAGTATGTACATCCAAAAGGTTTATCTGCTATGGTTAAGGGTATTAATGTGATGATTTAATTTAATGCTGTTATGATTTTATGCTCTTAGTTATCGGGTTTGTGGTCATCATTATGATTTTATACGCAACAATACTTGGTTAATAATTTTATAACAGCTCATTACGTGAGTAGAAGTTATTTTGTAGTTAGCATATTGGTCCTTCAGACACTTTCCTGCGTTTTGAAAGAACGATTCAACTAAATGACAAATTTATTGATTATGTTGTGATATAACGAAGAAAGGAAAAATATAAGTATCTCACTTCCCCACACTCTCCCTCTCCTGTCTCTCGCTCTCACTCTCTTTCTCTCTCTCTATCTATCTATCTATCTATCTATCTCTCTCACTCTCTCTCCCTCACCCTCACCCTCACCCTTCTTCCTCCCTCCCTCCCACCTTCTCTCTCTTCTCTTTATCTAATTATTATTTCTGTGTTTATCTTTGTGTTTGTTCTGTCTTTCTCTCTGCCCTTATATTAATCTTTTTCACTGTAGCGTACCAATTTATTGTCACTTTCTATCCTAATATCTCCCGCTATTTTACACACGCGCGCGCACCACACTCAAGCTCACACTTGAACTGGTCTCTGTGTACAGCAAAATATCACTTATTTGTAATATCCAAGTAGTTGGTGTCTGTCACACTAGAGGTTCTGGGTTCAAATCCCGGCAGTGACCATGGTTTTTTTAATGGATAGTGGTATGAAAAATGCATTGTAAAGTAGTTTGACTCCTCGTCGGTGAAAACGGATAGTTGGACCTTTAGCCCTACTGTATGTACAAGAATTACGTTAATTTTAACTTTTAATTAAAACTTTTAAAACATTAAAAATTATGACAGAAATTACTTTACTTATTTGTAATATTCAAAACTTTTCAATTCATTTCAAATCTTATGATGTGTAGGTAGGTGTTTTCTAGTTTATAAAATATATCATTTTAATTTGATAATAAAAATTTCAAATAAATCGACTTTTCCATTTGAAATTTGTTCATGGTAGCATTATTTATATTTGGCTTAGACACATTGGTAGTGTTCATTTAATTTTGAAGCATGTACACATTTTTTAAATCGGATCGTAGTTACTTGAAAAGTTTTATATTTCTCTGTCAATGTTGTTTTTTAATAATATTCTTTATTCACTGAATGTTGAATAATTGAATGACTGTTAGTAATATATTTTTGCGTTCCTAAACATAAATTTATATTGAGGTGAATATTGACAAAGGTATTTGTTAACAATCCAGACGCGCGTTGATTCTAACTTTTTTTATGTATGCCCTCCTCTTCGTAATCTTCGTATTTATGTTGGGGTTTGTTGTTGTGCTTATTAAATTATTAATAAAATGTCAAGTTGTGCTTCAAGCTCTTTTACATTGGTATTACACCGGGTTTGTAAACCTAGGAGAGTTGAACGTTGGGGCAAGACAGGAAAGGGAAACAGATGTCCTGTCCGTTCCCCCCCCCCCTCTGGGACTACTCTTCTACCTTTTTCCAACTGTAATATGTGAAGTTTATAAAGAGAAGAAGGCCTAATAATAAACCCAGAAATAAGTAATAGTTCCGGCCCTCGCCTATTAATTCAGTGTTAGCCTTAATGGCGTTCATTGTTAATTCTAATAATTACTAATTCCAGATATGTTGATGGCCTGTTTCTTCCTTCGGCCTCAATTCGGTTAAAACCTTTTTAAAGTGTTTTTCAACGTTATTTATTGAACAGGAATATCAACTTTCAAAAATCACCTGATTTAAGACTATTTGTATAGTCTTTTAAAAATATCAAACGATATATCAACGGTTCGGTTATGGAAAAATGCTTGCAAATTAAAATTATTCCATTAATGACGGCTTTATTCTGCTACTATCCTCCAAGCTATCTTCAAGTTATACAATACTTTGGCGTTTGTTTATTTTTGATTTGGTGATTACCGAAAGGCTTAAGAGCTATTGTCACGTTAAAAACTAGTATTTAATAAAAATTAATACTAATTTAAATTTTACCCATACCATATAGAAAGAAAGTAATGCAAACGCGTGAACGTTATGTAAACTAAAAAGACGTGATCTTGATTAATCAAAAAACATCAAGTACTAATTTCTGCACCATATCGGAACATGATAGTAAAAGTAATAATTATGGTAATGATCTTAGTTTTTTAAACTGATTTTTACTGCCTGAATGATCATTATCTAAGCCACAAGGTGAAGACAACCGAGCGTGCATTATTATCCTGCTGAATTATGATTTCAGTATCATATCGGAACTTATGCTGAACGGCATTGAACCCGCGAGTGAAGATGGATCCAATAAGTGACCCAATGCCAGTTCAGCTTGAGTTGATCGACTCTCAGACCAACATCCAGCATCAACTATATCTAAACTTGATAATGAAAGTAATAACCCCCAGTTTACGTTTACTTTTTTTTTATTTTTTATTATTGGAATGGCCTGTGATCATTACCAATTAAACCACAAATCAAAGAACAAATGTCCATCATTAACGTTCTGAATCATCAACTTCTTTAATAGATTTATATCGATATTTGAGTATAAAAGTATGCTGTAGACATTGTCTTACGGTAGTTTTACCTCTCTAATTATTGGATGAAGAAATTAATCATTAAACCTGTAATAATACAATAAACTACACCGCTACTATACTTTTTCACTGAAGATGGCGTAATGCCGAAACGCGTTTGAATAACAAACAAAAAACCCGCGAGTGAAGACAGACCCAGTAAGTGCCCGTGTGCCAGTTCAACATGAGTTCGCCAATTCGCAGACCAAACCCCATCATCCAAAGTAGTAATTATAGTAATTGTCTTGTTTTATTTTTACTATTCTGAATTTCTTGAATCGTTATTAATGATAAAGACAACTTGGCCATCATTGTCATGTTGAATCATCCAGTCCTAAATTTCTGCACCGTATATGTAGTAATTATTTATAATGAACACAGCCAAGCTAATGAAAATTTGAGATGTTATATAATACATAACTAAAACGTTTCATTAATATATATGACCACGCAGTAATTTTAGTGAAATCTTTGTTATACCTACATTTTCTCTTTAATACTCATAAAACCTGAATCCTGTTTTTATAGTTATTATTACTTTATTGTTAACTTTTTACTTATAATTACAGCAATTGTTTTTATGAACGGTAAATGTTTTGAATTTATTATAAATAAACAAGGAGATGTATCGAATCGTTGGACTATTAAGCTGAGAATCTCCATCTGCTCATGAGTTGTTGAGGAAGAAAATCCCCCAGACTTTAAAATATTACCAAAAGTAACGTAATTTGAATTATTGTTAGTATTTAATGAAGTTTATTTAATTGTTGAATAATACATGTTTTGAATCATAAATTGCTTTGAAAATAACGACACGCGTCTGACCAAAAAAAAAAAAATAAATAAATTTATCAATATATATTCAAAAAATTGTTTGGTAATATTGATAATTATGCAAATCCGCCGTGGCATAAAAATAAAGGAAGGTACTTAGTTTCTGAGATGTTTATATAGAATTCGTGCAGAGAATTTCTTTAATCTGTCGTGATGGCAGTTTCTAAGATCGCTGTTTTAAATTAAGTTACAACCGAGCCACATTACCCGCCGGAGCGATGGTAATAAGTAAGAAAAAAATTTCCAACTTGGCCCGATGATGAATGGATGCGATATGAAAGGAATAATGGACGATAGCATGGATCTCCTGGGAGGAAAACAGCTGACATTCGTAAGATAACATTCTATCATGCAATGGGTTTTTCAAACTCGTACTCGAAGATCACACTTTATCCAACATCTAAGCGAGTTCGAACTATTCAACGGTTTTAACGGTCGATTTTACATGTATTCACAGATTGTGCAATTTTCAGCCACTTTTTTCACAACTTTTAGCTTTTTATTTCAATGAGATTGATTTTTCAACAAGCACACTTCATGGCGTTGGTTAAAATGGACATCATTGACATCAAAAGAAATAAAGTTATGACCGAGTACGCTTTAGATAGGAAATAGTTAATGTTTTAGCAGTTCTAATGATCAATTTATTCTGATGCTAAATGTTGACGGGTATTTTACTTTTATTAACAGATACTGCAATTTTGTAACACTTTCGAAATTAAACCAAATTTCAGAAGTTCTGTTTAGCCGGTAGTCTGCAGAACGTTTAAAGCAAAGCTCAACCTTCACTTAATTCCGTATTTATATCATTCGATTTTACATTTTAATGACCTTCGGTATTAGACGAACAGCCTTATTTACGTTGTTTTCCTTTCGTATTTGTAAAGCAAGTTTCCTGATTTCAATTTCGAAATTTTTCTTACGTTCGCATATACTGCAACTGTCAACAACCCGTTTTTTAAATACTTTTCAGTATATTCGTTCAATGATGCTTACTTCGTTAAATATTTCATTAATTTTTTTAATATGTATCTCATGTATGAATACCACCTAGACATTTTGTTTGCCGAACGTTCAAATCTTAGATGACAGAGAGTTTGTTTCAGCAATTCCATAAACCTGATAATATTCGCAGATTATACAATTTTCATCAACCAGTTTTTGTAATAACTTTAAATAGTTTCTGTTCTGCGAGATTTTCTTCACAAAACATTTTTATGATGGGCACTCTCAACACGACACACAAGAATGACACAATTACGCAGAGAACAAACACTTTGAGCCCTGAAGATGATCTCAATAAAGATCGAACGTTGGCACGATAAAGAAAATGTTTTTCTAAAACCTACGTTACACCTGACCGCATCTCACGGCTCTGGCTCATATTGTAGGAATGTGTGTTGTTATTTGACTGTGGTTTAATGTGAGTTCATAAATTTTTCTTCCTACACCATTTGACCTGAACGAATGACACATTCGATGTAGAACAGTTTGTTTAATCAGTTCTAAGCGAACAGTAGCACTAAGCTAAAGTTTCCTGAAAATTTGACTTCTCTTCGCAGATTGTGCAATTTTCATCAACCTGCTTTTGTTCCACGAGATTTTCTTCACAATACACTTCATAATTGGGATGAAAGTTATATATAATGGCTTATATGTTAGATTTCAAGAATTTGACTTGGTGGGTTTGAAAGGAGTTTATAAATTTTTCCTCGTGCATGATTTGACCTGAACGATGTACGCATTCGATGTTGAACAGTTTGTTTTAAAAGTTCTGAACAATAATCCATGACCTGGATAACTTTTTAAGCGTATGTGTAAATTTTACTTAAATTGGTATTAGTCCAATTGGATTTTACCGGTTTAAATGACCCTCTATGTAGATACATAAACTACTTTTATGTCGGAATTTGGTAGATACTTGTAAAGCTAGTTAACTTATTGCAACTCGGCATTGTCTCAGTCGAAAGGGCTTTAATTTGCTTAAAATAATTTTTTCAGTTTGTATTTTATTTACGATTCCGGCAAAGGATGCCGGATAGCGGACCTCAGGTATAGTCGAGGGGAGGGCGTTATTCATTGTATTGGGTACAACAGATGTTACAGACCCCTCTGTTATACCTGAGCTAACTAGATCTCAAGGGCAATCCCCTAAGAATTTCATCTCCGCGGACCAACTTCATTATGGGCGAAATATTTGAAAACTGTTGGAAAAAGGGGCAAAGGGACGCCCGAATGTAAAATGCAAGGATTTCTTGCGTCGTGTAATTTTGAGAATTGTGAGAACGAAAACGACCACGCTACAGATTAAGATAAAAATGGTTCGATTTTTTAATAAAAGACTTTTTTTGTGTCTATGTACAATATGAGGAATTTGAACGACATTTTGTTACGAATAAAAGATGGTGCCCAAACTCATAGGATTTTGATATAATTTTTCTTTTTTACAACGAATCGTGTTTATAAAGTAAACGAATGTTTAGACACAATGTGCACCCTTTCCTACTCATAGGAAAATTCTTCATCCGGTTCTGTTTGAAGTTCTGCATTTCTGATCTTTTGTTCTCTCTCTTCTCAAATATGAACGAATTATTCGAACAATTTACATTCGCTTTACATAGAGTTAAACGTGACCATATCCCATACATGTCATCAACCCTAATATATATATCACAAAGCGCTCTGGAGTAATTGATTATCTTATTATACCAATTCGGTCGTTAGCCAGATTGACGTCATTCGGTATTATTTTCGAGAAGGGTGGTGGGTGTCGTAACTCAAACGTCTTCGCTTCCCCCTTTTTCCAGTGATTCAAATTGTTTTTTTACTTATAGGGAAATTAGGGGGTGAAATATAACTTATTTCCTGCAGGAACAACCGCTCAGACGATCCCGAAGGACGTGAAACGTCCCCCATGGCTGGGGGAATAGCGACACAACACATGGCAACCAGTGGGACACAGATTTTGAGGATATTTGTGCAATTATAATTGAAAGTCGATAAAATAATATTCCGGTTTTCTTTGATGAAAGAAATAAGAATTAATTTTAACCGAAAAAAATTGTTGGCTTTTCACATAAAAAATTACGCTGTAAAGACATATTTATACTTGATTCATATTTTTGTGAAGTAATTAATAAATTATATTTTTCTATATAAGAAAATGATACTTTCACAATATATTTGTACTTGATTTTAAACTTTTTTGAATTAATAAATAATTTTCCCTTCCCTTATAAGAAAATAATACTTTTATAACAAATTTACACTTGCTTGCCTGCTAATATCTACATTATAAGAAAACGAACTTTCAAGATATTTATGCTTGATTTTAAAATTTCTTTAAGTAATAAATGACATCCTTTCTCCTCCCCTTTTTCATTTCTTCCTTATAATAAAATAAAATATAAGTATGTATTATTACTTACATTATTATTTTATGTATGTATTATTACTTACGGGGACTTTATTTCTTCATAGTAATGAGCAAATTCTTCCTTCTCTTATGAAGAAAATTATATACTGTTAAGACATAAATTTTAAAATTCTTCTCTAAAGAAGAGCTTAGAAAATAGTGACATACCATTGAACTGAACAGTGCGTACCTTTATCTACTAACCAATGAAGATATTAAAGATTTAAAACAAATCTAGGACTTATTATATATTTAATATAGGTAGTGAAATGTGATGTATGTACATTGATAATCAGGCTTCATTACAGAATTGCTTTTAATCTATTCCCATAATATAAGAAAATTCTACTTAAAAAACATTATATTTTATTTTCAAAATTATTTGAATTAATAAATAATTTCTCTCTTCTCTTATAAGAAAATAATACTTTTAACACATATTTATATTTGATTTTTAAACATTAATAAATATCCCTTTCATCATAAAATATATTTATGTTTGATTTTAAAAATTAAAAAGTAATAAATGTATTATTCTTTCTCTTGTAATAAAATTATACTATATATTTATATTTTTGTTATTTTAAAAATTTGTTATATTAATGTACAAATTCATATTCCCCTTCTAGGCAAATTGTTCGGTCAAGACATACTTATGGTAAATTCTTGAGGGTTTTTTTTTTTTTTTTTGTATATTTAATCAATAATCAAGACTTGGGACTAATTAAAAATATGTATTGTCTTTGTTCTCATCATATGGTTTTTTTTTATTTTTAGTATGGTTCAGATGAATTTGGTGGACAGGATTCACCAGGGCGCTATACATCACCTTTAACACCCAAAAGTTCCTTATCAGCTGCATACCCTCAGGAAGCACCTTACTACTTAGGTGAGTAACCTAAATTATTTTAAAATGTGTGAATTATTTTCATCAATTACACAAACACAAAAATTTAACAAAGTCTGTCATTTTGAGAGGACTGAGAATATTTACATATTTTCTTAAAACATTCATTTTATTTATTGTATGAATATATAATACAAATTCATCACACAAGAAATAGATTTTTTTTTAGTTTTTTCCCCTTCCCTCCTGTCACTTGGTTATATCTATGTATTATGTTAACTCCTTATTCATACTCTTTTATGAATTATTTTTACTGTTGTCCATTGATTAAGCATACATCTTGAAATTAAATCAGTCTTTGAATGACCAAACAAAAATTAGACTGTCATAAAAGTACTTTTGATTATGTATTAAATTAATATGATTAAATTTAGAAAATGGTGGAACCAATGGAGCTGATGGGGGATGGGCTTCAACAGTCGGCCCTTACTATAGTGCAACAAACGTTACGGCTCCTTACACAACATCATCAACTATCCATCATGACTCAATGGTATGTTTAAATTTTTGTTGGTGATTGTGTTTTTTTATAATAGCATTCCTTCATAGGGCTATGGTGGGAGGAATGTTTCACCGGGGAGAGAACCCTTGCCACCGATGTCATCCTTACGGACGCCACACTCACCTGGGGGGACAACAGCGCCAATCTATTTATCACCCGCCACGCCTCAGCCTCCTGGGTCACACCCAGGGGATACTCTTGTTGGCAAAGCACTTGCTTCTGTAAGTGTATAAATAAATAATTTATTATTGTTTGTTGTTGTGCCTTTGCTTCCCTGTATAAATTACACCTAAGTTAAATTTTAAATAATACTTTTTATGCATCATTTAGGTGCATTAGGCTTAAACAGTTTTATTTGATAAGATTTCATGCAGACAGAAGCCATTTTGTTTTTGTATTAAACTTATTTTAGCATTCAACATAGGCTATTTTTTAATGAAAAATAAAACAATTTTTCCCATAATTCATTTTTATAGATGGAGGAAGTCAAATTTACACATAAATTATTGTTTAAACTACCGTAATAATACCTTTCTACTAATTGGGAAAACTTAAATTAATAATAGGATGGCAGTTGACACTTAAGGACCTGTTTTGGTCAAAGTGTGTGTCCAAGTCAGTAATTAGGGTTGATATCTTCCTCTTCAACTATTACAAATTAAACTTGCCCCATCTCCCCACTCATTCTTAGACAAGCAGGACAAAGCTCATTCCTGCTCCATTCATCTTCCAATTTAGTCCTATGATGGAGCAAAAGGCCTTTTTCAGTTGGGTCTGTAATACATGTGAAAATTAATATTTTCCAAAAGTACTCACAACAAGTTTGACCTATAGATATACCCGACGGAAGCGAGTGCTAGCAGTTATTCAAGTAACCCTTCCACGCCTGTTAGCTCGCCCCCGCCTCTGCAAGCGGTAGGAAACAGTGGCCAATCGGGGCCTACTACTGGTGCGGGTTGGCAATCACCACAATTTTCAGGAGGCCCACAACACGAAAGATCATCCGCCCCACCTGGAATGCATATGGTATGTTTGTTTTTTTAAATACCAACTTTAAAAAAAATAATGTTCTGCAAAGCAAGTTAAAAAAAAAGACAAGGTTTCTAGCCATTACTATGAGGTAAGAGTATCAATGTTTAAATTTACTCTTATTTAATTATTTTTGTTTACATTTACAAAGCATGTATTGCAATTTTTTTTTTTTTTAGCTTATTAATTGCATTGTTAATCTCAAGCCATGCTTTGAACAGTTTATTTTCTTTTTGTTACATTTTTCTTTTTGCTGAGTTTTTTCTGGTATTATTTGATGTGTGTTGTATTTTATCGGTTTGGTCAGAATGCTCCACCAGAACAACAGAGATTAGATGATGCGATTGGTTTTCTAAGGGACCACACAGAGGTAATTTTAAAATAGTCTTTTATTATTATTTTTTATTTATTTATTTAATTAATTAATTTTTTTTGGGGGGAGGGGTTAAATTTGTAAACCCTTTCTTCTTGTATACATATTGTAAGATTTTATAAGAAAAAGGATTATTACTGCTAATACTAATTATTAATTTAATAAAGCAGTTGAATTAGTTGAAAAATAACATGTGGATTTGTTGCTTACTTAACATACACAACAGGCACACATGCTTCAGAAACTGTCTGATTGGTATGTGGATAAATGAAATGCTTGAAAGCCTGAAATTTGAGGTGTTTCCTTTTTTATTTATTTATTTACTGGGGCTTCCGACATCTAGGTCATTTCAGCCCCAAACTAAGTCAATATTCTATTTACACTTTCAAACACTACATTCATACAAATAAATACATTCAAACAGTACACTCATTCCGTTTGGTCAGTGGAATACTTGATATTCCTCCACCGACCTATACTCAAACTAATCTAGATTGAGGTTGATGGAGTACTTTTATAGATATTCCGCCATCGACCCCTAACTCACACTCATATGCTCTCAACATTCGAGGGGCGATGATGGTGTTATATTTCACCCTCACCCCTCGCCATTCACGCTAATAAATACATGCACTCAGACAAAACATAGACACACAACACATAAGACATACTATATACAATAAAAAAAAAAAAAACCCAATTTCCCCTAAAAAGCGGAACAGGGGACCCTGAAACTCGCTGCAGTGCTCAAGAACCTTTCTTAAGTCCGGCGGCATGCTACACGCTCTCTGTATGGCGCAAAGGCATGACACGCTTCTATTATGTGGGACACATCGAGCAACCTTTCTCTGCATAAGGGGCACCTGCGCAGGCTTGGTGTTTCCTATTATCCACAGTTCTGGTTATCTACAGTGATGCCTTGTATTGTTAAAATTTGCATAAGTTCTATAAGTTGAACTTCTCACTGGTTTTCTTTGTCAAAACACTTCCGAGAGACAAAACCAGCAAGAATGGGCAGATCAGGATAATCAGATATGATCAAACTACAGATTTTCTTTTGGAGATTTTATTAAAATAAATTGGAGACTAGATCGGTATGTTTTTTAGAACCCAACAACTTTTTTTTACCAAATATATTTCAAGACTAACCTCGCCCTCTTCTCAGTTACTTTCCTGAATGTCTGACAAAAAAACACAAAAATTCCTAAAATTTGAGATTGCTTGTCCTAAAATCCAGCCATCTACGCCAACTGGTCAAATTCTAAATAGATACAATATTTAATTGCAAATCATTGTTTTTATTTTATTTATTAAATTAAAATTTTTAATTATTAAAATATTAAAGACTTAAATAGGTACCAATCTTTTTTAAAATAAACTGTTACAAAATATTAATGACTGATGACCACTGTTTTAACCAATGCATTAACTCACCTGAGGAAAGATTAAAATAAATCCGAAAAGTTGTGGATTGAAAGAAAAACTGGTTGTTGTTTTTTTGAGATGACCTATTATTCTACCTTCGAGAAGGAAAAATCATAAATTTTATTTATTGTTTAATAATTTTGTTTGAGGAGAAATTCAGAAGGCATTTTCTCTCTATTATAAAACTTAACATTCCTAATTTTGCATTAATTTTATTTCGATATCATTTCATTTGAATACAATTTATTGAATTTATACAATTTATAAAATTTGTTTTGTTATTTTTTAATTGAATTTTTTTAATTTTAATTTTAATTACCGCGGTAGCCGAGTGGTTAGCATGAGAGACTCTCACGCCGCGGTCGTGGGTTCGATTCCCACCGTCGCCTCTGGCCCTTTTTTCCCGATAACCCCCAATTTGAACACACAAGAATTCGTACTATGGCTAATATGCAAGATCATAAGACCAATAAAAAAAAAATATATATAAAAAAAATAGTTTTTTTAAGTACAAAAAAGTTCAATTTGGGCCTTCCTCCTCTTTGATTTGTTTCATGTTCTTTATATTGTCTTTTTCAGGTAAACCTTTTCACCACAGTGGAATCACTTGGGAACCAGGTAATTAAGCTACTACAAATCAGGTTTTAGGATTAGCATAAAATAATGTAAAAATAATAAATAATCAGATTTCAAACATCTTGATTTTTATTTACTGATTTATTTATTTTATTATGGTTAATTGGTTGGTTGTCAATAGTAACAATATATTCATTTCTTAGGGAACAAGAATGGAAGAAAGGCTAGATGATGCCATAAATGTACTTAGGAATCATGCAGAAAGTCAACAACTCATTGGTGCACATTGCCCACCTGGTCTTTATCACAATTCTTTGGATCTTCATGTATGTATTAACATAATTGATATGTATATAAAATATAATAATAATAATAAATTAATCATGTTTTTGTCTAAAGGCAAACCCACATGGAGTTTATTCCGGCATCCCTCCGGGGGAAATTGACCCAGCTGCTGCCATAAAACTCGAAAGGCTCAATTCAGCAAGTATGTATCTGATTGAAGCACTGTTTTCTCTTTTTATATGTTTATTTATACATAATTTCTTGCTTTTATACAGAAGAAGTTTTAATGTCGAAATTTTGTGAAAAAAGAAAAGAAACAGCAGACTGTGATTCCAAACCTAGCAGCTCGGATATTTTAGTCAGTTCTCCTGGGAGTGGAGGGGGCGGTTTACCCTCCAAAGGAGTCAAAAGAGTCAGGAGGTAGTGAGTATCTTTTACCTTGAATTCTTCTTGTGTAACAAAACAAAAAAAAATACAATAAAAAAATTACACTTGAAGTCGTATCCATGCACATGTTTTTAATATGCAATTTGTATTAATAATACCTTGTTTTATTCAGTTTATTTCACTAGTTCGTTAATTGGTTTATAATTGTTGTTTTCTTTCTGTAATCAAAGTGATTTTAGTTGTTCCAGTGTTGAAGATGATGAAGAAGATGCAAGTGTGAAAGCACACAGAGAGAAAGAAAGGCGACAGGCCAATAACATTAGGGAAAGGTATCATTCGCACAGATAACTAGCCTTTTTAAAACAGTATTTACCATTTATTTATCTGCGTGTGCATTATTTTTCAGAATAAGAATTAGAGATATAAACGAGGCATTAAAAGAACTAGGACGAATGTGTATGTCCCACCTGAAAACAGATAAACCACAAACCAAATTAGGCATATTGAATATGGCTGTGGAGGTCATTATGTCTCTAGAACAACAAGTTAGAGGTGATGGTCGATTCACCCTTTACAAAAATTGCCTCTCAACTTGTATTGATAATTTGTTTATTTTAGAGAGAAACCTGAATCCAAAAGCGGCTTGCCTGAAAAGAAGAGAAGAAGAAAAGTCTGAGGAAGGCCCCAAACTTGGTGGGGGTCATTTGGTCGGGAGTGGAGGTGCACCAGGTGCCACCATGGCCCATCTAGGAACCACCGCATTTGTTCCTCAACCACCGCCGCATCAGTAGCACTGACTAAAAACACAATGTAACTAAACAATTTCATATTTTATAAACAAATAGATGCAGTAACAGCTATGGTTAATTAATGCATAAATTGTACAGCTTGGCATAAACAACTTTTAACTCAAGTACATAAACGGAATTATAAAAATTACGAAAAGATCATTGGTAGAAACGATGAATGATGGAGTGAGTGCGGTGTTCAATCCTTTTTTAAAAAAGGATTAAAAGATCATTGGTCAATAAATTTAATCACAGTAATGAAATATTTTCTAAGTTTGTTAAAAAGTTCCAAAAATATTTAATTATAATATAATATATATTTTAAAAATCATATTTTCTCAGAGTGCCACTACTATAAAGCAAAAGCAGGGTTTCCACTGTGCAAGAAAAACACTCGTGCAACTAAACATGAGAATTACTTGTGAATCACCATCTCAGGTTAACCATTTCCTTGAGGCGAAACAAAGTGAGCCACATCGGTTGTGTGAGACAAGCATGCTATTTATAACTACACAAACTGTTGCATCAGCTTTTGCTATCATGGCGATACTTTAGGGGGGGGGGAACCAAATTGAGTTTTATTATTTTTTATTATTAGCATCCCACAAAAATTGATAGCTGTGATACATTTGGATAAGTCAAATGCACTCCCCCTGGTTCATTTTCCTTCTCAAGACATGTGCTTTTACACACAGCGAAACAAATAACCTGAAACACTTTAATGCACACTAAAAAACCTACAGCAATTCGGCTCACCCTAAAACATTCTCATGCCAAGTTTTGCGGTCCCAACTAGGTCTCCACAAGACAAGACAAGTTTTGCGAAACAGTTGCGTGCAAGTTTTGCTCAGTGGAACCCAGCTTTAGGTTTGTTACATCACGCTATAGTTCAAGTGGTTAGAACAATGGCGGATGAGTCAAAGGTCGTGGGTTCGAATCCCGCTCGTGACGCTAATTTTTCATCTCATCAAAAACCTTAGATGAAAAAAGTAATTAATTAGAATAATTAATATGGTCAATTATGGCCACTAAACAAATATGGATTAATTAAATAATTATAATATTTATAATTATAATTGATAATAAACTATAACAAGTGTTTTACAGAAATAAAAATGATTAAAATGGCACAAGTTGCCGAAACGTGGAAAAACTAATTTTCACTTAAAAAAACCAACAAGGCCTAAATGACAAAAGAAAATTTTCCATATGGAAATTAATACACGCTTCAAATATGCAGAATAAAATTTGAACCATTGTACCACAGAGGTATGATTCGAATAAATATCTTGTTAGTGATCACCATGGTCATAAGTGTTAACAAAAAGAATATGTAAAAAATTAACTTTGCTATTTCGAAATAGCTAGCTTATTCTGTTAACAATTTGAAATATTTCTATGTTTACTGCCTTACAAACCATATGGAAGATGTCATTTGACTATAGGAGTCCAAAGTTTAACAAAAAAACGTTCCAACAGTTTTAAAAGAACTGAGCTCAGATCGATGTTCGGGCATGCGCAGTCAATACAACTCAGATTAGTTGGCAACTAGTTTGTAGTTGTGTGTTGGCACAAACTTGTAATTAAATACTATGTGTATTCTCTAAGTAAGAAAAATCTGATGTACTTAGGTGCAGTATTGGACTGTGAGAGAAAAAAAAATTAATAGATATTTAGAAAAGTTGAAATTTGTCATTTTTCCTCGTCCTCCTTATCACAGTCAATTCAGAAGGTATAGCTTTTTTATTTGGTGTGACATTTCAGCTATAATTGTGCCATATTCAAGCAATTTTTTTCTTTCATTTTTAACAGTATTTTATGGTAAAAAAGAAGCACATGAAAATGAAGAACATATCTACAAGACTTCAAGATTATATTCTATTGCAAGACTGGGTTTTAATGATTCTATAGCAAATTATCTATTAATTTTTAATTAATTGGAAAACTATTTTTGAATTTTTATCTATGCTATTGTTTTCTTTTTAGATGAGAGCCGAGAGTCCAGTCGGATTGCCTAAATGACTTCCAAACTTCGGTTTTCTGCTTCCTGTATATATTGTCCCTACTTATTTGTTTAGTTTTTTGTTTTTTTAAATTTTCTTTTAATCCCAAAATCCCAATGAGAGACTATAAATAATATATATATATATATAAATATATAAATAAATTATATATATGACATGGTTAGGTGCTTTGTTGCAGTATACTTTTTGTATAAAAATTAAAAAAAATAAAAAATAAAAACATACATATGCATACATATATATTATATATTTGCACATATATATTATATGTGTATTTGTATAATTTAAAATTAACAAAATTTTGAAAATAAAACGAAACTACTTTTGAAGGCAATTGTTATGAAGGAGAGCTCTATCCTCCTATACAAGATACAGAAATCAGAGCCCAAGTTTAAATAAAGGTGGGTGCCTTAATATTTATAAAGTTGTAAAAAAAAAAATGTATATAGTCGAAGAGCTCTCACAGTTCCATGGAAAATTGGCTTAATTTATTTCCCCACTCTCCCTAGAGTTATTTTGGTATTGGTCTTAAGGGGACTGTTTGTGAAAACTTAGAACTTTTTGACTGAAGGCAGTCTTATCAACTCCTGGGTTTTGTTGAGTTAATTCATCAATTATATTATGAAATTGAATTATCAGTTAACAATTTATACCAAAAATAAAAATTAATAGTGGCAAGGGTTGTATTTCTGAGCATGAAATTCTTCACAAACATTTTATGATATATTTACTTGTTCATTTGTTTTCACAGTATGTCTGCGATACTATGAAATATTTAATTTTAAACTCACCCAGTGATATATCATACTACTTCCAAAACGGTTTATAATCTTTGACTATGATATTACATTGCATTTCTTAGCATAGTTTTCTGTCAAAAATGTTTTTCCATGTACTGAAATTGAAACAGATTCGTACCATTATCTTCAAGTTATCATTGCAAACATTTAAATATATATAATAGATGAGTACTGTTGTGATAAAATATCAGGTACAAATACAGCAGGTACAAATTAAATATCAAAGGGGATGCAATAGAATTGCATGCTTTGGACATCACTTCATTTATTTATTTATTTATTTTATTATCATTAATTTTTATTGCAACTCTATTTAACCTTATACTTTAAATTGCATATCACTACAGTTTTATTTGATATGATGTTAAAAAAATTATAACAAGTTTTTTCTTAAGTAATAGCAGGTCCCCTTAATAACAGACATAATGAACTAGGTTTATTACAATTAAGAGAAAGAAAATGGGCTTCCAAATAACCTGATGATCAAGAGATAATTCTTTTGACAAACTTTCCTAATTTTATAACAATTTTTATACTTGTAAATAGTTTTCCACAAAGTTTATATTCTTCTAGTTGCAAAAGAGTTATATCACCTTTACCAACATAACTCTACCCAGACAGTTTTACTCATTAATATATTGTGCCATTTTATTGTATTTATTTGAAACTAAAGTGTAAGCCAAACAAGCAACAACAAAACAAAAAAAAACGCTTAAGCTGAAAGTATTTTCTATTGACTTGTGTTTTTATTATTTTTTGCCCCAAGACATTAGACATTCCTTGAAAGGCATAACACATGTTCTCTATTAATTTTTATAATTTTCACCCCATATATAATATTTTACATAATGTATTATACCTCTGTGATATATAATTTTGTTTAAAAAAAAAATTCCTCGGCAGATTGCTGTCCAAATTAAAATCTTTTTAAGCTTTTAACTATTTGCTAAAGTGCCATCAAGGATGGGAGTAATTGTAGCATCTACTGCCCCAAGTGACTGCCTGAATACAATATTTGACAAAATTACTGGCTTAACAATTTTCTTGTTTAATCTCATTTTCCTGATATATTTTGTATATAAATAGTTATGTAAGTCTCATTTTTTATTATTATTTCCTAGCAATATTTTAGTAGTTGCATTTTGTTTAAATTTATAATTACTTTTTTTTGTAGTTCAGTCGACTTATGAAGTTTTTAAGTTCATGAATGTACAATATTTGTTTAAATTCTGCCAAGGATGATTGATTTCTGGAGGGTTTGCTGTAACGCCATTAGTTTCAGTAACTTAATTGACTAAACCTGTAGCTTTTTTTAATTAAAAATTGTACAATGGAACCAAGTATTTATAGTCAAGATAATTTGACATCGAAGGCTTTATTTTTCTAGCGGCTATTGTCTTAATTTATATTAAAAAAAAAAAAAAAAAAAAAAACCACTGTTACTTGATAAATGAAATTTTAGCTTGGTAGAATCCATGTTTTTTTCTTTTTTTTAAATCATTCACCATAACAACTGAAATAAAATAAAAAAATATGAGTTGCCAAAATATTTCTCAGTATTATTAGTTAAACAAAAATGTTGTATATTATTTTTTTAATTTAATTTTTTTTTTTACTATTTCTTTGTCGAAAGTTTTCAAAAATAGTAAACTTTATTTGGAACAATCATAATTATGATTGCCCTATTGTTCTAAGTATTTGCTATTAAAAAAAAAAAAAAAAAAACTTTGAAGAATATATTCTAACTAAAGTTTGCTACATTTTTAAAGTTGAAAAAATCTGTTTAATGATAAGTGAAGATATACCAAGGCACTTCATACATTTTTATTTCATTTCAAGAAGAAATTAGTATTGACATAAAAACTAATAATTAGTTAACCTATTATTTTAGGTTTGCAAGCCATGTTTGATCTTATAAAATTTGTGTAAATAAAAAAATGTATTATTTATTTATAATTTATATTTCTAATTTGATCTATTATAATCCAAATGAATTCTGTTTATATTCAATTAAATTTTGTTTTACATTTTTTTCTATGTGTCATTAAACATTGTTTATTTTTGTCTGAAATGTGTCAATTGAATATCATGTGGGGAGCTATAATTCTTATGTGGCGTGCCAGAAGTGTGCATGTCTTTTCTTTTAAAAACCACCAAAAAAAAGCCATAATAGATAATTAAAGTTAATTGATTGAAAAAAATCTATATTTACAACTTTAATTCTCTAGATTTGTATAAATTTCAGTTAATTTTTTGTTAAGTTAGTATTAAAATTTCATGAGAAAATGTCAGTTTGATAATTTACTATTCACCATCTAATTATAAATTTTTCCTAATGAATTTGTGAAATCCGAGTGAATTTGTTTATTTAACAAGGAAACGTTTATGATTTGCATGGCCTCGTAATATATTTTTTAAATTTTGTATCCTCTTTTTATTTATGTTCGTTTTTTATTATTAGAATAAGAATCAAAAATATTTATATTTATGATTTTCAAGAAAAACAATAATTTTATTAATTATGAAAATTATAATAGAAATATTATTTGAGTTGTACTTAGGACAAGTTGTTACAACATTGTTATTATCAGAGGCCAGAAAATGAGTATAAACATACCATATGTGATGCTATGTAAATATAAGTTATAAATAAATTTTAAGAAATTCAAAGATAGAGTGTAAGATAGGGATTTTGTGTAAATAAAGATGAAAAGAAAATGAAAATCCCAATTGTTTTCGGTTTAATTTTTAATGAAGGCGATTGAATTTGTAACAGACAATTTTAATTAGGTGAAAAAGTACTAAAACAAGATGAGGCTGTCGCCTTTTCAACAAACAAATAAAAAATGTAAATAGTTACTTCTAAATACAAATCATTATTGTATTTTTCATTATGTAATGTATTAAGAATCGTGTGTTGGTTAAAAAAATATAAAAACAAAAAAAATAATAATAAAAAAATTTAGATATTAAAACCTCAGAAAATATACAATGCTAGTTTTAATAGTTGAATCCATATATTCCCTGTGTATGACAAAGCTATTGCTAAAAGGTTTTCTGTTAAAAATATATTTTTCAGTCAGACCTGAATTATATTGTGAAAAATGCACATAGAACACAATACGCTTGGCCACTGGCCCCAATTAATTATAAGATATAGTTTGTGTTAAGAACACAAGTAGTTATATGTGATTAAAAGAGATAACATTCACTACAAAACCGTACCTTTCTTATGTTAAAAGAAATATTAAGACCACGAATAGGACATTGCTGACTGACACATAGACAAGTGAAACCTGTGAGGTACAGTTAACAGTGAAATATACTCTGTGATCACTATGATGCTCTTAAGAATACAATGCTCTGTTACCTATATATTGAGGTATATATTGCTAATCCTGTAGATGTAGATGTAATTTTTTCAGGGTATGGTATACTGCGCACTTTAAGAGCTATTGTATCATCCCCCGTTATCTGCCTAAAGCACATCGTTGAGTCCTATTTCACCAAGAAATTTGATTAATAGGCCCGGTTTCAGTTGTTGAAACTTTTCTATGGTCACATACATCCCAAAACATTTCCTCCTGTGGGCTAATGTAGCTCCGCAGTTTGTTAGTAAATGTGTTGGTGTTTCTTCTGCCTCCTTGTAGAATCTGCATGTGCCATCTTGGATTGTTCCATTTTTCTTTAAGTGTACTTTTAAGAATCCTGTTAGGACACATTCCACCGTTCAGGGTTTCGAGCAGTCCATCAACTGTTAGGCATCATAGAAGAGGTGATAATATCCCTCCTTGAGGACATACTTTTGTTGTGCTAACTTCTATAGTGTCTGTTCCTATATTTGTTTCAGCTATTCTAGTTCTTAGCAGTTCTCCGATCCATCTAGATGTGGTTTGGTCTACATGTTTTTCCCCAGGGAGGCTTTCATTGATACATGAGATGCATGGTCGAAAGCTCCCTCAATATCGAGGAAAGTGCAGACTGCTATTTCCTTTGTTCCCAGCCTTTCCTTTAGGTCACTGGTAAGCTGGTTCAGTGCAGGAAATGCATGCGGACAGTAATGGAGAGGCTTGTTTACCAGTGCTGTCGTTCTTATATAGCTGTCTAACAGCTTTTCAAGGATCTTTAATAGAAAGGATGTTAAGCTGATTGGTCTGTAGGATTTAGGTGATGTAGGGTCTCTTTTCCCCACTTTTGGTATAAAAATCACCTTTCACGCAATTGAAAGATGTATCCAATTCAATTTAAATAGAGGATACAAAAACAAGAATATAGCTATCATGTCAGATAGCCAAGCAGCCATCAAAGCACTAAGCTCAAATACCATTAGTTCAAGGATGGTGCTGAACTGCAAAACCAAACTAAACATATTAGGTACGCAGAATAAAGTCAGCCTCTGCTGGGTCCCAGGACACATGGGAGTAGAAGGCAACAAGAAAGCGGACACCCTTGCAAGGAAAGGGGCTGCCACACCGCTGATAGGACCTGAACCCTTCTGTGGCATAGGAATCCACACTATTAACGAATATCTCAGACAGAAGGACAAAAAGAAAATGAGCGAACTTTGGAATTCACTTATTGGACATAGACAATCCAAGAATCTTCTAACCAATTTTGGCAAGAAAGAAATCACAGAATGTGTCAAAGGAAGCAGGAATAGACTGCGAATCCTAACAGGATTCCTGACAGGACACTGTAGATTAAACGGACATCTAAAGAAAATTGGAATAATCCAAGATGGCACATGTAGATTCTGCAAGGAAGCAGAAGAGACACCAACACACTTATTAACAAACTGGGGAGCTACATTAGCCCGCAGGAGGAAGTGTTTTGGGATGTACAATGTGACCATAGAAGAACTACAACTGAAACCGGGCTTATTAATCAAGTTTCTTGATTAAATAGGACTCACTGATGTGCTTTAGGAAGAGCACAGGGGATACAATAGCTCTTAAAGGGCGCAGTATACCATACCCTGAAACATTATCTCTATCTATCTGCCCTACGCCATGTCTGTGGTATGTAACCTAGTGCTAAACTACTTCTATATAATCGCAGCAATGCTGGAGTAATTACATCCATTCCTTTTTGTAGCAGGATGGGAAAGATCCCATCCGTTCCTGGTGCTTTGTACGGGCTAAAAGTGTTAATCGCCCAGAGGATTTTCTTCTCTGTGATTATTTCAGCTGCTTTCTTTCAATTTTCTTTCTTGGGATTATCTGCTCTCACATTTTCTGGCGAGATGTCATAGATACTATCTGGAAAATGTGTACTTAGAAGGAGCATTGCGTTTTGTTTCGTGTCTTCTGTGTACTTGCCTTCTGCATTTCTTAAGGCAGTGTTTATGTCTGATCTTTCCTTTGCTAGTGCCTTGGGCAATCTAGCTGCTGAGGATACTGTGGAGATTTCTCCGCAGAATTTGCGAAAGTTCTCTCTTTTCGCCCTGCGGATGGCATGGTTATATGAAGTAAGTAACCTTTTGTATTCTGCTAGTTCTGTAATATTTATTACTGATATACTGAGAGTAAGGCAGAGACTATTATGGAAATTTTTGATTTTTTACAATCAATGTATTTATTAAATAAGATATGAATAGTTGAAATAAAAATTTTAAAAAATCACAAGAATTAGGAGGTTGTGAGCGTGGTGTGGGGGTCTGGACCTACCCTGGTGGAGACTACGTTAAAGGGTAGAAAAACTCAACAGGCATAGAAACAACAAATCACGTCATTAGTTTTTTTTTTTTTTTTTATATAACTTTCCTTTAAGGAAAGCTAACTTATGGCCTTACGTTAATCATATTAGCCAACGTCATTAGTTAAGTTAACAATAAATTAAGGTTTTTAGTTGAGATATTGATAATTGTTCAAGCAGATCACGAAATTAGTGAATTTAATGAAGTTAACAATAAAGTTGAAAGCTTCATGCGTGAATGACCGAAGGGGGTGGACCAACCTAATATGCCACAGAAGGGAATTCCACAGACGCACCCCAGCAATGAAATGGGAGTTAACCTTAAATTAATCATTCATAGATTTGGACCTATGATTCAAGCTTTTTATACTGTTTAAACTAGGGAAGAATTAAAATTAAATATAATGAATAAGTATGAAGGGCAGAGTTATTTTTTATTTTAAATAAGTAAATAAGAGATCGGATTTAAGGTAATCAAATAAATTAATACTCAGAATGATTTTGTCATGTATTGAGATGTGCTCTCTTCTAAGCTTAATACAAACCTTGTGAAATTAATAAAAAGTATTCTTTTTTTTTTTTAAATAGAAGTGTGATTAAGAGAAAAAGAGTAGAAAGTACTGCAATAAGTAAACTAGTATAAGGGTTTAGTTTCAGGGAGATAAATTAAAATTAAATTTTAATAATTTTAAATATTTCTGAAGTGAATTTAAAGTCCCATTCATCCTTCTAGCAAGCCAAAATAAATATTAATATTAATGAAAAGGCAAGTACATAAACAATTTCAAAGTGTATCACTTTTTTTTTGTGCGGCAGTGCATATTAATAAATACATTTTATTAGGTTATAAATTCTTTTCAATTAATTAAGGTTTTGTTTGAGATAAAAAAGTCAGTGTCAGAAGCGGGATTTGAACCCACGACCTTTCGCTAAATACGCCAATGCTCTACCACTTGAGCTATTGAGACTTTAATCCACTCGGACACTAACTTTCCAAATCAACCCCACCTTTTGAATTTTCCCTCCTTTTTGCCATTGTTCAAATGTCGTGAAATCTATTTGATTCTCGGCGATAAATGAAAAAAAAATTTTTTTTTGAAAAATAATTTTATTATGACACTAACCAATCCTTTAATAAATAAACAAATGAAATAAAAATTATTGGTGTTAATATTACTGAAAAGGCAAGTACATTAAAAATGTGAAGTAAAAAAAGTGAAACACTTTTTTTTTTATACAAACTTTACAATAAGAAAATATGTATTACAAAACAAGAAAGACGTTCTTCATGGTTTAAAACCTTGAGGGTGTAGCAGTGTATATTAACGAATACCTTGAAAAAGGAATGGGCCGAGAAACGACCCTTGAGATACACCAAACAAAACTGCTATTTTTTTAGAAGTTAGTGGATCAAGTTCAATTTGTTGGGTATTAAGTGTCAATGTTTGTGTAATAAAAGTTTAACTTTTGAATGTAATAAATTGGTGGACATCTAATCGTAATAAAATAGTAATTATTTTCACCGGAGAGTTTGAAAGTTTTGACTTAATTATAATAATTTTCAGTGACCTTTTTAGACGTCATGTATTTTTGCCAACTGCGTCAAAGGAGATCCATCTCGTAGAGCTCGCCTTGGTGGCGTCCTTAAGATTGGCGATTTAAGTTTGTGTTATCATTTATCCGGCCGTCTCCCTCTATTTGAATCTTTCTCAAGATCAAAAAAGAAAAACAAAAGAAAGAAAAAACCTCGACCGGTACGGCAATTCAGTCTCGTCCTTGCCCTTGTCAACAGTGTTTTTATCATATCAGCCCAAGGATGTGTTTTTTCCTTGTAACAGCGATAAACGGGGCTTTTTATTTTATTATGTCCTAAATCGAAAGTGTTCCTCACCCTGGGAACATGGTTTATCACAAGCCGAGATCCGTTTTGAAAGTTTCCTCAGAGGGTGGTTCAAATTAATCTTTTCAGGATATGATTTCAAGTGAGTGTGCTTTCTTTATAACATGTTATTCCATATTGACAACAAATGTCATAGATATCTCAAAGAGATGCTGTTCTCACACTGCCGTAAGTACGATAAAGAGAGTCCTAGTCGTAAAGAAAAGGTCCAGATATTCCCTGGAGAAGGGCCAATACCCTGGCATAACGGATGCACAGTTGGATAAGATCCTGAAGAAGCGAGGATCCGATGTCGAGATGCTGCTTTTAACACATAAAACGCACACTTGCAACACTCAGGATCTATTGAATTCGTTTATTTCCGCTGGATTCCATGTGGACGTTGTTGACAGGTGTGTTGTAACTATATATCGAGTTATCTAAAGTGATTTAAAAATGTTGTATAAAGGACGAAGCTGGAGGAAGATGCAATCGAATGGGCGGATTTGGTAGTGGCTGCTGGTGGTGACGGCACTTTTCTGATGAGCTCGAGTAAAATCAAGACGAGGGACAAGTCGATCGTCGGTTTCAACACAGACCCCTGCAGATCGACTGGCTACCTCTGTGTGAATGGAAGAAAGGGTTTAAATTGTTCAGCAATTATTTCACGAATTAAAAAAGTAAGGTGAATAATAATTCAAGCTATTGGATTTAACTGAATTGTTTTATTTTTGCTTTAAAAAGAAATTATTTTTTTTACCAAGACTGCAGTGTTTAAATGCAAAATCAGTCCGTGTTCAAGGTTTATTTGTGATTCTATTTTTTATTATACACATAAAAGTGAATTAATTGGTATTTATTTTTCTGTGAGCCTATCACTTCTCACAGTTCACCAGCAATATCAGCTTTGTGATTTACAATAAATAACCGACAGATCTTGAGAATTACCCATCCCTGGTGTTGGCAGTGTGGGGTCAGACCTTGGTAGGTCCACCAGGGGTTGGTAGGGTCACCAGGGGCTAGGTCATTTCAGCCCTTAATGCAATCAGTTCCCAAATTCAAATCCAGTACAATATTTTTGAGGTTTCTTGTACTTTTTTGGTGGAACTCCATCATCAAAGGTTGAATACCAATGAAGACTTTAGTTTAAGGTATAAACAGTTGGAACTAAAGACTGATATGAATGAACATGATCACCTTTGATTATGGAGTACTTGATTTTCCTCCATCACGTTTTACACTTATTATATGACTGACGTAATTGAGAGACAATGGGGTACTCCATATTCCGCCATTGGTCCTCCCACACTAAACATTCTCTCTCAACACACACTAGAGACACAAAACTATCAGTACTATGTACAAACAACCCTGTTTCTTCAAGAATTCTAACAGGGAACCCAGGTACTCGTTGAAGTGCTCAAGCACAATTCTCATATCGGGTGTCATTCCTACATGCTTTCGACTGGCACCCTTTAATTATGTGTGATACAATTAACAATCTCACAAGGGCTAACCATAATTAGGTGAAGATGATCCTTATACGAATCACAAATCAGGTCCTCTGATCACATATTGAAGGTGTTTTTGATATGCGAGTTTCTCAGTCGATCCGACCCACTGACGCTGCTATTTTCTTTTAATCATATTTTTTATTGTATTTTTAGTGTCAGGTGGCCAGATCGTGGTGAAGTCCAGAGGTTGGAACACCCTGGCCTTAACCCTCTCGTTCTTTGTTACCCTCCATACGTATGAATTTAGGGTTGCAGATTACAACTTCGTTTTGCCAGTTGTGTTATTTCTTCAACTATAGCACCATAAGAGGGTCAATTGAGGACTTGACTATTTTACTGTGAGGTATTTCGTTGAGGTCTGCAAGTTTATGAAATTTTGTCATCTCTGATCATCCTGGTCTGCTTGTTGAATCTTGTAATGTATTATAGAGCTGTTAACATGGGGCCAAAACAACTGACAATATTATTAATGGTAATAGAACATATAAAGACAAATGATTATAGAAACAAAAATTTCTTTTTTTCCTTTTTTTCCTTGTACTAGTGTACAATCCAGCCATCTAAATTACTTGGTGCTAATGGCACCACCCTCCAGCCCAGCCCCCAGTTAAAACTGGGTCAACATCTAGCCATGTAAATTACTTGGTGCTAATGGCCCCACTGAGCCAGCACAGCCCCCAGTTAAAACTGGGTTAAACTACATAAATTAATAAAAATGGGTTAAAAATCATATATGGTACTGCGTCCAAAGTCCACCACCACCAGTCGAGGGTCTAACACACCCAAGGAGCATAAATAAATCCCCCACCAGTCTCCCAGCCAAACCGTTTCCACAGGGCCCCACACCCACGCTTATTTAACTTTAAATACTGTAATTACAACTGATTGAAACTTAGCTTTAAACAATTATTTTGAGTGGATCAAATGATGATTCATATGTATAATAGACTAGACTAGAATATTCTATGGTTATTTTTTACAATTATTTATTTTAATGGCAGTTTAATGCAATAAAGGTCATATAAACTCCTGGGGTTCCAGGTCTTTACTTTATTTAGTGGAGAGAAACTTCAAAATAAAATGGGGGAGGTCACACAGGGATTCATTTCCTGGTGGTATAATTAATAACTCAAAGCCCTTTGGGCTTATGATGGTTAATTATTGACTCGTAAAGGCGATTTTATGTTAGTGGCAAAGGTAATATCATTCTGCCTTTGGTTGCCTGAAGGTGTACTAAATGGTGAACTGTGCATATGATCAGCATGTATGGACATGCTTCACTCATGTTCTGGCACAGATAAAGCAGTCTACATTAAAGTGTGAAATTTATTTTTAAAAATTGTGGGATGATGAACCTGTGGCATAGTCATCATTTTGATCTCTGTATCATGTTTTAGTCTGTCAGACGTATTATGCCTTTCTTAGATTTTTCAGTGTGTTGTGTGATTTCTACTTAGTCGAGAATCTTTCATATTTAACAGGCCCAGCACTGAAGTTGGTGGCAAGCTGAAATACACCTGGTAGACTAAACTTATCAGAAATGACAAAATCACTTGTGTACAAAGTTTTTTTTAAAGTAAATTATTTATTGCATACATTCAGCTTTGTCTTACTTCAAAATTTCTACATCTGAATTGTAAAATGTTAATATTGATTTTGCTACATTAACATTAACTGATCATTAGCCTTAGGTAGCTTCATATACAGTTCTGCAGTTTCTTCTAACCATTGGGATAATCTAAATACTCAGTTAACTTTGAGTTATCAGAAAATGCAAAAAAATCTCTGCATAAAATCAAACAGAATCAAAATTGATGTCAGTTAAGTCTCTTAAACTCTTGATTTTGGCCATCGCAGTTCTTTTTTCATATTATTACATTTTTATGTCCCAGTTAAGAAATATAATCAAACCCTTAAACTAGTATTAATTATATCTGTTGAGAGTCTACTTTGTAAAATATTTCAAACAAGAAATCTCCATTTTTGTAAACATAATTCAATGTTTTTGCAGGAGGACTACAATTATTTGTTTAGGACGAGAATACAGGTAAAACTGACTGGCCTCAGGGCTAATGAAGATGCAGTGGAGTTGGACCAATGCCCACAACCAATGTAAGAGTAATAATAATGTATATAATTTTTAAAATAGACAATGTAAGTTTTTACAGAAGTCCAGGAAGTCGGGAATGGAAGGCTAATGAAAATTCCAAGGTGGAGACTCGAGTCCTCCCTTTTCTGGCTTTAAATGAGGTCTGCTCTTAGAAACTGTTTTTTTTTTAAATAATTATACTACTAATGCTGAACTTTAGGTTTTCATCGGTGAAAGCCTTTCGTCTCAGGTATCACACCTTGTGCTGGATGTCCCTGGAGTCGAGAGGACAAAGGTCAAGTGTTCTGGGCTATGTGTCTCAACAGGCACCGGCTCCACGAGTTGGCATATGTCTATAAATAGGTTTTTAAATGTTTTCAAGTATAACTGTTACTCTCCAAATGACTTCTTTTTTTCTTTTTTTTTACAGACTCACCAAGGCAAAAGTGCACAAACTTTTAGAAATAGCTGGGATTGATAAGACACCACAGGAGATTGAGAAAATATCTAATGACTTTAATGCATCCCTTAGGTTTTCACCCGGTATGTTTTTTAATCTGAAATTTCCTTTTTAACCAAGATACAAGAAACAATCATTGACAAATTGAGGAAAAAATTGCAATTTTATTATCAATTTGACTTACAGATAAGATAGAAGATTAAAAAACTCATGTTCTGCACAATTTATTACTTTAAAAACAGATATAAATTCAATTACAAATTTTGCTAATAGAAAAAGTAGATATGTTGAAGTACAATTTAAATAAAGTAAGTATTTTTAACTTTTTTTTTTTAAAGATGATCCTCGCTTGTTTTACACTCTTCGAGATCTCATTCGTGCTGGCGTTTGGCCTGATCCTCCTGGGCTTCCATCAGGCGCATTTACACCATCGCTTGTTGTGACGTCAAAGTGCTTTTCTGCCAACCTCGTTCTTGATGGCTCCAAAGCGTATGCATTTAACGATGGCACAGTCGCTGAAATGGAAAGCCGGCCGGAAAACATGCTGAGGACCCTTTTTTTCCCTTGAGCAAAACTGTTTCAAGCATCTTCACTAACATTGTTGAGACTGATTTTTATTTCTTTTATCGATGAATAGCAAATGCATAACACTGCACTGATGTAATGATGCTATTGCATATACAAGCATTGTAAATATAAAAAAAACTTTTTCGTATAAATTTTATTGTAGAGATGTATATTTTGAAGGAAAGTGAAATAAAGAAAGAACTGTTTTAAATTACATTGTTGTCTACCTACAAAAGCCCACAATCTGAAAGCAATCATTACAATTTGTCCTTAAAAAATAATAACAAAAAATGACCACATATCGTGCAATATATTTTATTACTGTAAAAATTAGATTGCCTACAAAACCTAGTTTCTTCAAACAATTTTTTTTTTCATTTATTGGTGCAACTTCTAGTCATACAGATTGCGTCTTACAAAAATTTGTGCAGGTTCTTTTTCTCATTTTTTTTTTTTTTTTTCTTCTCTGCAAGTGTGATTTTCAAATTGATGTTACATCCAAGACCCGGAGTCTTCCTTGTGCCTGCAGACAAAATTCGACAGAATGCTATTGAAAAGAATTTAAACAAAAAGGCTATTTGCAATTTACAAAACTATTTACTTTGTTAAATAAGTTTTGACGTGGGGGAATCTTGGAGAACGGTACCAGTCTTTCCCCTCCAAAAATGGATCTCCAATCCATGATCCATAAGTTTGATTTGTAGTGCGAATCCTTTTTAAACCTGGAATAAATTCAAGATAGAAATTTATAGTAAAATGTGGTGGGGTCTACGACATGAATCTGTAACATCAAGATCTGCTGTTCTTACTGGTTTTGTCAGTCAGATGCCGTATTACAATGAAAATAGGCTGCCTAGGATGAACAGTAATGATTAAAATACAATTAAATATGTTAATATATGACCTTTGAAGTGATCCAAGAATAAACTGTACTTGGGACGTGTGAACAAAATTATGAAGTTTATTTAGAAATCGTGAGATGCGGTCTGGTAGGTTTCAGAAAAACATTTTCTTTATCGTGCCAACATTTCGATCTTTATTGAGATCACCACACAAAATTATGAAGGATATCTGCTAGCATGATCATCCCCGATCATGATTTTTATTAAATTGTCGCCTAGTTTGTCATACAAGCTTCGAACTTTGCTATTTTTAGTGTTGATTTGTTTTATTTTGTAAACTTTTACAAATCCGTTAAATGTAACTAAAAGAACATCTATCACACTTTCACATTAAAAACACACAATTTACCAAATACAGATTAATTACTGAAGGTAGCAAATGTGTGAGAATAGGCAGATCACGATGATATTTACTAATTCTTTACTTTAAAAAAAAAAGTTGGTCAGAAATATGTCTAAGTACAACTTCCCAAATGAAAAAGGAAATGAAAGATACAATTTATGTAGATACCTTTAAGTGCAACTGATTCAAAAGTAGGTTCTGCTTTATGCAGTTCTGACAGATTGATTTGTGGTGCGGTCCCAGATTGAGGCCTTGGAGCAGTTTGCATGTTTTCAGTTTGTTCAGGTTGCTTTTGCTGAGATGTGTACTCATTCGGTCGTTCCATCATTTTATAATTCTGAGTAGGAGGTAAATTTTGAGGAATCCCTTCAGGGTATTTTTCCTCCGGTTTATATTCCTGAAGCGGCATCCCACAAGGAGCTTCTTGAGTCATCATTCCTGGATGCATGTACTTATCTTGAGGAGGCATACTAGGGGTGTCTGCCTTATACGGATAGTCTTGAGGTCTCATCTCAGACATCGGAAGACCTTGAGGGCTGAGGGCTGGACCGATCCCGGCAGCAGGCAATTCTGGTCTTATAGGTGTTTCTTGGTACTGTCTTGGATCCCAGCTCCGTCCGGTCATGCCGTGTAAAGACTTGTTCATACTATGTTCAACACCAATACGTCCCTCCTGTGAGAGTCTTGGATTGGCATAATCAGCTTTGTAAAGTCTTTGGTTTTGTGCTAACCCTCCAGGTGTTTGAAAATCCTTAGCTCGAGGGATCTGCATATGATAATTAGTAGGTTCTTTAATATCGAGCTTTGGAATAGCATAATTTTCTCTCGTTATTCCTGGAGTCTGCTCGAGGAAATTGTACTGTTTTGGCGTGCCTTCTGCACAAGGAATGGACTTATTACCATGTGGAGGGATTTCTTCATACCCAGGCCTGACATAGGTTGGGACTGATTCTCTGTTTAGATATTCTGAAACGGCTTGTTCACTCGGAGGATGAACAGGAGGGTATCCGACCGGTGGGATTTTGCTCGGATCCTGGATCCCAGGCCCACTGTCGATGTATGGATTCCCCGTTGTGTTCGAAACCCTCGTGTAATCCCCTTTCAAAGCACAATAATCACTCGGCAAATTACCAAGCTCCGCGGCAGCCCTTAACGTAGATTTTTGTTGAAGTGCAGCTCTCTCTTTTGCCATATCCCAGGGTGACCCCATCCCGGTAGAAAACTTTGGGTTCAGTATAGCAGAATTTCTACCTGAATCCATAACAAATAATTTGATGTCACTTTTAAAAAGTCTGGCAAAGGCCTTTCTGTTGATTTCACAAAAACTGCCAAAGCACTAAATTTTTTTTCCTTTTCAAAACAAAAAAAAAACTTTTAAAGAATTTCTTAAAACCTACACAAGTAAATACTTTTAAGCTGTTAAAAATTAACAAACGATTGTCTTTTTTTTAAATTAATTTAAAAACAATGCAGTTCTCACAAACATCAGATCACTTGGTTTATATTTTATTGATCAAACAGTCAAGCGGCTCCAAACAACTACCTATTACCAAAGAGGGAAACTTTTTTAAACGGATTTTGAACTGTTAAAATAAAAAGAAAGGGAACATTTTTTATAAATACTATTTTTTAATAGTATAATCAGCCAAATTTCTTATTTGAAAATTTAAATTCTTCAACAAGCGGGAAACATCAACCTTAATGCCTTCCTGTAATTGCACGTTTTATAGTAAAGTTAAAACATAAGTGTAGTAACATAACAATAAGTGTAGTAATATAAATTTTAAATTTATAAATTCTGTTTATTTTATTTTTAACTTATAAAATTAGAAATTTCGTTTATTTGTATTGATATTAATGTGTTGTAGATTGCGTATAATTTATTACTAACAATTAGATCATAAATTTAAGTTGATTTTAATAAAGGTCTGATATTTTATAATAAATTGTTTATTGATGCATGTAAGTATTATGTAAGTCTAAGTATGTAAGTATAAGTCAAGTAGGTAACCAGTGATTTTGTTCATGATCAAAGACCAGTCCTGAGCGGTCAGCTGTTCGGCCGTTGGTGCCTGTGATAATGCTTTGAATTTTGACGACGATGCATTCATCGGAATTTAATGACTTTTTTTTAATATAATATAAAATAAATCCGACAGATGTATCAAGGCGTACAATTATTGAGGACTCGTCCGAAGCCTGCCAATTTAGGCGAATTGTCACAATCTTCCGAGTCGGAAGATCCCGATACTCACGTCTCATTGCATGCCCTAACAAACAGAAAGAAGTAAGAAACAGTCGTTTTTTTTTTTTTTTTTTTTTTTTTTTTCCAGGAAACAATATTTTTTCTCTGCCTTTTAAAAGTATATTTGATTTAAAAACGATATGCTTCAATCAGCTAATTTTGAAGAAGTTCTGAGCAAAATCGAGGGTTTTAATGTTCACAAGTGCAACAGGTTAATGTGTTGATTTTTTTTACCCTCGTCAAAAAGCGCTCAGCTGTTGAATGCTTTGCTTAAGTCAAAAGTGAATTCACACTTACACACGTGAAAGGGGCTTGGTAACGCCAGTTGGTTCTTAAAAACTCAACCATTGAACATTAACAGTACATCAAAAGGACTGTCATCTGACCGTGAATTTACTGTCAGCTTGTGTTTTTTATTTTTTTGCTTTTTTATTTATACAGGCTCAACTCTGCCCATATATTCACATGTCTGTGTAAAAACTAGCCCATGGATGTCTATAAATGCCTATTTGCTTAAGTCCACTGCTATTACTAATTAATTATTTGGAGATCGTGAAATGCAGTCTGGTTTAGAGTTTAGAACAACATTTTCTTTATCGTGCCAACGTTTCGATCTTTATTGAGTTCATCTTCATGGCCTGAGATTTACAAACATTGTGTAAATTATTCAAATACATGTAAGATGTGAAAAAAATGAATTTATACAATGATAGAAATTTTAGATTCAATCATAGTATTTGTTGATTATTCAGAAATCATGAGATGCGGTCTGGTACGATTTCTGCTCAATCGCACAATTTCTGAATAATCATCGACTAATGGCCACTAATCACCACACCTAGTATTTGTACTCACTCAAAGTGTTTGTTTTCTGTGTAGATGTGGCATTACTGTGTGTCATGATGAGAATGCCAGAGATATTAATTTTTTTTTATATGTTGGATTTTGAAGGAGTGGGGAAGGAAGTAGGAATAGAAATCCATTTTTCTATGAGGTGAAAGGAGCCGATAATAGGAAAAAATGGGTAATGGTTCGGCCTGATTATCCTTTCAGGATTATATAGGCTATTACTATCTTTAAGGATGTTGATATCTTTTTAGATGTTAATGTTTTATTGCTGGCCGAAGATATAAAAATCTGTAAATTGATACTATGTATGATGTGATGGCACTCCAAGAAAATTTACAAAACCTTCATTCATGGTGTTGCAACAATTTGTCGAATGTGAACATTGATAAGTGTTAGATAATTCATTCACTAGGTCCTCAAAAAAGGTATCAAGCCAAAATTCTTTAGAAAGTGCACATTTATCAATTAGGGACTTGGGAGTTATATTCAACTCAATATTTTTATATTCAAATTATATTCAGCAAAATCTTATAAATTATTGGGCTTAGTCAGAAAACCCAAAAATTTGCCAACACACTTTTTTTTTCTTGAGGGTATTTCAACTGCGAGATTATATGAACCCTCAGGGTGCCGGTGTTTTTGAAAAACAAGCCTGTTTGTAAGTATGTCGGGTTCGCACCTAGGACCATTATCTTACAGTGATTAGTGCCGTGTCAATGCCTGAACTGTTGCAACCACTGACTCCCACACATACAATTTTTAAAACAATTATATGTCTCTCTAGTAAGGCCTCATTTGCCCTCCCATTCGGTACCCTCATTATTCCACGCATATTGATGCAATTGAAAAAATACAGTGTAAATTGTTGCTACATTGCATTTTTCTTCCTTAGATTATGATCAATTAATAAAAGTTCATTCAACTAAACATGATTAGTTGTTCTTATAAGAAAAAATTATTAAAAAATAACTTTGATACTCTTGATTTATGATATTGTAACTGGAATAATAAATGGTTCTGATCCTCTCTCTGGTATATCTTTCCATCTTCCCAGTGTCAATACTAGGAACAATTATCTACTTAATGTTCAATTTTATAAAAGAATCAATTTATAGTACTGACCTTGCCCCTTCACGGCTATATCTCTTCTTATCAAAAGTCTAGTTTCTTGAGGGAAAAAATTTCATACATTGCCAAACAGAAAAACTTGGGTAGAATTTTATAAATTAAATTCCAAAGAATGGTCAAACTGGTGGTTGAATTGTTCAAAGAAACAATAATTTGTTGTTATTATAAAAAATATATAATTTTAATTCGAGAAACTACTTTAAACAGTATATATAATGTATGTATTGATTTTAAATTTGGATTTTGAAACTAAATAGTTTTTAAAATATCTCTACACAGATTATGTTAAATTAAAAAATATAAATAAATAAAATAAAAATAATAATACAAACATACATTATTACACAATGTACAACTGATATATCTCAATTAATTTCGCAGTTACACAATTTATTACAAAAATTACCAGCAGCTCTTAAACCCATGAATTGTTTAAATAATCATTAATTTTTTTCACTGTAATGTGCATTAAGAAAATTGTATTCTCGATGAAACTTTAATTATGTTTGAAATCTAGATGGAGTTCTTTGGTTCAAACTCTGTGCTTGTCGTTGTACTAGAGTTATTTTCGTATTGAAATTTTGTTCATTAAATGGGTTATAATACTAAACATTGTATCAATTATTAAATTTTAAACAGTTTCAAAATGTTAAGTTTGTCTTTAATTTTATAAAAAAAAAATTTGTATGTTGACAGGCGGGAGAAGACATCCTCAGGGAAGGTCTATAGTTCAATAAAGTTCCCAGTACCTGTCTGCCCTGGTAACGGTTCAAATCTTACTAACCTTCATGTAAATATATATATATTTTTTTTTTTTTTTTTTTTTTTAGACAGCATTTATATTTTTTTCTTTTCTCCATTGTATTAATTTCTGCCCTTTTAAGTCCAGCTCACTATGTCTCGTTACAAGGCAAGCCAGCGGACTCCTACACAAGCGGCATTCTAATAACTTCACGGACTGGATATTGAAAAGACAGGTTTATATTTATTTATATTTCTTTCTTCACATTTCTCTAAGGAATTGCTTTGACAGCTTGTGATAATTTTTCTCATAACAAACAGCCATTTATGCTTTTAAAAAAGTTTGACATCTAATGGAACAGTTTAGCTTTGACTTTAAATCTAGGCTGTTTCACAAGTCAAATTTTTACAGTCGGGACTTCTGAAAGGAGGTGCAGGCTTTTCAAACACAGACAAATGCATTCTTGTAAATGCCAAGCTACCGCGTAAAGCAAATCTTCTCGATACATATGAGAGTAAAGCATTTTCTGGAATTTTTTCACATGATGGCAACCTTCTTCTTACAGCTTCACAGTGTAAGAAATTTAAGTCAAATTCTTGAAGTGTGTCGTGATAAAGTTTTAACTGTTTCAGATCGCTTCTTGAGGCTCTATGACTCTTCAAATGGTAAAATGTATAAGCTGATAAAAACGATAGAAGGTCGAGATGTGAGATGGAGTGTCCTTGGAACTGCCTTTGCTCTAAATTCTAGCCATTTTGCTTACTCAAGCTGGTCCCCATGTGGTAAGTATAATTGATCAAGTTTAAAAGTCTTTGAAAATAATGTTGGAATGTGTATTAATTTTTTAGTGGCACTTGTCAATATTGAAAATGATACCTATTCTGAGGTATCTCTTGATTTATGCCCAGTGGAACAACGTATCGCTGTATTCTCTCTTCAGTTTGGAAACAGTGGCAACATGATTCTCTGCGGAGCCAATGACGGCTTTATCTATTTGTACAATTTAGGAAGCAACGAGAGGCTTTTAAGGGTGCTTTTATTTATTAATTAAATTCATTAATTACTCATTCTGGCAAGGCTTTTGTTTAAAACTTCATTTAACAATTTTGGATTTTTAATGAACCAATGATAAAAACCTGCAAATGGTGCAAGGTTTAGAGCAATTGTGGATGGCGGGTTTCTGCAAGTAGCTACTGTGACCAATAATACAAATATCACTATTCAATTGTGGAACAAATCCAGTGTAGATGTAGAAGTAGTATTTGGGCTGTGTAGTATACTGTGTCCTTTGTGAACTATTTTATCCCCCATTATTTGTAACACATCAGTGAATCCTAATTCATCAAAGAATTTGATTAGTAAGCCTAGCTTTAAAGGTTGAATTTCTTCTACAGTTAAGTTGTATATTCCAAAGCACTACCTCATGCGAGCAAGTGAAGCACTACAGTTTATTAGTACGTTCACTGGTGTCTCATCTGCTTCCTTTCAGAACCAATTTTCTTCAAATGCCCATTCAGTCCATAGTGTCCTGTTTAAAACCCTATTAGGATTCAAACATTTTTCCTGCTTTAATGCATTCTTGTGGTTTCTTTCCTTCGAAACTCCACAGATTCCTCTACTCCTACAGCTCCTGGGACCCAGGGAGAGTAACGTTATTTTGCAAACCTAAATTATTTAATTTAGTTTTGCAATTCAGCACCACCTTTGACCTTAACGCTGTGATAGCTGCCTGGCCATCTGACATGATGTTTTTATTTTTGTACCCTTTTCAAGTTTAACTAAGTACATCTCTGAATTGTGTGTACTGGTACCAATCTTGGAAGATATTGGTGTATTTTCCCACAGGGTCTGAATATTTGGTTCCAGGGCTGAAACTCCTGCCCTCATACCTTTTTCCATTCTTGGTACATCAGTGTACCAGCAGATGGACCATTCTCAACAGAGGGGTCTTCCTTTTTTCATTTTTTTTTGTACCTAGGTCTGTCCAGAAATTTCATTTGAATCCAAATATCCTATTTATGTTATCCCTGGAATTTTTATTCCAGTAATAAATGAGTACAAACCAAGTGTAACTGCTAATTGAGTTTGAGAAAGTTAAAATGGCACGTAAATAAGGCAAAACATCATCAGTAAATACAATTATTGTTCCTTTTACACATGAAAGTTAGTAGTGTGTACTGAATACGAAGAAAGTTTTGTTTTAATACCTCCCAGATACATCCCAACAAAAACAAACTTTTCAAAATGGAAGGAATTGAGCTTTTAAAGCTTCCATGCTAGTCCTGACCTCCTCTCAATCAATGAGTAGTTTTTTTACATTAAAATTCCATGAGGTGGTACCATTAAGAAATTAGACAGCTTGGCCTTTAGACAACAGTTTACCGAGTAAGATTTTTATGATATAATCCAATTTGGTATGGATATAAAATCAATTTAATTTTAATACTCAATAATAAGCTTTTTGAATGATCTTTGTAGAAAGTTTATCTTATTAAGCAAAGGACTTATATTTTTTAGTAAATTTTTTACACTGATCAAGAGATTTTTGTTTTTATAATTTTTTTCCTTTTCTTTCCATTCTTCACTAAAGGTCCATGGTCATGACGATGATTTAAATGCAGTTGCATTTGCCGATAACTCATCCCAAATATTTTACACGGGTGGAGATGATGGGATGTGCAAGGTAATGTTCTATCATTTTCATGAATTACTTGTTAATTACACTTTTTGATTTTTAACAGGTGTGGGATATTCGAACACTCACAGAAAGCTCACCAAAGCCGGTTGGGATCTTAGCTGGTCACATGGGTGGTATCGTTCATATTGATTCTAAGGGCGATGCCAGGCATCTAATATCAAATTCAAAAGACCAAACAATTAAGCTATGGGACATAAGAGTTTTATCAAATCAAAAAGTCCTGGTAATTGTTTTATGATTTTATTGGAAGATTATTTTTATTATATAGTAAGTTTTGTTTTAGGATCATGCAAAACACATTCTAAGTTTATATGCATGGGATTACAGGTGGCAAAAAGCACCAAAGGCATGTTAGTTGGTTAACGCATTTTAAAGCCAAAATTTGTCTGCTTCAAAATGAAAATTTTTGTTACAGTTAATAATGAGAAAAATATGGTAAAAGGTGATACTTCTCTTGCAACATACCGTAGCCATGTAGTGCAGCAGACTCACATCAGATGTCATTTTTCACCTGCTTTCACAACTGGCCAACGCTTTATTTATACTGGCTGTGCATATGGGAAGGTTGTCAGTAAGTGGTGTAAATATTTCTTTAAATTTCATCCCAGTTTATATTAAGCTCGCTTTCTTTTCCAGTATATGATTTATTGACGGGAAGGGACATACTTCACCTTACGGGTCACAAGTCGTGTGTACGTGATGTTTCATGGCATCCGTACAGAACTGAAATAATAAGCAGCTCGGTAAGAAACGACCACAACCTGTTAAAAACAATAAACGATCAATTTTTATTGTTTCAGTGGGACCACAGTGTATTCAGCTATAGCAATTTGAGGTTTAAGTGTAAATTAGTGGAAGGTACCAGCGATGTACGTCGCCACATCCTATCAAGCAGATGTTAGGAGAACAATACTTTTATAAATTTTTATAATAAACGTAACAATATTTTAAATATTACTGTTAATACCCCCTTTTGTACTACAATGAAATACACTGATGGACAAAATAAACTCACCACCCTTAAACAATTTAAGTTTGTTCATATTTTGCTATATGGTATTCTGGCATAAAGTAAAGCCTGTATAGTACAATATGCAAATAACAGCCCAAATTTGTTCATACATGCGAGTGAAAAGTGTCAAATTCTCAGTTATTTGTTATACTTCAATCATTAGTGATATAAAATATGTATGTTTTTTATGTGAATTGTGGTAAAATGCACAGCTTACTGAATCCAATTTATTGAGAAACGAGATCAGTTTAAATTTGTTTATACCGATAAGCATAAAAGGCTCAGTTTTCCTGTTATTTTATTATTATTATTTTTACTTCAATTATAATTTATTAGTTTATAATTTTTATGTAAATTGTGGTATAATTGTGCAGTTTGGTGAATGCAATTTGTGGACAGACAAGAGTACAGACAGAACAGTTCAAATTTGTCCATACTAATAAGTGAAAAGTAACCATTTCCCTGTTAAATGGTTTACTTTAATTATTATGGATACAGTTCATAATTTTTAGGTAATTGTGGTAAAATGGCATAGTTTGCAGAATGCAATTTGATGATAAACATTTTTTTTTTTTTGAGGTAGTTTAGAAAAACACCGTTTTCATTTTTAGGCCGACATTTCGGGTCATCTTCAGAGCCATTAAAAAACATACGTTGATTGGAAAAAATACAATTTAAGATGTAAATATAAATTTTGAACCAACTTTTTCACACAAACATAAAGTGTGGTGCTTAAACTGCTTGCTTAATTCTTGTGGTGTATAGGTTTTGTGTGAAAGTGTTGTGAAACGTGAATTTGTGTTCTGCTGTTTCTATATGATCGCGA
Organism: Cimex lectularius; assembly: GCF_000648675.2. Lineage (NCBI taxonomy): Eukaryota > Metazoa > Arthropoda > Insecta > Hemiptera > Cimicidae > Cimex > Cimex lectularius. The sequence goes on from NW_019392640.1 coordinate 3,058,365, forward strand.
CTGGGTGGGGAATGTGGTAAATCTGGGAAATTTTCTTTGATATAATTTTTATGTAAATTATGGTATAATTGCACAATTTACTGAATGTAATTGGTGGACAAATAATAGAACAGTCTGACTACTCCTTAAATTTGCCCATACTAATAAGTAAAAATAAACAATTTTCCTGTTATATGTTTTACTTCAATTATTAACAATATAATTTATAATTGTCATATTTATGTCAACCCTGGCAAAAATAGTTTGTACAATTTCTTGTGTAATAAGAAAACAGTGGGGGTGTCGGTGGGCGCAACGGTTTAGGCGTTGACATGGTGCTCATCACTGTAAGGTAAAGGTCCCAAGTTCGAATCCAGTGGCCTTGCTTTCGAACCTGATATACTTACAAATGGGCATCAGTACCCGTATATGACCTCTGCTGTTGCGAACCCTCATAAAAAAAAAGTTCAAATTTTTCCGTACTAACAAGAGTAAAGTGTCAATTTCCAGTTATTTGTTTTACTTCAATTATTATTGACAAAATTGACCATTTTTATGTAAATTGTAGCATTGTGGCAAAATAAACAGCTTCAGTTCAAGTTTTTATATGCTAACAGAAGTTCTGCCTACAGAAAATTTCCAACTTATTTAATTTTTATCGAGAAATAAATTCTTGAAAGCTTGATGAAGAAATCTTTTCTTCTCTTTCAAATTGACCTTATAGTTGATTTTTAATATAAAATGTAATTTAAAAGTATATATTTTATTTATTGAATTTTTTGCTGTACAATATAGTAACAGTGGTCCTTCCTGGTGGTGTATACATTAAACTTATAGAGTAAAAGATTACTTGGGCAATTATAAATTAATTACGGTAATGTAAAATAACGAATCTTCTAATTTGTATTTTTAGTATTTATAGTAATAAAGGTTATTAGTAGATAGTAAGTTAGCATTGTTAAAATGTATTCTTGAGGGAAATGGAGAAATTTTGTGAGAAGGAGAAAACCCCTTCGTGGTTGGCAATAGTCGCAGTTTGAGTTTCTGGGTCGCGCAACTCGAGACCCGAGGGACTATTCACTTCCAGACTTCCAGTCGGAGTGTATTCTACCTGGCTCGTCGAATTTCGTCGTTTCTTCCGTCGAATTTTAATTTTCTCACTCTTTTATTTTGATTTTTGCTCGTGCTGACCTACGCGGGAGGGCGGCTGGCGTAAAGAGGAGATGCGTTCCCCAGACGGGCCGACACCTCTCAATTCCTCTCATCGAACTCTACCCAGAGACCGTTGATCCCACACTCGAGCCCTCGACGGGAAATGAAAATTCGAGATGATGATGGGTGACCAGTTTCGCAAAGTGGAGCAGTACTCGCCCAAGTCGTCTCCCAGGGGTGCGAGGTCCCCTGTCGTCTCCAGGCAGGACTCGACCGGGACACTGAAAACGACCATCTCACTCGGCAAACACCCTTCCATCGTACACAGCGGTCCTTTCTATTTGATGAAAGAGCCACCCGGTAAGTCGATTTCCGGATTTTCCACTTTTCAACTTTCCCCCCGGAGTCTCACGAGCCCTCGGCGATTGTGCAACTGCCAAGACCGTCGCGGGTCGCAATCCATGATTGGCCTTCAAACGGTTATTAAAATTCCATCCAAAATAAATAAAACAAACGCCCAATAGAAACTCTTTCAAATGTAAACAATTCCCATTGTTGAATTAATATTATTTCTTGAACGGATGAGCCTTTCTGATCATCTAGGTCCGTCTATCCTCGCTGTGTTGGTAACAGAACCGTTTGGTCAATTTGTCATCTTCGAATGGTGTTATTTTGTCAACATATCTTAAACAAGGAAAGCTTATTTGTAACAGCGAGGATAGGCATATTTTTGCTATCTTCATTTGTGATTTTGTGTTGATGCTTCACTCTTGGCCCATCACTGAAACAGGAGTGGCTGATCAAACAAGGATAATCGGAAATGACAGCACTACGCTTATGCTGTTAAAGCTTAATCCTCTTGCTAGTATTATTCTCACAGTTTCAATACCTCAAGGGATAGGTCATGAAAATGAGAGGAAATGACCAACTTACATTTACTTTCTTATGCTACATTCATATAATAGTTTTATTATTTAATACATTGTGAAGATGCTGAATCACATCTGACAGACGAAAATAACAAGGATAGTGGGCTTGGATGATCATGTTTTGACATTTTTTTATTTTCAGTTGTGGGTTTGTGCCAGTGCATCACCCTGCTTATATCCCTGGCCAGTCACTAAAACAGGAGTGGCTGATCAAAACAGCAAGATCAGGCTAACCAGGATAATCAGAAATGACACAACTACATGTCCATTATTAAAGCTTAATCCTCCCAGTCTTATTATTCTCTCAGTTTCAAGACAGATATTGAGAACAACACACACCCTCCTCCTCCGATGGTGAAATGTGCAAGGATAGGCTGATGAAAATGAGTGGAAATGACCAACTTATATTACTTTATTATGTTACATTCATATGACAGATAGTTTTAATATTTAATGCATTGTGAAGATGCTGAATTGCATCTGACAGGCAAAAATAGCAAGGATGATGGTCTTGGATGATAGTGTTTTGGCATTTTCCTATTTTCAGTTGTTCACAGACAATTTTTACTGGGAACTGCATTTATCCACTTTTTGTAAAATCATTCTTACTATGAGCGGATACAAAGTAAAAATAAGAAAATACAGAGTCAATCATAAGAAATTATGTGGTGTTTAATGACCGTTAATTAATGATTATTTGGAGATCGTGAGACGTTTTGATCTTTATTGGGCACTCTCAACACAACACACAAGAATGACACATCTACACAGAAAACAAACACTTTGAGTGAGTAGAAATACTTTGATTGAATATAAAAAATATATTTTTTGCATTGTTAAATTCACTTTTTTTCCAATTTGTTAAATTTAAACAATGTTTGTAAATCCCAGGCCCTGAAGATGATCTCAATAAAGATCGAAACGTTGGTTCGATAAAGAAAAATGTTTCTATAAAATCTACGTCATACCAGACTGCATATCACGATGTACACATAATCTTAAGAAATTATTTTGAAATTACCAAGACATTTCTCATTTATCTAATTTATCTTTAAAATTGGTGAAGTTCAATTTCTTATCCTTTATTTTTATAATTTCCTAATATCAACTATTATTTTGTTTTTACTACAAATTGTTTATATTGGCTGTTGAATTGACTCTGATGATTATGTTTAAATTTCAGCTGAAAGTGACTTGACAGGAGCTGTGAATTTGATGGCCGCCTATGGCCTTGAGCACACTTATAGTAAATTCAGTGGTAAAAAAGTTAAAGAGCAGTTGTCATCTTTTTTACCCAACCTCCCTGGAATTATCGACACTCCGGGTCATCAGGATAACAGGTAAATTTTAACTTTTTAAAGTATGTTTTCATATCTCCCATTAATGCTTTATTGTTTAAGCAGCTCGTTACGATCTGTAATAGAGAAACCACCGATCATAGGGAAAGAACTTCGACCTCTCACATCCGTGCAGCTTGCTGGATTTAGATTACACCCCGGGCCTGTAAGTTTCCTTCATTTAACCACTAGGATAATTATAACCTTAACAATAATAATTTATGTTTTACAGCTTCCTGAGCAGTACCGCTATGTAAACCAAGCCCCGACTAAAAAGCACAAGAGCAAACATAAAAAGCATAAACACAAAGCAGACGGTGCCGGCGGAGGCGGAGAACTGAGTGCTAGTGAAGGCGGTGTGGACACACATGAGAAAAAACACAAGAAACAGAAGAGGCATGATGAAGAGAAGGAGAGGAAAAAACGGAAAAAAGAGAAGAAAAGAAAGAAACAGAAACACAGTCCTGAACAAACCAGCGGTGGCCTAACCCCTAATCAACATTCAATTGGTTGATTAAGTTATATAATTAAATTTTACTTGTAAATAGCTTATTTAATTTAGAAAACATTCATTGTATGTTTCCATAAAAACAATTTGGGGTTATATATGAGTATCTTGATTTCTTTTTCTTTTATTTTTTTCCTTTGATGAGTTTTTAAAACATATATTCTAAACTAATGTGGCTTTTGTGGGACCATTGTAGACTCTTGTTATTTTTATTTTGCACTCGTCCAAAAATTGTACATTCTGGTTGTGCAGGAGCATCTCCAAAAGCCAAACAGTATTCAAACCCATTTTCTTTATTTCAAGTCACATTTTTTTTTTTTTTTAAAGGCACAATCTTATAAATTAGTTAGGAAATTCCAATTAAGATATTAAGGAAAGGCAATGAAGATAAGGACGGATATAATCTATACATTAACCCTATTTATTTTTGTACCAAACATATGTAAATTTTATTAGTACAAATTTGGTGGCCCACCTTGTAAAATTGAAAAAATCATTTAAGTGCAATTTAAAAAACAAATTTTGTTCCTGTTTTGACTTTGTATTTTGATTTTTTTCCCCTTGGATTATTAACTGGCAAAATTAAATTGTGATTTTAACAGGGAATATATAATCTTAAACAGTCTTTTTTGCTGTTTTATGAATTATAGGAAGGTAAATTGTGCCTTTGGCTCTTTATTGTAACAATCGGTTTCAGTTAAATTTGTAAATTCAAGGTGGTGACAATGCTTTTTTTAAGCGAAGCACCTAATTTGTTTTCCATTGTAAATAAAAATAGACTATTATTAAATAAATTAAGTCAACTTGTGATTTCTTTATTTATTATATTGAATATAAGTTCTCTGACATTTTAAAAGGCTGCAATCTGCCATCAGAGAAAATATGTTTGATCATAGTACAAATGTTATATTATTATTATTGAAAATTCTGTTATACAAACAACCTCTTTTGTGAATGAAAATACAAAGTTGTATATAAAACCAACTCGACGATATTGTTAATAACCTCATTCCATACTTTCAACTCTGGGGGCTGATTTTTGAAGCATAACAATTTATTAAAAACTGTGTTAACTAACAAACAATTATCATTTTGTGTCATCTTTAAAATAAGCCAGCCCCTTTCAGAAGTGCAGAAAGAATCCTTAAAAAAATTGGGGAGAAGCGCTGGCATTCCCTTACTTGTAGCTGCCACTCAACGGTCACATGTTTATTTTTTTATGCACATTTTAAGCTCGTGCTCTGAAATTGTATCAGTATGACAAGGTATGTAGAAATAGCACCCATGACCTAAAAAAAAAAAAAAAAAAAAAAAAATAGTCATGCCAGAAATTAACTTTACTGTTTTTTTCAAACACATTTGTTAAAACTGGCCAATTTATTTGAATTATCCCATATGCGAGAAAGTTGGTTTTATGATGTTGTAATCGGAGAAGAAACTCTTCACTCTGAAATAGAATTTAAGTCAAATTTTAAATAAGTGATAAATAATAAATGACATCCGACACCTGCTTTTTTAAATTGTCAGGCAAGTCCTTAGACAAATATTTGCAGATGATCCCTGAAGTATTAGTGCCCTGAATGAGGAAAATGATTTAGTTTATTTATTTAGCTTTTATTTAAAAAAAAAATCAAAAGATGGCTTTTGTACTTGGTCTGTGGCCGTGGCACAGGGCCAGATGATTAAGCTGAACAAGGTGATGTCTATAATCAACCACATCACACTGAGCATCACTTTCTTAACCAATCGGGCTATGCTGTAATCCTGGGATAGTATTACAATTATAAAAAAAGGCGCTGATAAGATGCGTAGGAATATCATAAAGAGTATCACCAAAAGCTGAACCCCGTACGAAAAATTGAACAGATATATTACTCTACAAAGAGTCCAGTGGATTTCGCAATAATTGATAAAGTTTGTACTCCTATCTGGGGAGGAAAAATTATAGTACACAGATTTAATTTAAGCTTTGAAAATAAAAACTAGAAAATTACCTACATCTTACTATGAAAAAAAAGTCATTGACTACCTTGGTTAAATGGTTTTTATTTAATATGTTAAAAACTGTTTATGAAATTACCATTTACCATTTCAATTGGTGAATTATTTGATAAACATAAGAATTAATTAAAATTAATAAAATATTTATGAAAAGCCCTTACCTTCTAGAACATTAATTCTTGGTAGTATCGTTGGAAACAAGCTTTCATTCGAGAGGATTCTTGATATTCTTTCATTGAGAGTTTTAAAAAGCAAACCTATCTTAACAGATAGTGCAAGAACTTGAATTTCCACACTAAATACTATTATAGACAAGACAATTGTAGGACAATCATAATTAGCCGTGTCCCTGTTGAAAATAAAGTCCATCAAGAACAAAATTATATAAAATGCTTGTAGGAACAATCCGTTATTGTCGACTTTCTCCCAGTGTTTCATGTTGCCCAATTGTTTTTTGACTTGATGTACCATCAAACTGATCTCCGATAGATTCCGTGCCTGGATCGAGGCGAAGACAATGCTCACCATTGACGCTACGAACAAGCTTAATAGATTGCAGCATGACACAACAGTCATTATCTTGTTCACTGCCTTAATCGAGTTCTTGCAGTTGTCTTTTATGTCCTCGTAGAATGCCCATGAACACAGTGGAACAGACCAGACCAAGTAGGAGAGGCCAAGGATCAGCCCTGCCCATGAAAATCTGTAGTTGTCTTTTTCATCGTGATAAAAAGGAAGCAACCCCTGTAGCTTCCATATTTTATGTAAAATTTGTTTATTATTGCTGTTGCTAAAAAACATTTTTAAACAATGTATACAATTGCTTATAGTTACACCAGTACTGAGTTTAACATGGTAGATTCAATTCCATTGCATAATTACGTTATAAATGTATCTTTTTTTTTTCTTTTTTGTCACATTCAATAATGTACTCCATTAGAGAACATCAAGCTGCAAAATCAAAAAACAATTTGTCTCAATTGTGAAAGTTGCACGGCACTCAGGAAAATTGATCATATTGCATATTTCTCATTATATGTCAAAAAGCATCTGCTTTTAACAATAATAATGAACTCACACAATATATTAGTATTAATACTGATTATTGATTTATATAAACTCAATTCAATACTAGTAAATTATTGGTAGACCTCGAGAATCACCCACCACAAGTTTAGCAGTCCAGAATCAGTCTGATCAGACCGCCACCGAGGTTGGGCTCCAATGGCTATCAACAGCTAGCTAGGTCATTTCAGCCCCAATGCAATCATTTCCTAAATCCAAACCCATTCACATTCACTCTTAAATTCATTCTTTCATTTTTACATACCTTGATGTTCCTCCATGTCTCCATATTCTCCACATAACTCAATATTCTACCATCGGCCCTCTCACACTGCACACTCATGGTAATAAATACATTGAGACTCAATGTACACAAAGAAACATGAGATATCTATAATGTACTATGTGCTGTAAAACTAAAAAACCAGAACATGTGACCCAGTTACTCACTGCTGTGCTCAAGCAAAATTCTCATATTGGGATTCTTACATGCTCTCTATATGGAGCCAAGGAATGGCACTCTTTGATTAAGTGGGAAACATCGAGAAACCTTTTTCTACATGCCGGACACATATGTGGCTTTGGCCCAAAATTAAATGTCTGTGTGTTTGAGGAAGATCCCGATCCTATGAGTCAGGTCTTCCGAAGGCCACTTATCAACACTTCTGATATGTAAGAGCTTCTCAGCCAATGAGGTCCACATTAGTACTAATAAAGGTACTTTATAATCTATTATTAAAGAGCTTTTAATTTAGAACTTAGTATAAGAAACAATGACACCAGGTGACTAATCAGCAAATAATTTGTAATTTGATCCTTCCCGATGATCTTGGTCTGCCTATTCTTGCTGTGTTGGTCTGTCAGATGTGTTTTCTGTACACACTTTGAAGAAGGCGAAATTTCAAAATGTATCAGACAGACCAACTCAGTCAGGATAGGAGACCTAAGATGCTTAGTAAGGATCTAATTATAGATTCATCATTCCAAAGACCACAAAATGGAATATTAAAATTTTTTAAAATAAGTAATTCATTTCTATGTTCATACAAAAATACTTATTACAAATATTTACACACAACATAGAAATAACCGTTTTAAATATAAGATATATTGACCCACTGTATGTCCAAAGTGGTCACAGTAGTATAGAATTGTTTTTGATAAATTTCAGACCTAAAAGATCAGTACTTCGAGCTTTTAGCTCATCATCAGGTTGAAGGAGTTTCTATTGTTGAATGATGTCAGTTGAACTCTTTCAACCTGATGATGAGCTAAAAGCTTGAAGTCCGGATCATTAGAAAACAACTTACTGTGAATAGGGACTATCTTTAAAAAAAAACATTGAACACCGCACTCACTCCATCATTCATCATTTATGTAAATATACATGTACATTTTTCCTCATTTATTCTTCTCCTCTGCTTTTTGCGCCAGTCTTTGATAAACTTGTGCTCTTGGATGGTGGAAGATGCTCAGGTAAGATTCAGGTTAGAAAACATAATTGCACCATCATCTTCATAGGTGGTAATGATGTATGTACAAAAGTTAACTGTATAAATGGTTTACAGAATGGGACCAAGAATGCTCCATTGTGAGACGCTGGCTCGTATTGGTGTGATATATTAGTCGTGGCCACACCACCACAAAATAATTGTAATAACTACAATATTCCAGTTTCATAATTTTCAAATACTTCTGTCACTTGTATAATTTTTATTTTTAGTACGACTGAATCATCTATGCTGAACCATTTACATGAGATATAATTACAAAGTTATTTTTAGAAAAGTATGATGATATTTTCAAAAATTAAATATCCAATTCAATTATTATTTGTTATATATGATTCGTTTGTTATATTTTCTTGTAGGGTATACGAGATAGAATAAACAAAAATTAAAAATAAATACTTTCGCCTTTATTTGCTTTAATGTACAAATTATTAGCTTCTCCTTATTCTACATTATTTTGTTATTATTATTTTTTAATCCGTTAAATAACGTGTCAATCAGCTTAACTTCAACCATAATTAACTGCTTTAGCGCTTCATTTGGACAAATTTAGTGTTTAGTATTTGATAAAGATAAAACAGTCTTTGATGCAAACTCAATAGGTGCTGAAAAATCCAGCTAGCGGTTTAGAATAGTTTGTACTCTTTAATCTAAACTTACATACTAGGTTTAGAACTTTTTAAAACAATAAGGGCAAACAAGAAAACTCCGTAACACATTTTACAAATTTCAAAATTGAGTGATAAATATAATTTTGAGCACTGTTATGAAACTAAAATGTAAATTAAGTTACAAAAAATACCATTTTTATACATATTCATAATACTTAGGGAAACGTGAATTAATCTTTAATTTAAAAAAAATATATATATAATTTCATAATAGTGGGAAAAGAATAATTACCATATAATTGACCTAAGCATTCACAAGTGATCGAGTGCATGGTAACTTATCTAATTTGTAATTTAATAATAAATTTATGTACAATGGAAGCATTGATTATATACAATTTTGAATAATGCGTTGACAGGACATCCGACGCCTTTCAGTTTTATCACTTGTCGATCAAGCTGAGCTTGATCGCCTCTTCGAACATTTCCTGCTCCCTCTTTCTTTGGCTTTCCTCCTCTTCGCGCTGCTTTTCGGAGAGCTCGATGGCCTTGAGCAGATCGATGTCAACGATTGGCTCCTCCTCGCTTGCATCGTCCTCTGGCGACAGATCGTCTGTAAGGCTTGCTTGGATTGCTCTGCGCAAAAACAAAACTACTCTAATATCTACTCTACTCAAAGACCGATACATGTATTAAAAAAAATTCCAAAAGTTACAGGGAATGAAAGAAATTGTAAACCGATAATTAAAGGGATAAGACTAACAAAACACATTTTTTCTAACTTTATAAATCTTATTAAATTAAATCTAATCTGAATAACTTAAAAGCTTCAATTTAAAGCATAAACGGAATTTCAAATAAGAAACGCAGTTAAGAGAGGAAAATAAGGCATAATAAATAAAGGGTCTATTTTAAGGATTTGAATGGTAAGTTCCTTTTCCTGAAGGAGAAGAATAATTTTGTTCAAAAAAGACTAAAATTAAAAATTGTAGTGGTGTAGAAAAAATTAATCACCTTTGCAATTGCTTTTCTTCATCATCAAAACAATTTGGAGTGTTTGGCCTTTGAACCTGCAGAGCTTCCCATATATCAACCTAAAATGTAATATATANTATTTATAATAATTATTAGAGGAAAACAAATTTCTATAAGGTATAGGTTTATTTTTTAAAGAGGGTATTTCAACTACTATATTATATGAACCCACGGGGAAAAAAACACCAGTACAGTAAAATCTCCACTATCTGGGGTTCGATTATATGGTCCCCGGGTCTCTGTATATGTGTATTTATTTTGTGTAGCAACAGATAACTTCTGATTTGAAGAACACCGTCTTTTGCCTGGTTCCTCCCCACCAGTTAGTATCACAACTTCGAACTCACAAGCTCATCACTCATTCAGATTAGTACCCCAGCACTTTACCACTTGAGCTATCGTGACTTTGGTCCCTGAGACACCAACTCACAACCTCAACCTGCAACCTTTTAAATTTCCTTTTTTTTCAACTAATATTCAATTATCATGTAATCATAGTATATATACAAATTAGCCATGGGAACTGTTAGTGAAGTATGGGTCCTACAGTAACATATTTATATATGTTTTTGTCGGTCTTTTTAATCAAAGTAATTTTTTAAGCAAATGATTAATAATTTTTATGAAAAGTGTGGTTGAGAAACCTTAGTGTCACGAACAGGACTTGAACTCATGACATATGGAAATACCCTGGCGCTCTACCACTTGAGCTGTGACTGACAGACAACGCACAGACCAAGCCGCTGGATCTAAAGGGCTGAAATTTCAACAGTGCATTCCTATACATTTTATGAAATTCCATCCTCAAGAGGGTGATATGGACAATTTTTTACCATGGATGGACCGAAGTGAACGGAAGGAGAGAAGAATTTGAGAAACGAGACATTATATTAGAAAGCCATACTAGCACTCTGCATCGCATTAGAAAGTACATTCCCGCAAAGTCATGGGTAAAAACTAGTACTTAATAATCCCAAAAAAGCAAATATGGACAAATTGAAGTAAATAAATCTTAAGAAAAACTGATTTTTATAATTACTTTTAAAGATAATGTAAGAAGAAAAGGTTTTACTCACTTGATCTTCATCATGGCCAGATTGAAGCAGGCTTTGTTGAATGGCGTATTGAAGCATGTCATCCTCCTCTTCCAAGTTGACATGTCTTCTTGATTCTGGCCCTGAATAATTAATTATACATATAAATTTCCACTTGGATATTATTTTTTTTATTGTATATTTTTTAAAGGTCGAAGGCCTGATACATTAGTCTATTTAATAAGGGATTAATGATCATCCTTACCGCATACATAAACACATTTCGACCGAAGATTAAGGTATGTTTAAACAAACTTGGTTTTGGAAAAAAGCTCTATATAAAAGGTACATATGTGATTGACTGTTTTCTAAGGGCTCTTGCCACCCTTCTCATTTCATTGAGTTTACAACGTCTTGCTCTAAGGTCAAAAAGAGCTATAAACAAAATTGGGCTTAGTCTTCGGTTGATGTCAATAACTAGGAGTCATGAAACAAATAAATGGGGCATACCAAGCCTGGTATAATGTTGCGGGGCTTCAAAACAAGAGTCCTCCACTAGGCATAACGTCCGACAGCCTTCTTGGGTTGTTCCGACACCACTCACGGGATTCTCCAAAGCGAATATGTTACCAAATGTGATTCTGGCATTTAGGACATGGAACAACGGTATTTCTAAAAATAAAGTACATTAACTATGGTATCATTTTATCCATTTAAGAAATCACTTTTACCTATCTTAACTGGAAAACCGGAAGGCAGTTGCATTTGTATGAAGTTTTTCAGCTTGGCAAAGTGAGAACTTGATATTGCCATCAAGTCAACTATGGGCATTATTTGCTCTGGCAAACTCAAAGGGTAATCTTCACTTAACCAGAGGGTCGCCTAAAATTTCAGTTGAAATAGTTAAACACTGCAATTTTTTAACATAAAAAATTAGTTTGCTGTCCGAATGCAGTACCTTGAATTTTTGTATTTTTGTGCATATGTCCTTTGGCCTTCCTATATCCCGGTTGCCAAGTTCCACTGAGCCATCAAAATACTCTTCTAGTGTTATTTGACAAGGATTCCCAAACTGAGTGTATTCTTCCTGTTGGGGAAGAAAAAAAAAAAAAGAAGAAAAAAAAACTATATTGTAAAATGCAAAAATTGAAGTGAATAATGTAACATTGTGATACATATTGATCAGTCCTAATCATCCTGACCTCATATCATGGCTAATATTGGGAGTGTTTTTCAAAGTTCCACTTTTACCCTTGTCGTACCTTTATTACCTGCTAGCTCTCTCCTCTTTCAACATTACTATAATTCAAGAGAGTTTTAGAAAAAAACTTACAAGTTGAGTTGGTGATCTTTCCTCCGTTTCTGCAATTCCGAGGAAAGATTGTAATGGTGTTTTGCTGCTCCTGAACCTCAATTTTTCTTCTTCTGATAAATGCTCAGTACGCGTTTTAGTGACTAGTTGGACGTTGTTGGCTCCAAACACTTTACAAGGGTGGCCATTGATCATTTCAGTTTTGTCTTGCCTCCATCCCCAGATACCACTCCGGTTACTAATAAAAGACAGGTTGTACCGACAGTTTATTTGTGTTTGAAATCTAAACTTACCGTTCGAAGCTTATCTTGTCAGTGTCGAGGTAAGTCGTGGTGATCGGGGTGGTCAGTCGGGCGCTTACTGACTGATGGCTAGGCTGGAGGATCTGCAGGTCGCTTGTGCTTATCATTTTCATCTGCTCAAAGAACACTTGCTCATTTTCATGATCCACTTCCATTATAGTGGCTTGATTATCTGAAGGAAAAAAATCAGTCAAGAATTATAAATATAATAGCTGAAATAAAAAATATATTTTCTATACAACTGTACATTTCTTTACTTTATACTTTAAAAACTATAATTCACTACTCTATACCATTTTTTTGTTCTGCTTTAATTAATAAAGCATTTAATACTTGTGAATTTTACATTAGCCTACTACTTGTGCATTTGATTCATTTTTTTATATCGGCAATCACCTGCTTTGTTGATTAAAGAGAAAATATAGCTGCGGTTACAACGCAAAGGAGTCGGCACTTTATCAGCTAGCAATAAATAATATTATTAGAATTTATGTCATAATAATTTATATTTAGCCCAAAGTAACAACTGATTATTCCACCAGTATGGACAATTTTAAATTAAGAAAAATTGTAATTAAATTTAGAAACACTAACATTTGTAACATGGTTATTTTTTAAAAACAAATGCTAAATATTTTTTTTAAATTTTATTATTTATTCCATTCCATAGATGGAGACAACCAAAATACAACTTTATAAAAATATTCTTTTATTTATAATTGTGCCATCTTCAGTTACTAGTTACATGAGTGAAGATGGACCCAATAAGTGACCCAATGCCGGTTCAGCGTGAATTGTTAACATGTTAATTTTTAATATTTAATGGTTTTAGTTTAATGTGGGTGTAGACAGTACCCCAAAATCTATATATATATATNTTTTAGTTGCTTCCCTCTATGGTATACCATTAGATAAAAAATAAATTATAAAACAACCTATTGAACATGAAGTAACAATATTATAAATTTATAATAATTAATTATTAACTAAAATTCTAACTTAAAGTAGCTTTAATTTAATGTTGACTTGCATTTAAGCATTTGTTTATGATAATGATTACAATCTTTGTTTTATCCAATGAGGTTTTTCATGTTTAAATCTATAATTTTTATTCAATTATATCTTAGTATTTTATGGTATTCCAATTAATTATTCTTTTTATCGAAGATTATTTGGACTACACATTTTTATCTTAGATTTTTGACTAAGATGAAAATGCTTAGATAAAAATAATTATTGGAATAATTAATATGGTCAATTATGACCATTAAGCAAATATTGATTAATTTGATAGTATATTGAACTTTTCAAGATTCACAAAAATAAGCGATAATAGCAGGTACATATGACGTGATAATGTTACAAGTGATACATCGATTTTCTGCTGCCTAGCTAAAACAAAATTTGCATTTACCTTTAAAAAAAAAGTTTCAAAATGTATAGCAATTTACCTTGTCCATGAAATATGAAACTGGTGTTGCCACGGTGCCATTTGTTCTGGTCAAAACCGAGTAGAGTTGTGTCTATCCTGACCTTTGAGCCCTGTTTGTACACTTTATACGTATCGCTTGGGCACATCCGAGAGACAAGCGGGACTGAAATACCATATTGCAATTAAAAAACAAAATCCAAAGAAAAAATCTAAACTATTTCAGGCACTGTGAAGGGTTTTAGATTTGAAATCATTTCCTTTCTTGTGCTCTTTTTTCCCCAACAAAATTATGTTAATTTAAATAAAACAATTTTTTTATTACTAACCCCAACTGGTAAACTCCCATTTCATCTCTACATAAAAATCTGGTGCCTGGAATTAAATAATCATGATAAAGAATATTCAATAATGTTAATCATTAATTTGAGAAATTACTTCTTTGAGTTTAAGCAACAGTTCTGGCACTCCACCAACTCTTGACGAATATCTTTGGTAGTCTCGCCATTCCAGTACAGAGTAGACCAATTCAGGATCCCCTGTTGCTACCGCTTCTTGAACAACTAGAAATAATTATAAATTAATAAAAAGATGATTATTGGTAAATCTTATGTAGAACAATGTTGTACCTGTCCATCCATCTTTATTTTCGGTGTTAACATTGGCCCCAAATTCCATGAGCAATTTAGAGACCTCCAAGTGCCCAAGAGTGACGGCAAGCATAAGCGGGGATCTTCCTCTGACATCTTTTTTCTCCAAATCTTCCTACCAAAACACAAATAGGCATTAAATAAGAAAATGAGGAATTATTTTTCTTAATTAATGAGCAATCCAAAAACATAAATGAACAACTGAACCCGAAGTTAGATAATTGTTATTTTTAATTGAAAATGACTATGAAATGTACATTATTTTAAAAATAATATGTAAATTGGTAAATAAGATATGATTGCTTACACAAAACCTCTCAAATAGAACAGGAAACAAAGTGAACAATAACATTGAAAGTTAACTTTTTAATAGTTAAGTCCAAACTTATCTAGATAACATAATTCCCTTCTTGGTCAGTCATTATAATACCATCTTATCTATTGTCTAAATATCATTTGCAGATTGAATTTCACCTCACTGACATGTTTTTTCTATGCTGTACATATATTTGAACAGGGATATTTTAAGAACTTGAAGAATGGATGGACCTCTGCGAAGGTCATAGTATTTTAAAATGTCGAAAGATCTTCAGCAACTTTTTTAACAAGGTCACTTCAACTGCCATTGATTTTAGAAGTCCCTCAAAAGTGGATGAGTTATTCTTATTAAGTTAGAATACCAAGACCTGCACAATGGAAATCTAATTAGTTCCTCTAAGGAATTTAATTTATTTGAAAATCTAAAGAAAAACGCTTTAATTTAGAGTTGGATTATTAAATATTCACAGATGAATTTTACCTTTAAAATTAAATACAACAGCAAGCTAAATTTATTCAATTTTACAAATTTATGTTATGTAAAGATGTAAATGACAAAATAATAGACTATACTAGCACATTAATGTTCAATTTTGTTAGAAAGGTTAGTAGGTTGTTGAACAATAGAGTGAAGCATGGAATTTTCTTTAATGAAAAATAATGGAATGTGTTCGACATCATGACATGAGTACTCTTTAGTGTTAATATCCCACACATGTCATGATGTCGAAATCATTCTGTTAATAAAGAAAATTCCATGCTGCACGATATTGATCAACAACCTACAGTACAATTAATAAAGTTATAAAATAAACAGCAAAGGAACTTCTATTTTACATTCAATTCTAATCTCGGTCTTGAATTAGTAACAACAGTTTGTTTTATGTTAATTTTTGTTTTTTTACCTTAATTCGATCAATGTTTTTTAACTAAGACCGCCGTTTAAAAACCAAGGTTATACTCTATTTAAGTAATTGGCTACCTATCTAATGGGTGACATGGTGAGGTCACTTCCCAAATTTAATAGTGATCAATCCTGATTAATAAAAATAGTTTAAATAATTAAAAAAAACTAAAAATATAGATGTAAGAAATGTAATTTAACCTTGATACAATAAAATGTGGGAGATAGTTGAAAGATGTTCAACAGACTTCTAAAGAATTACTTATGGAACATGGTCAATGCTCGCTAGAGGGAGTCATACAAATGGTGATGGGAAGAAGGTTCAACTGAAGTTATAGTTTGTTTAAACTGTAACATTCTGGAATTTTTTAAAAGTTGTTTATGGTATTCAAAAATGGACATGATGCCTGTCAAGACAAATCAGACTATTGTGGAAAAGACAATTTATTTCCTCTCAAAATCTGAACATACATTATTTTCACTCACTTTCTGGATTGTATTCTGCCCCCACACATCAATGGCCGGGCCTACCAAAATGTGGCCTGAGGACCCCTTGGGTCCACTGCGAACTTCGAGAAAAAGTAATAATTACAAAAATAAATGTTGAAAAAAATAAATTAAAAAACTAATAAAGAGTAATGAAAACGAAAATTTTTATTTTGCAGCAGCAATCATTGTGTTCTCCACAGACATGCTTTAGTTATGAAACAAATGCCAGCATCTCTTAAGGAAGTTTTGGATGAGTCTGTTCAAATTATTAATTATTTCAAGTCACGGCCATTGAAGCTAAAACTTTTTCATAATACTTGGTGTCGATATGGTAAGCCTTCATCATTCCCTGCTTCAATGTACAGAAATTAGTAGGCTGTCTCTAGTAAGCACTTTCACGAGTACAGGAATTACGTTTTGAAGTCTTATTTCTGTTGATGGACCACAATTTCAAATTGGCCATGTGTCAAAAGTGTTTGGTTTGAAGCATGCAACTGAGAAATTTTATTTTGATGGTTGGTAGAGAAAAAAAAATCCTGTGCAAAGTAAGAATGGAAGGCATAAATATTTTTTTATTCTGTATATTTCAGGCTCCTTGGACCATCTTCAGCAGCCTGCTCTTACAATGGACAATTTGATGTAAACCATTGAGTTGTTTCACATGAAATTTCCATTTTCAAGGTAAAGGTTTTTTTTAGTAAAATTACTATATGAAAACAACATCATTTTATTCTAAGTATTTACTAATTATTTGGAGATCGTGAGATGTGGTCTGGTGTGACGTAGATTTTAGAAAAACATTTTCTTTATCGTGCCATCGTTTCGATCTTTTTGAGATCATCTTCAGGGCTCAAAGTGTTTGTTTTCCAAGTAGATGTGTCATTCTTGTGAGTCATGTTGAGAGTGGCACACCAGACCGCATCTCATGATCTCCGAATAATCATTGATTAAAGGTCACTACACACCACACAATTATTGACCTTCATTTTCTACACATTTTTCGCAATGCATGATCAACTTTTTTATAATGGAACTGAAGAAGTCTGAGCTTTGAAATAAAACAAAATTTGAAAACGTTTTTTGTACTTGAACATAATTTTCAATTTTTTTTCCTTTGACGAAGTTGTCTAAATACCTAAACAGGTGAAAATCTGTTGGAGAAAAGTCTAGAGAATAAGGTGGATGCTGAAGAACTTCATAGCCAAGCTCTTTCAATTTGTTTACATCATGTTTTGAAACATGAGGCCTGGTGTTGTCATGGAGAAGTGTAGGACCTTTCCAATTTACCTAGTAGAGTAATTTTTTATGCATTTCGTCAATTTCCTTACAGTAGAGGTAATGGTCTCACCTCTAGGTAAAAAGGAGTAGTGAATAATTCCAGCCATCAACCACCATACTGTCACCATCAATTTTTTTGGGTTTTGTGTGTAAATTTGGTTCTGGCATGTGTCCTGGTCTTTCATCGATGTTCAACCACTGCCCTGACCAAAGTTGATTGTCACATGCAATCCATTTTTCTTTCGGTGATTATTCTTTCAAGAAAAGGCTCGGTTTTTGGCCTGGTGAGCAATGAAAACAAGGCTCAAGGCGCTTCAACTGCTGTCACTCAGTGAGCTCATGAGGGACCCATAGATCAAGCTTTTTAATTTTTTCTGTTCCTTAATTCTCATGGCAAGTAGCTGCACTTGCATTTAGTTGATCTACGAGTCCTCTGACTGTCTAATAGTGTTTTTTTCCCACCTGAAGCTTAAGGACATTGTTGTCAATTAAAATTGGAGGTCTTTCGCGGGGCTCGTTTTCCAATTCGGTATTCCCTTTCGAAAACTTAGCAAGCCAACGGCGAATGGTTTGTTCATTTACACTCCCTTCCCCAAACATCCTACTGATGTTTCTTGCAACCTCAGCTGCCCAATGACCGAGTTTAAACTCATAAAGGAATCGCGGTGTTTCCATGTTCATATTTGGAGATATACTAAAAAGTCTATAATGGATTGGGGAGCTCATCATTATAAACAAAAGTAGAAGATTAATAACTGCTTAATTATAATATGTAAACAATTGGAAGTAAACAACAGAAAACTGTTATATCCTCTCTGAATTTCTGGAACTGTAAAATCGTTGTATCGTTAAATACAACCCAATATGATTACGGAGATGACTGGATAGAAGTGACGGCAGTCCATTTAAGCATAGGTGGTGCATTGTTTTTTCTTATTGTGTGACAAAAAAAATGAACCACCCTGTATACAAATTAAGTTCTGAACTGTAAATTTTAATAAAAAAATGATTTTTTTAATATCAAGAACGAAATAAAGAAGCGTTTTTTTTTTTTTTTTTTTTTTTTAGAAAAGGTAAATCTTTTCTCCCTTTAAAAAATTATGTAAGGATAACGAGGCATTTATGGTTGAAAATTTGTGGACGAGATTTTCTTTACAAGTATGTGGGCTGGATCAAATCGAAAGAATTGGTTCAAGAACACCCGAGAGATAAATACGAACGAGTGAAAGGGACGGGACCATTTTTTCTTTTCCCTTTCGTCAATATTTCTAAGCTTAATTATTTTATTGTTATTTTAACCAAAGGCGGTAATAAAATTTAAAAAACAACGAATAGAACGGAGATTTGTACGGTGTGTTTAGTAAATAGCTGCAATACAATCGACCCTGTGGAAAGGGAATTTATTTTAGGAAATAAAGTTCAACTCACGACGGGCACTCCGGCGATCAGCTTCTGCTTGAGGGTGTCATAGTCGTTCCTCCAGACGAGGACGTGGACGGGGAACTGCCTCTCGACGTCCATCGGTTTCATATGACGGCAATTGGCCATTTGACGATGGGCGAAGTCGTCCTGGGGGAGATCACTCCCGGCTGGCGGGGCCGGGCATCCCCGGGGGGATCTTTCGGCGATAAGGGCGGCGAACGGAGCGAGAACGGCCTCGCGACGGATGATCCAGAAGGGGAGTCGCGAGGGCGAGTGTAACCAGGGCGAAGGGCTCGGGGATCGGTGGTGCCACCGGTGGAGATTCAACGAGCCTCTCCCTCCAGGCGGTGTCTCAAGCCACTCCTACTTATTCTTAAATTATCGGTCCGCCCCGTTTCTCTTCGCTCGGTGCTTGGCACTCGAAATGATCTGAGTTCCTCACACAACCCTCTTTCTCCTTGTGAGAAAAAGCATGGCACTTTCTTCTCTGATGGCTTTTTTTCGCTTCGTCCCTCAACTGGCCGGCGAGTCTCGGTCTACCTCCTTTCATCAACACATGTTGAACTTTGAATTTTTTTTTTAAACAAACATTAAAATGAAACTCACTCCTGTTTTTGTTTTTTGTTTTATTTTTTAAATAGGAGATTTGGCCAAACCGAAAGGAGTTGGATAGATTTAAAATATTACCACCTGTTCCAGACTAGAAAAACGGCACAATTAAATTGCCATGTTTTTCTTTCTTCAGAAAAAATGCTCTGTGCTTTGTTTCGTTTTACTCTCGCCACTGATACATTTTCTCCATCAGACAACTAAAATTTTAATTTTTAGGAATTAAGTAAAACTTTTTACATGAACTGATCACAAAATCAGGAAGCAAGGAAACCACCATTTCATTTTATTTAATTATAGTGCAATAAATACTGCTCAAAAGAAATGTACGTAGCATCAAGGTCATAGGGCATCAGACAGGTGCCAACAAACCCAGTACTGAAGATTGGAAAAGCTGAACACACCGGATACAGAACAGAATACAGCGAGGATAGATAGACCAAAATGATTAAAAATAACAAGAGCATAGTATCATCACCCTGCAGACCCCATGAAGGGATTTCATTATTTAGAATCCATTATAGAAATGCTAGGGAAATATAAAACAGACAGTATTGCCAAGATTTTGAAAGCTATTAAACAATCCTAAGGGAAAGAAATATTGATATCAACAAGATCAGCATTAAAAGCATAATACTTGATGCTTGATCATGGTCAAGGATAATCTAAAGAAAATAAATTAAATAAATAGAAATGTATTACAGAAAAGAAATACCCGGGCTCAAAGATTAGATAAGCTCTGAAAATAAGCCAATAATAAATTATATGAAAGAGAAAATTGGTGACAGGTTTGAACAGTGGATCTTGGGACATGACCACTTCAAAAGGATATCTAATCATATTTGTGTAAAAAGGAAATGGTGGAATAGGTCTTACTAGTGAGAAGAAAATAAAAATGATACTAGGAAACTTGTAAATGTTTGAATGGTGGTGACAGGGGAGACAGAAATTTCTGTCTAGATGATTCTATAAAATATATAATATTGATTTTAGACTTATCATGGTCACTACTCAAGTGTTTTTGACAATCCAGGACAGTCTTGTCCCTCCTGTCTACGAAGCCTCCAAGGCTATAAACCCTTAATAATAATAATAATCAAAACATAAAAATCTAAATATACATTCAAACTCTCATTTATTCTTAAATACATTTTTTCCTAAACCATGTAGTCAAATAGGGCAGGTACTCGATATTACTATATTACTACTACTTACTATTACTACTAAAAACTATCATTTTACGTAAATTTTTATTGTAGTAATATATGTTTGAGACACTTTAATTGGTTTTATTAAGAGATACTTATACAAAATTTCCTCTTTTTTCCTTTTAAAATGGTAGAACATTTGTTAATAAGGCTCTTTTTCTTTCATTTTATTACTTTTTATTGATGAATTTTCCAATCACAAAACACCAAATATTTTACTCATTATTGTATCACTGAGCATTATTTTGTTAAGGATATGAATGGATTGATTCATGCCTCCCTGGAAAATAAATAGATATAAATGAACAATTATATAGGAGAAAGTTATGGTCATATTTCTCATCAGAAGGCTACTTCTGCACTTTAGGGGAAAACTGTAATTTTGGCCAAATTTGATAAATGAATATTGCCACCACTCAGACTGTCTAACTGATTGAGTCAAAATTCATGTTAAATGCAACGTGCCTTTTTAGATGCTTCCAAACATTTATTAATTCTAATTGTACCAAAGGTCTAAACTTTAAAATCACAAACTTGAAAAAGTTATGTATTTTGTACTTATTCAGTTTTGCCCTGAGGGTGTGGATATAAAGTCACATTTAATTTAATGGTATTTTACACTTACAATCGTATGAGCCAACAGTATCAAAATCTCTTTTATAAATATCTCCACACATCAGGAAAATGGTGTTTGCAACGAAAATGGCTCCTCCTGTACCGTATGAATAGTAATCCCATACTTCCTTTATTATCTGGAAAACACTCATTATATATCTAAGCATGCTCACTTTTGAACTGGTTTCTTAGTTACTGCTCTCCGTAAAATATCTCTCTCAATGTTGTTCACCATAGGGAAAAGGAGGGTGGATATAGTCCTTGATATTCCAATTATAAATCCTCCATAATTTTGTGATATATCGAATGGCACTGTGATGGGTCCTACAATGGCCAAAGACCTCAAGTAAAAGGAAACATTGAAAGCTACACGGATATTAACATGATTGGTACAATAGCCTAGGAATGCCATAGCAATCCCTGAACCCCACAGAGCTACAATAGAACAAATATTTATTTTTGCATTTAAATAACTCAATAAATTTATTATTTTCTCATTTTTATAAATACTTTGAAAAATAAAATGAACACTGACCAATTGAGCTGACTGATTTTCTTGTGTTGTTTAAGTTTACACCCTTTTCAATTAGTCTATCGGTAATTACTCCTGCTATAATTATGAAGAAGCAATCGCCAATCAACATTGAAGCTATTGATTGAGGGCCCTAAAACGACTATTTTAGTCGCAAGGTTTTTACAACTATTAATAGTTACATATTTTTTACAATTATTTCCTACAAATTAATGAATATTTATAAAAAATTCGATCTTCTGGTCAAAATCTTGAATAGACATTTAGGCACATATATACTACAAATTTTAATTATTAATAGTTATATATATATAGTCTCTAATAATTTAGACTAAATTGATGGGGGGGGGGTCGGTTAAGGCATTGACCCAGCACTCATCATTGTAAAGGTAAAGGTCCCGGGTTTGAATCCTTGAATCCAGCGGTCATCAATTTGGACCCAACATACTTACTGATGGGTCAAAAACAGTGACACTCTGAAGGATAAAAAAAAATTGATTTGAATGTCTGGTTTTTGGTCAGGGTATGAAGAAACCAGATCTTCCTGTTGATAATGAATGTTAATACAAAAAATATCCACAAATATACAAATATATTAAATTCACTAGTTTCATGGTCCACTTGACCAATTAATATCTTACAATTAATTAAGGTTTTTAGTTGAGATAAAAAAGTCAATGGAACAAGCGGGATTCGAACACACGATCTTTGGCTTGATATGCCGCTGCTCTACCACTTGAGCTATCGTGACCTCGATCCACTCGGACTTAACTTCCCATCTCAACCACACTTTTTTTTTTAATATCCCTCCTTTTACAATTTCCCTTTATACAAATATATTTTATTTAATTGTAATTTACCTCTGCATTTTGAAAATGTAGTATATTCATAAAAAAAGAATTTGTTAATTTATAATATCTTCCTGAGATTTTATAAATCTCTACAGAAAGATCAACCAGCAGGAAGCCATAGAGTGGAAGGCAAGATAGCATCTTTTTCAAAGGCACTGGAACATTCTGCGATAATGATTAGCTTAAGATATATTGGCTACTATTGACATTGTCCTTACAATAGCCACTTTTCTAATATGTGGTATGTTGTGGAATAAGTAGCGCTGTTCTTCCTTGGATATGTAAAAGCACTTGTGTGGATCTGGAGCGCTAAAAACAAGCCACAGAAAACACCATACCAAAGTGAGGCTACCCCCAAGAAAGTATGTGACTCTATAATTCATGCGGAAGAAACTGTCGATCTGGACATATGTGAAGAAAGCAAAGTATGTTCCTAAAAGCATTGTCAAAATTGAACTATGTTATACTTTTTATAGATATATCATTAATAATTCCCAGTATGGAAAGGAAGAAAATTTAAATCTTAAACCTGTTGACAATACTGTCATGTGTTTCCCAAGTTCATGATGTGGAGTCCATCTTGACATAAATGTATAGGCAGCTGGAATTTGGAAAATCTAGATGTGAGAAATTCAGATTCATGTACAAGATGCTGACAGTTCTTCAGTCATAATATTACTAATCGATGCTCTAATGAAATGAGACGTACGGTCACGATTTCAATGACCAAAAGTGTGGCTTTGAAAAGATCCTCTTGTGATGTCATCAACAAGGGTATAGCTATAAGAGCGACAGATTGTACAAGACTTGTCACAAGAATAATATACTTTGAGCAGAAAAAAAGTGGAGCAATAGCGCCAAGCAACCTCCCAGTAAATAATATCGGGCACATAAGCCAATCGAGATTTTGCTCACTGTAGCTGGAAAATTTTTCATGCTGAAAATAAAAACAAGCTGAATTACAAAATAAAATACTTTGTATTCATACTGTACAACTTTAAATTTAGCCTTGAAAGTTTTTGACAAGTATGGTGAAACATAATATTTAAACACTGAAATTGTAGTTTTGTCATTTCTGATCATTTTGGCATACCTATCCATGCTATTTTGCTCTGTAGACATGTTTTGGCTTCTTACCCTCTCCAACTCAGAACTAATGAAAGTACAGGTTCATCAATTTGAAAATAAAATTTTTGTGGATATTTTCAGGTATTGGCTGAAATATCTCTATAATTAAAAGAACAGTGGCATTGTTAACCAATTTGCTCATTCCAAGAAAAATGATACATAAAATTGCTAACAGTAAAAACATTTGTGCATGTGCGCATATTGATATGCGTATGCCTTTTATTTTAGATAAGGTGGATGTTTATAATTTTTGTATCATTGACTAGCTATTTAATCAAGTATTGAGTAGTATCTATTGACAAGCTGGGTTTTGAATTTTCATTCTTACCTTTCTGTTTGACGGTTTTTAGGGTTCGCAACAGCAGAGGTCATATAAACCCTCAGGGTGCCGGTGTTTTTGAAAAAAAAGCCCATTTGTAAGTATGTCGAGTTCGAATGCAGGGCCGCTGGATTCGAACCCGGGACCTTCACCTTACAGTGATGAGCGCCGTGTCAACGCCTAAACCGTTGCGGCCACCGATGCTCCCCTGTCTTGATGGTTTACAATGTTAAGTAAAACCACATAGTTTGTAGTAATCCAATAATTTTAAATTAATATTTATCTTAATTAAAATAACACTAAATCAGTCAATAAATTATATTTTTCTTACATTAATGCAAGTAATAAAAACCTCAATTTAAGATTATTACAAACTAACTGGTTTGTTTTGGTATAGTTTGGATGTTCATTCAATTATTTCAAAAACAAAATAAACCTAAAACACTCTCTCATATTATCATTCCCACTATTTAATGTTTTTATGAAATTTAGCTTTATTTTACCATAGTCTTGAAACCTCCTGTCACATACATTCCATCTGTTGAGGAAGACACAGTCAAAATGACCCACTCATTCTTAAAGAATGCAAGAGCGATCAGAATAACTTGAAAATGACGAGTACCAAAGCTTGAAGGGGATTCTGAAAAAATTATAACAACATTACAACTCAACTAAATTAGACTTTTTATGTAGAAATTTATTGTTAACTTTTTTGATTGACAATCAGTAACTAAAAAACATGTTTGTAATGGAAAATGTACATTAATTAGTTTATTTAAAAGTACAATGATAGTTTATACACTACCATCGATAAAAATGTAAATATTCTTATTTTTATTAACTCACTGAACTAAGTTAAAATTCACAGAATATACCATGAAAATTCATTAAAACAATATTTTCTAAAAACAGTCCTAAATTTTAAAGTATGTAATAACAGATATGATTTAAATTTAATCAAACATCCTAAAAACATGGAGGATTCACGTTTGATTCAATGTATTTTTGCAATGAAACCTTTAAATGCATCATGATTTCAGAGTAATTTTTATTTGAAATAGATGTATATTTAAACTTTTCTCGTCATAACTGGTCTACTCACCCATAATTTAGATCATGGAAGGAGAAAAAAACTGTTTCACTGAAATATAAAAGAAAACTACACCTACAATACAAAGTGACATCTGTTAAAATTTCATCTTTTATGTTTCTATTGAACAAATGGTATTTACTATGGTCAAGAGAAAATTGATAAAAAATACAAATAAATTTGGACATTAACCAATCTATTAAGTTTGCTGTAGACAGTTTGTACTGCTTTTACTACAATAAATATAGAAAATTGGATTGATGTTGAATCATATGTCAACGAAGGTCCTCAAAATAGGCCCAGAATTGTTTTCATATATAATAATGAATTATCGATGTAGCCATTACATTTTTTCCATTTGTCAAATATTAAATCAAACTCTACCAAAAACAAAACAAATACATATGTGATATTATTATTAATAATAAAATAATAATACCTTATGGCTATTAGTTGTAAATTTTGGAATGTTAATGTTCAACTAAAACTGTCATTTTTGCTGATTTTTTGGCAGGGTGCTTTTTTAAAATATACTCTGTTAATTTATTTGCGTTAAACCTTGAAAATTGTTGTTTTTAAATTAAATTAGAGATAAATTGTTTCTTAAAATATAAAATCTTTCTAAGAATTCTGTTTTGTTTTTTAAATATATGTATTAATGGCTTATGACAACCATCAGACACTAAAACTGTAATTGTTTGCATTCTTGTTTTTATTTTATTTATCTTATTAATATACTCTATTAATTTATTTACAACAAATCTTTAAAATTGTTATTTTTATATTAATTTAGAGATAATTTCTAAAAATATAGAATTGGTTTAAGAATCCAGTTTTTTAAATTAAATTTTTTAAATTAAATCTTGAAAATGATTGTTTTTAAATTAAATTGGAGATAAGCAGTTTCTTAACGTGTAGAATTTTTCTGAGAATTCTATTTTGTTTGTTTAAATATATTTTTTAATGGCTTATGACAATCATCTCTAAACCTCATTTTTTTGGCGCTGTTTTTTAAATATAATCTGTTCATTTGTTTACATTAAATCACGAAAATTTTACTTTTTAAATAAAACGAGAGATAAGCGATTTCTTATAATTTAGAATTTTTCTAGGAATCTTGTTGTTTTTTAAAAATATATTTTTTTTATGGCTTGAGACAATCATCAGGTGCGTACACTTTGTTTACAACTAACCGAGGAGGTTGTCATCGTGGTTCTGGTTTTTCTTTATTGACCTGATAACTAGATGTAGATAATTAAACCAATAAGTCAAAAATTTCCATCCTGAAATATGAAGCTGTACAAATTAATTGTTCACACAAAAGGATTTTCAGGTGAGTCTCAGTCCCCAGCTTTTGTTCAACGTGACATGTTCCCTTTTTTGTTGTAATCGAAATGTTCTTCACGAAATATAAATTCAATTTCATATTACAGAAATTGTAATTTATATTTATTATAATTGTGGTTATTTCAGTAAACATTTTTTTTTCAAAGTTCAACTGCTATTTTCTTGTTAGTGGGCTGTGAAGTTTTTTGTAAAATATTTACTGTAGGGTATTACTGGCACATTTTGTTATTTTTCTGTTTTTACAATAACATATATGAAATTGCATCAATTCAAAAAATTAAAACTCTGATTTTTCTCATTCTTGATCTGAACCTTGGAAGAAGGATCATCCTGGGTATCCAACATTTGGTCCTAGTACTATAATTTATATGCAGTTGTTGATTGAGGGCTTGTGCTCATGAGAAGGTGTTTGGTACTCAAAAACATTATTCATCTAAGTTCTCTTGCTCCCCTGTTTTAATGGAGGCAGTTGAAATAACTTAAGATGCTATGAGAAATAATTTGTACGCATTTCCTCCAACATTTTAGGTGAGAATCTCATAATAAACCCCAAGGATTTTCCGAACCTGAACAAGGGTGACATTGTAGAGATATACCACCCCGAAGACGAGTTCAGCCGTCTTCTCCTTCAGATAACGCTGTTCAAAGAAGATCTTCAAGGCAGAGGTATGAAAAACTCTGTTTCAAAACAGTGAAAAATGACAAAATTCAGTAATTTTTCTTTTCTTCAGATGTTGTCAGTGTTGAGCAAAGCATTGCAACCACATTTCAACTTAGAACATATGCGGACGTCCACGTGAATGTTGTAGATCCTGACTCTGTCAGTCTTGATTCAGTCGAGATTATTTTTAAAGATCAATACCTCGGGCGCAGTGAAATGTGGAGGCTGAAAAATTCCTTGGTAAGAAAGTAAAGTGTATTTGTCATAATGGATCTTATTAGTTAAATTTGGATTTACCCCAAAAATTGTGATATTAAACAAATCTTTACAAAAAAATGCTTCTTTTTTGCTGCTACAAAAAAAAGCCTAGATTATATATTTAAAAAATAAATAAATAAATAAAATAAAATTAAATCAAATTTTTAGCATGCTTTTTTTTACTGTTTTTCTAATTAATATTAGTTATTAAGTAAGCAATAAAATACAATGTATATAATAATAAATTTTCTCTTGAGCATAATAGTTTACTTGTTTTTTAGATGTTCATATTTCTTTGAGTAATTTTTTATGTTTATTATTGATGTTTAATAATTAAAAAAAGACAAAATTAAAAAAAAAAATTGAAATATTACCTTTTCAGGTTAATACATGTGTCTATTTAACAAAGAAAATTGAATTTTGTGGTGGAAGCATTCGGTGTCAGGTGCACGAGATGTGGTCTTTGGGTGATCGAGTTGCTTGTGGTGTTATTACAGAATCAACCAAAGTAATTATAAATAGTCGATAGCTTTGGTTTTATATTAAAGTTTGGATTATTTCAGGTTGTATTCAGGTCGTCAACCAGCATGGTGTACCTGTTCCTACAAATGAGCTCAGAAATGTGGGATTTCGACATACACGGCGACCTTTATTTTGAAAAAGCGGTGAACGGATTTCTTGCAGATTTGTTCCAGAAATGGAAGGTCTTTCATTATTTCGTTCATTATACAACTTTTTATTATTTGTTTTATTAACTTTAATCATTTTGTAGAAACATGGTAGTAATCACGAAGTGACGATAGTACTCTTTTCAAGAACTTTCTACAAGGCACAAAGCTTGGATGAATTCCCACATTTCATGAGGGAATGTCTTCAACAGGATTATAAAGGAAGATTTTATGAAGACTTTTACAGGTCTGTTTTACTTCATTTTCATGTTGAGCAACTTAAAAAATATGCTCAAAACTATAAATTACTCTTAACAAGTGTTTTAAATGTATGTTTTATTTTTACAATTTAATTACTTTTAAGGGTGGCAATTCAGAATGAGAAGTATGACGACTGGTCGCATGCTTTAGTTGAACTACGAAAGTTGTTTTCCAATTACCGAAAATCAGTCTTGGAGTACAACAATCGTCCCAACACGATAATTCCAAAGGCTGTGAATTCTACTGCCGCACAAGGAAATTTCCTAGAAGTTCTTAACATGTCTCTTAACGGTAAATGAGCATAAATTAAACATAATACAATTGTCATTTAATTTAATTTTTCATTCTTCTATAGTATTTGAAAAACACTATTTGGACAGGAGTTTCGATAGAACAGGGCAGCTCTCAGTTGTCATTACCCCTGGGGTTGGTGTGTTCGAGGTTGACAGGGAATTAACAAATGTCACAAAACAGAGGGTCATTGATAACGGTGTGGGCAGTGATTTAGTCTGCCTTGGTGAACAACCATTACATGCTGTTCCTCTGCTAAAAGTAAAAGTTTCTGCACATCTAAATTGAATATTTGAACTAACTTTAATTATTTTTAGTTCCACAATAAAGATTCCCCAATTGCAACAAATAACTACAGTATGCCACATTGGATTAACTTAAGGTAAAAACGTTTTATTTGAAATAACTTTTTCCAATTTTTTGACAATTTAATAGAGGCTACAGGCTTCCAGTGCACTGTGATGGCCATTAGGGTACTCCATATTCTGTCAGCCAAATAAATAATTAATGCATATAATATTTACAGACTAAATGTGGCAAAACACCCCTATTTCCTTTAAAAATTGTAACAGGCACACAATAACCTACTTTCATACCCAATTTTTCATCAGGTGCCATGCCTACATGCTCTTTAATAATGGATGAGACCTGGCACTCCTCAACCATGATATACTGAGTGACCTTTTTCTCAAACGATCCCTTCTTTTGTATCAGACTCTCTTGGGGTCATGTTGCCAAAGTTCTTTTATTGTATGCTTTACTATTCGTACAGCATCAGTGAGCCAGAAAATGGTTGTTTGGTTTGGAGGGCGAAACATCCCAGCTTTAGCTGCCTCGTATGTACATAAGTTGTCCTCCAGCCCAATGTGTCTGGGTACCCAACTAACTCAGGTCGACTACCACTGTTTTTCTGAGATGCTCCAGCTCAGGGATATCTATCTATCAAGAGCACGATGAGAGGGTTAACCGACAATCTGTCATGGATAGCCAAAACCATGCTCAGGGATTGATTAGGCAAAGCATCCTTTGTCTTGAATCACTGCCAGAATGTAATACAATTCCACCATGTACATGCTGCTGTGCCGTGGGAACAACCATGAAGTGGACAAACCTCCCATATACATGGTGCAGACCACTCCTTTTGCCAGTCCTAGTCCCTTCCGTTAAGACTGTTAAGGCAAAATCCAGCAAACCCTGATCTGATTTCTAGGAGACACTGAGGTGCGCCAGTATACACATCTTATCGTGATTAGTTAAACTTTTTTTTACAATATAATAAAATTTATTATTATAAAGTATTTACTAACATATTTTTTATTATTACAACTTTTATTATTTTTTATCCAAGTTATGTATTCTTAATTATACATATACTCTATTAATTATGTAATTTTTTTAAAAGACAAAATATGTAGACAATTGGATCAAAAATTATTACATTGCCACTCACTTTAGTTTGTGTTTAGTGTGATGGTATAAATTTCAGACCGACCTGGCTCAGATGATTGATATTGAATAAATAACTGAAAAATAAACGTGCAAATGTTCTTAAATTATTTGAAAAATTTATTACATATTGAATTGTTTTCTTTTTTTAGTTTTTATTCATCAAATAAGAGAGTCGCATATTCAAACTTCATACCAAGGATAAAGCTGCCACCGAAAAAGTCAAAACACTCAATAGCAACGAGTACAAATCTTAGAACAAAAGCCCTTTATGAGGAGGAAGAGCCATTTAATTCAGTTGTCAATTATGACGCGTATGATGCTCAAGTTTTCACAGTGCCTTTGGTTCAGACAAAGTAAGTATGAAAAATGCATTTATGATTATGAATTGCATTTTTAAAAAATCTGATTTTTTTTAGAAATGTGAAGGCGGTTAAAAAAACGAGTGTTTCTGGTTTGGAAGGGAGTAACAAATTAATGGTAAAGCGTAAAATGTCAGACCCAGACATCCACTATGTTATCGAACCACCGGCTCCTTCTGGGCCTCCTCTTTCTAAATCCCCAGCAATTTCTATTCCTTATAAACTGGATGACGACTGTCCTAGGCATTCCAGCTCTTCTCTGCTACAATCAGAAAGTAATTAATTAAAATAATAATGTGATAATCTCAAGGTACATTTCTTTTTTTATTAAGGTCTACTGCGAGGGGATAATACGAGCGTGAGTGAAGCGGATTCTTCACCATCTAGACTGTTGATAGGTAGCACTGGGTCTCCTGCTTCTGGCTATCAGCCCCAGCTCCATCCGAGCAGCCTTCCTAGGCCTGGAAGGGCTCTGATTAATCCATTCGATCCTTCACATATCACCATAAAATTGACTTCGAATCGAAGACGGTGGACACACATATTTCCAAAAGGTTCAACAATTTCATATTTTAATGAGGCTTAAGCCTGGACCCCCATGACAGCACCGGGCCCGCACCAACAGTTGGCCAACTTGCGGTGATGGTGACGGAGGATCCCACTTGTGTTGGACAATACTCAGTAGTGTAGTAGCTTTAAAGCTACATTGTTCGAAGCTTACATCGTTTCGTTGAGAAAAAATGTTAAGAAGTTTTAAAACTAGTGAATTAGGGATGATAGCACTTGCTTTAGAGAAGATGTTAATTGGCGAAGAAATCATCACAGAAGGAGAAGAATGTGGGTTCACAATGCAAGGAAAAAATGTGTTAAAAGGGAATTAATTAATTTATTATTTAATTAAATTATTCTGTCTTTATATTACGTATTTCTGTGTTTTTCATTGGACTGGTCATACAACACAGGAAACTTTCTTTTCTGACCTCCTCAATTAGTTTATTTGCGTCCATTTTACAAAATAAAATTGTATTAAGATTATAAAAAGACAATTGGGAATAAATATATAAAGAAAATATTTTAAAAAAACTACACTGCACCTCACACAATCCGTGTCGGTCAAAAATTAAACCAAACTAGTCGAGTACGGTGCGGAGATGTGGGGACTAGCCCGCTCACTTCCAGTGTCCCAATCGCTCTCCGTATGATGGCAGACAGTCGGCCGTCACTTGGTGTGGGCTTGGTGCGGTCATGTGGGGTCCGGCCTTTAAGTCTAAAAGCAAAATAGAAAATAAATCAGTAAATATCATAACTAATAAAGCTACAAATTCCTGTAATACAATAATTTCTGGAGATAAAACATTATTTTTCCTCCAATTTTTAAAATAGACAATTAAAGTATAATAGAATAACAATTTCATTTTCAAACACACCACTGAAGATGGTGAAATACTGAAATACATCTGACAGACCAATCCAGCAGATCATGATACTCACAGACAATTACATGATAACTAACTATATAATAATTTAACTATTATGTAATATTAATAAAATAATATAACTATAACTATTTAATAATTTTTGTTATTTTCTTTCACAAATACAGTCTAGTACAGCTATTGTTTGTAATTAATCCAAAAATATCAGCCATTTTATATTATAATTGTTCAATTTTTAACCAAAATGTTTAGGTCCAACTGGCCAACTGATCCAACAGCATCACTACCAGGCGAAAGCACCAAAAATGCATAAAGTAGAAAAATCTTCTGATGAAAATTCTCCCACAAAAATTGGTAAAATAGTTCAATTTTACTGTAGACTTTTTTTTCTTACAGTATCTTTTAAACCAGTAGTTAGCAAATCGAAGCCCAGGCACAGCATCATGACCTCATCATATCTCCATGGGAGCCACGCTGTGAACAGGAAATGCTTAACGCTGCTGTGGGGTGCGACTGGAGAGCAGGAATGGACACCTGCCCTCACAACAGGTAGAGAACAGCCGAAAAAATAGATCTGTACTAATTTATTTGTTTTTGTTCTTTTATTTTCGAATCTTAAAAAATGTCATACTGATTGAATTGAAATTTGTTTCATGCAATGGTGTCTACTCGTCGCAGCGTCAAAAGTGTTAATAGGTTTGGTTTTTTATTTATGTTTGCACTTTGTAGCTAATCGCACCATATTAACACCAGAGTAGATTAGTGGTGAAGGATAGCAGAACGCTTGTGCCTCTCAGTGTGCGGGGCAACCTCAAACCTCTCTCTTTCCTAAGATTGAGGTGACACTCTTAGCTTTATTTGTTCGAAACTGTTGTATACTCACATGAGAACGATTTTTTTTCTTTTGATACTTAAAGTTAGCTAACGTGTTATTTTTTCTTTTATTATCCATTTTAATTTCCTCTAAACTTTTTATTTATTAAATCAATTAAAACATTCTATTAATTTTAATAACCATTTTTTATTAAATATTAAAAATAAAATTTACGTCACTTTATAAGTTTTGTGATTACCCACATAGAAATGATTTTCTGCATGCCATAGAATTTGTAGGGATTTTACTTTTCTCTGTTATTTATGAGATATTTTACCCTTTCTACATCATAATAATGTGTATAGAATTAGAACAAATTTAAAAAAGTTGTTTACTTTTTTATTTTTATTTTATTGTATTGCATTCATTTCAACAGTTGGACTCATTAAATGGACTATTTACTCATTTGTTAGCTGAAAATTTCTAAAAAGCTCCTTTGATTTTTTTGGAAAATGATTTGGTTTGGTTAATTGTACAGTATTTGTATAAAATTATTTGGCTTTGTTGTACTTATTAGATCAAATTACAACCCATTGTGGAATTTGGAAAAAATATATTTTTTGTAAATTGTAAAAAGTAGATTATGTTTGGGTTTGGAGGTTCTTTGGGTTCTATTCTTATTTCTTTTATGACATTCTAATTTGTTCTATTTAATTATTGTTCAATATTTTAACACTGTATTTCTTTAACATTTTTTCCTTGTAATGTTACTGATAATATGGAAATGTTATGTTCACTTATTTTTGCTTTGTAAATATTTTTTATAATTAGATGTTCAAAGGTAATTTCTATTAGCATTCTCTTCTATTTTTCTTGTAGCACAAGCACTGTGTGGTAAGCTTATGTAAAAGTTCTCAGATTTACACGTGGAATGTTCAACAGGTGTTGACTGGAAGTCGTTGACGATCCCGGCTTGCCTTCCGATCACGACTGACTACTTCCCTGACGAGGTGTGCATACAGACGGACTATCTCTTTTCTGATTACAGCTTGCTGCCAGATGACGTCAACGCCGATTACGCTCAGCAGCGTGTCATCTACAGGAAGCCTCTTCACACGCAAGAAGTGTTTAAGGAATTGGTTTCACAGCGATTGGCCCAGGTAAGCTACTCACAATTCTCATGGACAGTCTCACAGTCTCACAGTCTCACTTGTAGGGATTTCAAATAATTGTTGAAGACAGTGGAGGACACACTCCAGTCATTGTTGGCAGCAGTGTTGTCGGCTGTAGGCCATTTGATTCAAAACCGACTCAAGAGTACAAGCTGAGCATTGGCAGGATATTTCATCGAATTGTGCTCAATGGCTCTGAAATCAGTGTCACAAGATATAGACCTAGGTATCACTTTAGCCTAAAATGTCTATTAACAAACTAATTTTATTTAATATGTTTATTTCAATATAATATTTCATTTGCATGAAAAAATTGTATTTATAAGAATTACAAAAAAAAACAATACAAAACACTTCCTTTTTTTAGGCATCCTTATCCACCATTCAATTTTCATTACTGGTATCGGTTTCAAGCACCAGATCATCCGAATTATGGAGTTTCATGGATATCCTTCACAACAGAAAAACTAGAAAATTTTAACTGGAACTTCCTTGATCATTATATATGTACAAGAGGCGATACAGACTTTGCATTGATTGAGGTAAAAAAATTTCTTTCATAAAGAGCAATTTTGAAGTGTCCATGTTGACATTCGGCATTTTGTTTGTCAGAGCTTGAAATATTGGCGATTCCGAATGTATCTATTGCCTATGTGCCCATCGGTTACTAAGAGGATTCTTGATGGATCGGAACATTGTGACTTGTACAACCCACTTTCGCCAGAAGAACAGCAGAATTTGATGGACAACTTTTTAAAATTCATTGAGTTGTGGGTGAATAAAATTCGCCGGCCTCAAAACCACAAAAAACAAAGGGTAAAATAAATATATGTGCAGTTTTGGTTAGAAAATATCCCATTTAAAAAAAAAAAAAAAAAAAAAAAAAAAAATTGTGCACCTGAAATGATGTGGCCTGATGAAATTTTACTGAATCGTATAATTTTTAAATGTTTTCATCAAATCATAACATTTTCTTGTTTCCTCGCAAAATCCTTTAACTGTCTAATGTGGTTTTTATTTTTATATAAACACATTTTACTTGTTTTTAGTTATTAATTGTTTTTCATGGTTTGCTAAATACTATTAAACCCTTCAAGTTTTTTAAGCATGACAGCAATTGGAAACAATAAAAGAAATTGTAATAATGCAGCCCGTGAAAACCAATACGAGGATGATTAGCTTTAAATAATACTACAATTGAATAATTTTCAAAAGCAAAGTTTAAGCTGCATGACGTTATTTTCAGAGCATGTGCCCTGATATGTTTACAGTTTGCTTCATTCCACCGTCTCTCAGCTTATTCTGTAATAATATATGTAGTTTTAAATTACAATTTTAATAGAGTGTTGTTTAGTGGATTTGTGGTTGTATTATTGTGTAGTTGCTAGTGTTGCATGTTCTTAGCTGGATCTGTCCTGCCTCAACATGCCAAGTCATTTGAGCCGGAGACGTTACAGTACTGGCATCTTATTCCTCAAGGTATTAAACTTTATTTTTGGCTTGAAGATATTCTCTTATGCCATTTTTTAATAATATCTCTAGACTGTCATTCTTGATTTTGTATGTTTTTGTTTTTCAGAGCAGTGTGGCAAGTAATTCTCCGTTCAGGGAACGCCTGGGTAGCAACAGGCTACCTGAAAAGCCACGCCCAAGGTTTGTCCACTTTTACCAGGAGGGAAAGGATTTGGTTGCCAAAATTTGCTCTCGCTTTTCACTGCTTTTGTGGATGCCGCACATAATCTTTTTCTCACATCCCACAATGTTTAGCACCTTTTTTGTTTTTGTTTTAAAACCTGTAGTATATAGTGTTTTTGTTCGATACAGGAAAAATATGAAAATGGATTAAGACCGAGTGAAAAATATGGCTTTAATTGGTGAGTTTTCGTTGACTTTAAACTTAATTAATAAGTAAACATTTGAAATTCAATCAGAATATCAACTCTGCATATATTTTTTAAATTTTATTAACGGAATTACCTTACATTCTAAAAAAATTACTTGTTGTGAATCATCTTTACATTTTGTAACTTTGATTTATTTTTTTCCATATTAGCCAAAGTACAATTCAATAATTGTTTCAAAAGATGTTTTTGTGCGGAATGGTGAGATTTTTATGGTGGGAATGGACCCTTGACCATGAGGTCCCTAACAAGCCGAGAGGATGATTTCCTATCCACTCTTTTTTACTCTCTTTTACATTTATACTCGTAAAATAAAATAAATAATTAAATAATTTGTAATATAAAGTATGTAAGCTTAGATTTCAAATCATCAAATATATTTAAAATATTTGTTAAACTTTTTCTTTTGTTTTTGTTTTGCATGATTTAATCAAACTGTCAAGTTCTACAATTTCACTAACATGTGCCATTACTTGCTTATTGGCTGAAGTAAATATTCAAAGTATGTAATCATATTGCTTTGAACCTACAGATCCTTGCTTAATGCCAATTAAAACTCTTTGCTACTAGATGCTCTTGGTGAAGTTATGTCTCTGCCATTCTTGCTTATTGTTCTTGATTATTGCTTGAAGTCTGGGCACTCATTTTTTTTAAACTTATAAATTATCCATTTTTATCCAAATTTAGGTCGGGATCAAAAGTGCTCGAGAGGGGGAAGGTCTCACCATCCATTGACTCTAGTATCCCGTCATCGCCTGATTATGATCTTGAAAACGACCCAGACTCGTAAGTTGTTTTGAAATACCCTCGAGGGTTGTTGATTGTTTTTGTTTTTGCCTTCTTAGGCCACAGGTAGTCTTACTAAAGGAGGGAGCGTCACACAATGAGATCCTTGAACAAATGAAGAACCCCGCTGTTGGCGTCGGTTTTCTCAGCCTCTTCCCAAGCCTACCCAGATACACCTTTGTCTCAGCTGATGCAGTAAATTGGCTCATCCACCACATGGAAGGTGTGAACACAACTGAAAAGGCACAATCTGTAATGGAAGTATGTTCATTTTTAGCTACCTTGCTGTTTATATATATATATATATATATATATATAAACTTGGGTGGTGAAGTCTGTTGTCATCTTTTTGAATTGTGTCCAAATTGATCCACGTGGTGGTGATTAAAGTCACTGCGATGATCAACATTATGATGATTGCCTGATTGCTGGAACTCATTGCAGTTAAGAAAACGTTGTTTTTACGATCAACGATGACATTGGATGGTGTGTTTTGCAGATTCAATTCCTGAATATGTACTTTGAACTTTGACATCAGAGTGAGATGGAAATTTAAATCAATGTTTGCCAAGATGTTTGGTTGCCCAGAGGATCTAGACTCGTGTTTCAGGTGTTTTCCTCAATATATTATTCGACTGTTTGGATTGATGAGGAAGACTCCTTGTAGTAGTTTATCCTCGGCGATGTCCTGGTCGATGATTTTTAAACGTTGTCCTGTGGGGAAAGTTGCCAGATACTGGTTGATTTGTGGTATCCACTCCAAGTGGCTCTCTTGGCAGAGATGTCTATTGTTGTGTAGCTGCAAAGTTCTGCACTGCCATTTTCTAGCAAGTTCAATTCACATTGAGCGTTTGTGTAAGTTATTAAATCAGGAGAGCAAAAGTGTACATATGCAATTTTTTGTGTACAAGTACTCTTTAGTGTAATTATTGTTTTCTCAAGACCAGATTGTGGTTTGAGTAAATATTTAACATTTGGAAGTATAGTTACAAAGCTTTCTCCACATTTGGCAGCTACGGGGTACATTTCATTTAGTTGGAAGCTTACATCTTGTGCAATAGGTATTTCTAATAAGTATACCATTTCTGTAGCTTTGATAATACAATTGACTTTGATCATTTCCTCATAGTTTATTATGTTTTGTGGGTGAACTTCAGAAGGTAATATATTTCCGTAGTAAGGCGAAATTTTATTTGTTCATAGAATAGTTCGGATGGAGAAATTATGCTGGGGTGTAATGTTTTTAATTTACAAAATGCTATAGAATTTTCTATATCCTGTAATGTGTTTAATATAATCTGTATTTAATTTAAGATATTATGTTGTCTGTTTAAATCCATGTAATGGTCAATGTTCTTGTGTAGTTTCAATATCTTCTTAGCAATCTCATGATTATTCTGGTTTATAGTTTGCAGTTTTGTTGTATTCTTTTATGATTTCTGAGTTTAGTGAGTATTGAGCATTTATTTGTGATTGCATATCTTGTTTTTGTGAATCTAAATGTTTAATAATTTTTTTTAATCTTTCTTTATCGTTGTTATCTAAGTTACTGGTTATAAATTTAATTATTGTTCTGAGACCGTTTATAATCCCTCTCTTAAATCTATCTTTAATAATATTCCCTTATGGGTTGATAAAATCTAATTTATCTCTTATAATTTCTCTAGTGTGGTTAATTATTTTACAGTAGCTAGTTAGAGTGGCCCCATCGGTTAACATACTAGTCCCGCATATTAATTTTCCTCGTTGGTACAACAGTGTCGAGCGATAGTTTTCGTCAAGGACATGTAGTTGATTTAAAAAGTGGTTTAGTTTAAAAAAATGTATTAAAACGTGGTGGGACGTCTGTTCTTTTGCAGTGCCTAGGTCTACAGGGATGAGTCCTGTGCCTGTTGTGATGTCCGTTATTATCGTTCCCGATGTGACTGCCAAGAGCAGTGTCCTGGAACAGATTTGTTAGTTACCCGTTTTCCTAGATCGTTTTATATTTTCTAAATGAATTTTGTCTTTTGTGTTGGGGTGTTGGGTCTTTATTTTTGCGGTTTTTAAATCTTTGTTAACAGTATCTATCTGTTCCGGTTTGTAATGGCCTTTGGTTTTGCTCTGTTGTTGTGCGTTTCCCACGTAAACGTCTTTGGGAATTTCAGGGAGGGTTTCCCTGTTTTCGTTCCGTTTGTTAATAGATTTCTCTTTGTTGATTTGGCTTAATTCTCTAATTCTCTCATATAATAATTTAGTTTGTTCTCTGTGGTTTGCTATGTTTGGTAACGGATATTTGTCTTCGACAGTTTTTTTGTTGAGCTTGCGGTAATCGATGACTAAGCGCCACTTTTTCCGTCCAGAGGCGTCAAGTTTTTTTGGGACGACCCAAACCAGGGCTGAGTATGGGAAAATGACGATGTTATTATATTTTGTTTTAACATTTTTTCAATTTGGTTATTTACTTCATCTTTAAATATTTGCGGGTATCTGTAGGTTTTAGAGTAGACGGGTATTTCGTCTGTGGTTCGGATTTCATGCTAATTTGATATGTGAACGTTAATTTATCTCCGTCTAAGTAAAAAATGTCAGAAAATTCTTTTACTAGGTTTGTTATGGCATTTTTTTCTTCGTCATTTAAGTGTTCTGTTCTAATTTTATTGGGGTCAAATTTTGCTTTGTTTTGGGTCATCAAGTTGAAGTTAAAGTTGGGGTTCAAGTTGAAGAAGTCCGTTTTTGTATAATGAAGTCATTGATGCCTTCAACCGTAATCAGGTGCTCTAACTTTATTTCCATATCCTTTTCTGTATCGTTTTTCACCACACAAAGAACTGTGCTATTTTTTATGTTTACCAAACCCTCAGGGATTTCTAATTCATTTATTTTAATATTTCTCAATAATGCTTGTCCATTACAGACATTTTTTATTTTAATGGGGATGATTTTTTTTTCGGAATTTGCCTCTATTAGCAATCTGGTTTGTGTGATGTTCCAGGTCGAATCGGATTGTTTGTCCCTAGGATCATCTAGCTATTCGGTTTGTGTGATGTTGTTCTAGGTCAAATCGGATTGTTCGTCCCTAGAGTCAGCATCATCCGAAGTTAACACTCGTTTTTAAAAAGATTTATTTATTATATATCATTAAAGTTTACAATTAACTTAACATAAAAATAAATCTTTTAAAATAAAAATTAGGCGAGGTCGTGATTAAAATGCGGTTCAACTCCAAGTCTGAGTCCGAGTAAAGTTTTCAAAAATGGTGGGAGAGGGTCTAATATAGAGTTGCTGAGTCTCAGGATCCATTTTGATGAGAGAAACAGCCATTGCGGATGTAACTTATATATATATATATATATATATAAGTTACATCCGCAATGNGGAG
This sequence comes from Cimex lectularius, assembly GCF_000648675.2. NCBI lineage: Eukaryota > Metazoa > Arthropoda > Insecta > Hemiptera > Cimicidae > Cimex > Cimex lectularius. Next base: position 3,098,747 of record NW_019392640.1, read on the forward strand.
AGAGTGCTGATGACAATTCTAGGAGCAACACCTGCATCCTAGCATTGTCATCACATTATTTATTTAACACAATGTTTATACTCGTATATAACTCCTCCCCCCTTAGAGAGAGCTTCCCTGGAAGCTTGTGAAAGAAAAAAAATGACAATTATAAAAATTTGAACTAACTTTTTCTATGCTAAGATATTATTTTACATTTGTAATGAACCACACCTGTGGTTACTTAAGGCTAACATACTTTTCTTATATCTATACAAAATAATAGTGATTACAGTTAATATGATGGGTAGAATTATATACAGAAGGATAGTCCAAAGGCTGGGATTAACATGTACAGCTGGAGTTTCTTGAATGTTATGGGTGAAGGTTGGTATGTCCATTTCCAATTTTTGTAGATGAACGGTGATGTTCAGGTTCTTCATCTTTTCCATTCCACAAGTCACTCAACCTGTGAGGTCTTCCAGAAGTGCGGGTCTGTAGGTTAACTGCCTTGTTCCTGTACAATAGAGTGCTGTCTTCTGCATCTATGAGGAACAACCCTTTCAATTTATGCGTTTCCAGGCCACTTGAAGTTTCTATTTTAACGGTGTCAGGTTTCGCAAAAATTGCTAGGTATTGGTTAATTTCTGGAATTCGTTGCAGTAAATTGTTGGCTATTTTGATGTCAGCAATCTGGCAATGTTCCATATTTTCATGAAGCAATATGTTCCCGCCGCAAGGTGTTGCTTGATGAACCTCTTCCTCGACGGAGCAAAGGTAAACTCCGTTGATTTCAGGGCACAGTTTTTTCAGTGGTTGGATAATCGAATTGTCCCTTGACTTCCAAAAGTATTTGTACTCTGCCAGCACAGTTATAAATTTGTTTTTGTAATAAGATGGAATGGAAAGTAGACAATACAGGTCATAATCTGTTTGTTGTGTTACAGGTAGCGACAAATAGTACACAATTTCATTATTATAATATTTACATTTAGTTTTTAACCATTGATTCAAGTTTTAGGATATTCTCTAGTTTTAGTTAAAATGGAAATCCACCGGGATAATGTTTTAATAATTTGTTTAATTCATTAAACATATCTCTAGGTTTGATTATACTGGGATGTAGTCTCCCTATATTACAGAATACAATAGAATTTTCTATTTCCCTTAGCATATCAGAGATTAATTCAAACAATATAACAAGTTGGTTAAGCATATTTTCTAATTCTAATACACAAATGCCCTTATTATTATCCCTAATAATATTATTAAGTTCTACAATTTTATTTTTTAATTCTACATTATTAATATTTATTTCCTTAATCAATTCTTTATAATTTTTTATTAACATATTGTTTACAGAGTATTGGTTATTTAATTGATAGTTAAAGTTATTTACATTATTCTTTATGTCTGCTAACATTTTTTCATAATTTTCGCCATCATAGGCGTCTAAGTTACCTGTTATGAATTTTACAATGGATCCTAAACCGTTTATTAATCCTCTTTTTATTCAAATTTTCTCTGTACAATTAACGAATTTAGTTTTTCGCTTATTACACTGCCTTCATAATTAATAATTTTGAAATAATTATTTAATTTCTTCTTTATATCAGTGTCGTTTTTTGCCAGCTCAAAGATTTTCAAATAATTAACGTTTAACTCACTGAATTTGGTATCTAATTCTGTAACATTGTAGTAATGAATAAGAGTGTGGTGTTTGTTGGATTTTCGCTTTTCCTAGCCTTATGGGTAGTATACCAGGGTTTGTTGTGATGTTTTTGATATTCAGTCCGTTTGCGTAACAGCTGAGGATGGACCTGGAACAGCGTCAATTTTTTGAGTGGTTTTCCTAGGTCTTTGAACATCTGACAAGTGGATTTTACTCTGTGTATTATAGTGTTGTGCATTTAGTCTACCTAATTTCAGAGTTCTGTTGATCGATTTTAGCGTTTGTTTTTTATATTTGTTTTTAGTTTTACTTTGTTTTTGTTTATTTCGTATATATACCTCTTCGGGGATATCAGGTAATTCTTCTCTCTCTCGGTTTAGCGTTGCTATAGTTTTTTCTTTGATTTTCGAATTTAGTTCATTAATCTTTTAATATAATAAAAGAGTTTTCTGTTTGTGGGTGTTTATGTAGTCGTTGTATATTTGAGTTTCTAAGTCTAGTGCGAACGGGGAGTCATTTTCGATATGACCGCTGATTATGTTACTTGGTTTTGCGTTCGTGGAGGAATGTATTGTGTTGTTATATGCTAAAATAGCATAGTTCATTTTATCTCTTATTGAATCTTTTTTAAATTTTTCTCTATTGTTTAGTATTCTTAAATGTTCCAGGAGTATTGAGTGTAAACGTTCAACTGGTCCATTTGATTCCGGGAACTTGTAAAATGAATTTGGATTTTGTGAAGTGCTAGAAGTTCTTTTACTAAAGAATTGTTAAATTCTGTTCCGTTATCCATGACAATTTGTTTCGGTACATTATGATGAGAGAAAAACTTTATTAACTTATTTACAACTTCTATAGCCTGATTAGATTTTAGTCTATAAGCCTGTGCGTATTTTGACAATGTGTCTATTAATGTTAAAAATTTTGTTTTTTTCAAAAGTTACTGTATCTATATGAATTATTTCGAACGGTTTAGTAGGGTTAGGTGTTATGTTGAATTTGAGTTTTAGTGGTCTTCTATCGTATTTCGTCACTTTACAGATCTCACATCTGTTGATGAAATTTTGAATTGATTTTCTCATGTTTGGCCAATAATAACAACGTTTGATTCTTTCCGTAGTTTCTTCGATTCCTCTATGGTTTGTTTTTCCAATGTGGTAGTTTTCAATAATTTCAAGTTGTTCTTCCTCCTCAAATACGTCTATTAATTTTGTCGTGTGTTTGAAAAACTTGAGTTCTGAGTGTTTAAAGTGTTTTACCATTACGGAGCTAAATTGTTCATAAATGTCATCTTCGAAGAAAAGGGAGTATTTTGTTTTCGGGACTATATATGTTTTTACGAACTCTATAATGTCTGATTCAAAGTTTGTTTTTGAAATTTGAATTATGAGCCTTGTTTTGTTTTCATTTAACTTTATTATTTTTGGTTTAGTGGGACTATGTTCTACTAGTGATATAATTATTTGGTTCTTTCTGATATTAACCGGTCCTTCGATAATGGGGATGGTTATTATCGTATTTCCTTCCGCGTTGGAGTGAACTGTCTCAATGTCAGTTTCATTGTCAGTTTCTAGTTCGTCTAAATTTACGATAACTGATTGGTTTTCCTGTATTTCATTAGGGTTTTGGAAAACTTCTTCCCCAATATCTGGATTTTCTAGAAAGAATTGCGTAAGGAAGTCATCGACTTCTTTGTCTTCTGTGTCAGCATAGTTCACATTTAGTTCGACACGTGATAACGCATCAGCGACTTTATTATCAGTGCCCTTGCAATGCTTTATTTCGAAATCAAATTTTTCTAGCTTCAACCTCCATCTCATTAATTTCGAGTTTGGCTCTTTTATGGAGAATAACCATTGTAACAGTTTGTGATCGGTATATAATATAAAATGATTTGAAAATAAATATGGTCTAAATTGTTTAGTAGCCCAGACTATTGCTAAAAGCTCTTTTTCGATGGTTGATAAATGAGTTTCGGATTCGTTTAAAGTGCGACTTGCAAAAGCGATGGGCAGGTCTGCATTTTTTATGTTTTGATTGAGAACTGCACCTAAAGCGACGTTACTTGCATCCGTAGTTAAATTAAAAGGTTTTGAAAAATCTGGGTATTGTAAAATGGGGCTGTTACTGAGGATATTTTTGCATTTTTCGAAACAGTTTTTATATTCTTCGTTTTTTAAGAATATGTTAATAATATTACAAATTTAAATTAGATTATTTTAAGTATTTCTTACATAAAAACGAGAGCTCCTACGAACATATTCGCTGGTTCTGAGAGTCTAGAAGTTCGATGCCGTTGTCCGGGAGGAAAGTTCATATGCGTTGAACTCTTCACCGATTGTTGATTGTCCGATTGCCGATTAACCGTTGAAACGGAAAGTTACTCAATTATAACTTTCCACAATGTCCAGTCCGACTGCGCCAGTTAAATAATTTCTTTGGTCGAATGTGTTTTAAAAAAACTTTTATTCAAAGAAATTACAAATAAAGACTGATATACATTCAGAACTTTATGAATCTAAATCAAATCTCGTCGATATGCTTTTGGTAAATCTGGCTTAAGACTAACGTTTGTTAAAATGAAAATCCTTATAAAATTTCTAGAGTGGGAGAGAGTGCTGATGACAATTCTAGGAGCAACACCTGCATCCTAGCATTGTCATCACATTATTTATTTAACACAATGTTTATACTCGTATATAACTTATATATATATAATGGCCTTATGTTTTTACATGTTAACAAGATTAAATGTTCATCAATATTTTCAGTATTTATATTTTTGGGAGAAGGGGAGTATGAAATTAAATTACAGGGGTGATGGTGGGTGATCTTTCATGCTAAACCTACTTCTGCGGTCCCCAATATATAATTTAATTCATTAGATTTAAAAAAAATTAATTTAATTTTAATAACACAATTTTTTAGGAGATACTTAAGGAAAAATTGATTTGCCATGCTTCAGGGGATTTCTCTCAACAGTTTATTATTGGATTTTACCTGTATCATATTGTAAGATCTAAAGAAGAGGCTAAAGGTAGGTTCAAAATAAAATTTAAAAACTTTGCGTATTGAATTTAAACTTTTACAGGAGAAGACACAGATCCGCTTGGAGATCTTCAAGGCTTTTCAAATGAGTGGGTCGAAGTCGAGGCCCGTCAAACTCCTGAACTTTCATCTATTCCAACATTTCTAAGCAAAACTCTGCCTCCTACTTGTTCGCAAGTCAATCAAAAGGGTGTGTAAAAACAAGCCCATGTTTAATAATAATCTCTGCCCACTTTATATTGAAACAATCACATTCAGGTCCTATGTACAAGGAGAGCCATTTAGAAATTGATGTTCAGAACAAAAGCGATCGAGTAGAATGGGGCCATTTGAAATATCAAGCAGCCTACCGCCCAGACATGGCTTATGAAATGGTTGTTCAATGGGCTGCTGCTTCAGGGCCAATCGTTGCTGATCTAGTAAGTGGCTATGTAAATTTATAAAAAGTTATTTATGAAATAAATATGTGCTCAATATTTTGAGACTGTAACATATCTTTCAGGTGTTTGGTTGGGCGAGGAAGGCTCAATCATGTGGATTGCAAATGGTACCAATACCAGCAGATCCATTTGCACTTCCTTACTCAAAAAAATCAGATCCACTCAGAGGACCAATTTTCATCGCTTTGGACACCGAGAGTCTTATGGGAACAAAAAGCTATTTATTTGAAGGTGATTGCTAAATAAAGATTATATTAGGTTAGAGAAGGAGTCTTTCAACCTATGCAATGTGACCACTATTGTTGTCATTTCTTCAATGTTGTCTAGAGCTCCTCATTAAGATGAAGGCTTTTTACTAGATGCTAAAGCTTTTTCAAGGTGTCCCATTCTTCAAACCCAGGCTTTTTCTTTTCCAGGAGTAGGGATTTCAGCCAAAATAAGCCTTCACACCAACAGAGGAGATGTTCCACTGTCTCTTCTTCTTCCTAACAATATTTGCACAGACTTGTTTCTGCCACTCTGAGTTTTTACATATGCCTCCAGAGGTTTGCAGAGTTGATACTCATTGATCTGAGGACTTATTTTTAATTCACTGTCTGATGGATCTACATTTTTGGTAGTTTTTATGCCACAAAATAGTTCAGGACCAATAGGTGTCATTGAACTTTACATGGCCAATTTATCGGCCTCTTTGTTGCCCCTATACCCTGATACCCAGACAAGAGTAATTTTGTTGTTTACTCCAAATGTCTTTCAGGGCCCTAATGGATTCCCAGATGACTGGACTTTACTATGGATGCAATAATTGCTGTCAGTGCCGTCTGGCTGTCCTGAGTAGATTCTTCCATTTATCGTTAACAGGCCTTTTAATCTCCTTAGCACAGGGTTCAATAACCATAGTCTTCGCTTGAATTATATGAAATCTAGTCCTTGGTTTAGTCTATCAATACCAGCTCCTGACCCACGCTCAGTTTTGGAGCCATCTGTATAATAGATATAGTCAACATTGACCGGGAATCCTTTCTCCCAGTCTGCTCTACTAGGCATTTAATTTGAAATTTTTTGTAATATCTGAATATAGGCATCATTTCATTAACAGTATCACTCAATACCCTGCCTTATAATACATAATAAAACTTCGAGTTTTTACGTTTGAAATGATTTATAGAATTTGAAGAAGAGACGTGGACGCAAAGGCTGGTTTTATTCCAAGAGACAATCGCACTTAGTTTTGGTTTTGTGGCGTGTACTGTAGAAAGCTCTCAACACCAGCATAATCAGTACATACATTTGTCAGGTTGGTCTGATTAAAATTTTTTTACAAAAATAAATTCTCAATTAATGAACCAACAACATAACATATGTGTGAAAATTATAGCAAATTTATATTATAATTGCTGTAGGAAATGTATTCCTCTTGATTCCATCAATGCACTGTGAGCACAGCACACAGACAGTTTCCCGTAGCCGGCCAGTGCGGCGCTACAACGTATCAAGTGAAATCAATGCAAGCCCCCACCACGAGTACATAACAAGACACGTTGGTAACCAAACTTGCAATCAAGACACCAGGGTATATTTAATTTTGCTTTGTTTAACTTGCTTAAGATATTTAGTTATTTATGTAATAGGTTGGCTTTCTCTGGTCATGGAACCACATGGTGAGCAGGAAGTGGAAACTTGGGACGACCAATGCTACCTGTGATGAGTCTTTCCAAAATAAATTGCTAAGCGACTTCACAAAATTTTGTTCAAATAGAGATAACAGGTTGAGAAATCTCTGGAACCTATGCTGGGAGCAAGCCAAGGAAAAAAACTTTAAAATATGATATTACATTATATATATATCTTCATTTGTACAAATTTTACATTTTATAAATAATTATTTTGCCCATACAGTCTTTAATTCAAACAAAAGTTTCTGTTTTTGTTAAGAAGACGTTTAAATGTCTACCTGACCCTTGTCAATTTTTATGGGAAGACAAAGTACATTTATTCTTATCATATATACTTTGTGTCAAACATTTGTGATCGAGGTGTGGTGTTAAAAATTATGCAAAAAGTGCATTCTTAACATTTCTCAATTTGGCTAATTTTCAGCACCTAAATTCAGAAAAAGGTACAACTACTTACATAAATGGTCACCAAAACAACTAAGCCAACCAACAGAACTCAAAATACTTTAATATTTACCCCAATGCCTCTAGATTTATCAAATATAATTCTGAAATTCAAAATTTTTAATTTTTTTTTTAAATTTGTACCCTATTCATAGTACATATTACTATCAAATATTACTACTCAACTATCATCACTATACATTTTTACTCACGGTCACAGCACTAACACTAATGCCAGGCTGCACACGGAGGACATATGCCATGAAAAACTAGCCAATGGCTCAATGCTGGCACTCAGTGGGAGGGAGCAAGGAGGTTTCAAGGTCATCATCAATGTGGTAGTTTCTTTGAGAATGTGTAGAGGTCTTCAGTAGAAGGTATATGATGGATCAAGAGGTTGGTACAAAACTTTTGGAATCGAGAATAGATCAGTTTGTTGAAAAAAGGAATGTGAGGTCGTTGTGGATAGCAAATTCATTGATATAGTAAGAGCTTTGATGATTTGTCTGAGAACTTTACGATTAGACGGATTGGATAGCTGGCAAAGTTCAACACAGTATGCCCAAAGTGGTCGCAGTAGCCTTGTGTAACGTTAGTTTAGTGTTGACGGTCAAGATGGATTTTGGTCTAAGAAGTCTGTAGTTGTCCAATTCTTATTTAAGTATTGTCTCTTAAGTCTTATGTGGGGAATCTACACCAGTAAGCTGTCTAGGTACAGTCCGAAGTATTTGATTTCAATGGAAATCGGTACCTCTTAAGGGCAAGACTAGTTTTTTCAATGTGAACTTACACTAAATACATTTTCTTCATTCAGTCTTGTCCTCTACTTTTTGCATATCTTCAATAAAAGCTCAAGGTGTTCTTGGATGTTGGAGGTAGATTGGATTGTATTAGAGTTACAGTACAAAATTAAGGTGGCATGAGGTGATGATAGTATGGCATATATGCAGGTCAGCAGTGTAAATGATATAATGGATTGGACCAGGAATGCTCTCTTATGGGACACTGGCTTTTATCTGTCTGACTTCCGAGAACTTATTGCTGCACCTCATTCTGAGCAGCAGTTGGTTAGGTAGGATTTCAAGATAAGGTAAAAAGGAGTAGGTAGAAATCTTTTAACTTTATAAAGCATGCCCTGGTGCCAGACCCTATCAAAAGTCTATGCTACATCTAGAAGCACCCAAGCAATACTCTTTATTCTCTAGAGCAGAGGAGATAGCGTCGACGACTCTGAAACCTTGTTGGGTCGTGGAATGATGAGGATGGAAGCCAAATTGATGAGAAGGAATGATTTTATAAGTATCTAAGGAGGGTATTAAATGTGTTAAAAGAAGACTTTTGAAGATTCTGGTCAGTCTGTAAAAATTTATTTTACTTGAATTTACTTTTACTAGAATACAGAATATACATGAAATTTATTTAAAATTTTGGTATTTACACACTGTTAAACTGTTTTTAAAAGATTTTTCTTGTAACACTCTAAACTACATAACAACACTTTGGTCTTCGAGCATGAATACTTTTTGGCATTTTGGCACCCTGGCACTCCACACTTTACCACTGCTGGAGGTGGAGGGCTAAACAGAAAACAATTTAAATAGAAAATTAATATTAATAGAAAAGAAATTCAAAAGAAAATTATAAAACAAAATTTTTGCTTTAAACATACGCAATTTGCTTAGGAAGAGGATAGTCCATTCCTAGTGGGAATGACACACTGATGCCACTTTGGTTGTTGCAGTAAGCTATACTGACACCAATTTTTCGGACGCTCTTCTTTGCAGCTTGCTTGTTTGTCTTGTTGTCCTGCTTTCTTAACAACCTCTCCATTGTTCTTTTCTATTAGTTTATTTAAAGTTTTTTAAATTCTTTGTTGAAAATATTTTTTGTTATTTTTATGAACTTTAATAATATTTTTACCATGTCTTTTTCTCGTTTTTCGTCCAACAGTTGTTTCCTTTTCTGCGATTTCAGTGCTGCCTTTTTTATCATCTCTGGAGTCATGACTTTCTCCCTGTAACCTATTATTAGAAAGTTAATTTTTTCATTTCCCATCAATATCACTACTTACCTGAAGGCAGTGAAAGAAGTTGTTCTGCACTCGGATCTGGCATAGCATCACCTTTTCTCTCAAGCATTGCTCTTTGTCGAGCAGTCATCAATTTGGGGTCTTTTGGTTTTATTTTTTTTAACTCATCATCTACCTTACATATTTGACAAAAACGAGAAAGACAATAGAACAAATAATTTATTTCTTGCAGTACATACTTCTGAACATGGAAGTTACCTCTTCTAACTTGCCCGACTGGATGGCGTCAAGCCAGCGCTCTTCGTCACTTGAAGTCCCGCTCTCTTTTCCCATCTTTAACTTTTTCTTCTTGCTACTCTTCGGTGACACTCCGGTCGAGGATGGTTTTTGCTCTTGCCTCAACGGACTACGACAGTAATTTGTAAAAGGGGAAAAGGTTAAAAGAAAATGTTTAAATACCTTCCAGTTGGTGTTCCTGAATTTGGGGTAAGAGTCTTGACTTTAGTCACTTCCATTTGCTCACTCTCACGTTTTTTCTTGTGCTTTTTGTGCTTATGTTTTTTATGCCGCTTTGAAGGAGTAACTGTTTCCACATCTAAAAAATAATATATACTAAACAGCCTAATTTCCTGGACTAAAATATAAGTAAATTCATTTAAGAAACACATTAAAAAAAAAAAAAAATTAAGAAACAAAAAAATTAACACATTAAAAAAAATGAAATAGAAAATTGCTAGTTGATTTTACATAAACCAAAAATAAATTTTTATCTATTATCCATTATTTTAAAATAGTAACCCATTAGTATGTTAAGATAAATAATATGGAAAGCTTTTCGAATCTATCTGTGAATTGAATTGAAACTACTCATGCATATATAATACAGGTAGAAACTGCCAAGAAGCGAGCATCCTTCTGTTGATACATATTCAAAAGCCTTCATATTTTATTTATTTTATACAGCACCATAATTAAAACCCACACTCCATTATAAAGAATTTTTTCTTTTTTTGTCACTTTTTCATTGTGCAAGTATCGTGGAGATTTTCTGTTGAGTAATGTCTGCCAGAGGAAAAGAATCTGTAGTTTCATTTGGATATTGTTTCATTGACGGCTGATTGGCACACAAACAAAAGCAAAGCATAATCAGACCAGGATAATCAGAAATGACCAAACAACAGTTTTTTACAAGATGTTCAACAACGTATTGAACCAATTCAAAATTTTTTTAAAATTTTACAATGGTAATCTAAAATAAAAAACTACAACTGTTGTACTTTATTTAACCAAACCTAGCACAATATGGTGGGCAGTAAAACAATTAGAAAAATAATTATTAAGTTTATAAACACTAGCAATTGACATAAGTTACAAATTAATTCCTGCAAAGTTGAGAGAAAAAATAATAAACTCGAAATTCACCCATCAGAAAAGATAATCCTATTAGCAAAGACCTTTGGGATTTTAAACTTTACATTATAATAAATTTTGCTAACAGAGGATAACTGTTCAAGTATGATTACCAGCATTTGATTACCAGCAAGTATGATACTCAGCATACCTATGGCAACTGCACAGAATAGAAACCTTAATTACAATCCTAAAAGTTTTAGCTTAATTTTCCAAAAAGCCCAGTTTCTTTGTTTTATATTTTATAAGTTATGATGTAAAAATGTTAAAGTTCATGTTGTGGTTTGGTGATGAACCTGCGGCTTGATCATCTCTGATAATCCTTGCCTGCCATTTCTTTTTGAATATGTCCATTTTATTCCTTTATTATGATTATACAACTATGCAACTTAATGACACAAGCTAGATTTGAAAATGGGTGTTTTATCACTAGATAAATTGCACATGAACAAGCTTCTTGGCAGTAGTGCAAATGCACAAGAATAACCATCTCACAATCAAACTAAAACCATTGAATAAGACGTATGAAAAATAAACAACCGGGATAAACCAACATGCAGTCATATCAAAAACCTATAAGCTGTAGCCTTAGTAAATAAGAATGTTTATATATTTAAAAAATTTGCTAAATATTGTGGTTACAAAGCATTAAAATATTAGCAATTATACTGTTAGCTTAGTCATTTTTAATCATTTGTATCGGAATATCTTCGCTGTTTTCATGTTGGACATTTTTTGAATTTCTGTCTTCAACGACAGGTTTGAGAATGACATTATTTCTACCTGAAGAAGTGCTTCATAGAACTTTTTATCAAAGAAAAAAAAAACACGGTATCTGGGACATGTGATGCATGGAGCACGTGATGAATTGCTCATGTTAATAAAGGAGGGCAAAATACTGAGGAAGTGTTCCAATGGAAGTAGGCAGAAGTCTTGGCTGAAGGACAGAGGTGATGGGCTCGTTGACTCATGACTTGACTGCAGGTTTTATTTCATGTAGTTTATCAGTCATTGTAGTCCCGTGGTTCTGCTTTCTAACATTGGTTTTTATAATAATTTTTCACATCCGTTGAACTCACTTCATAGATCATTATGGTTTCATTATTGTTAATCATTATAGTTAAGTCAATAGCACGAGTGGGATTTGAACCCACGATCTTCGGCTAGATACGCCGCTGCTCTACCACTTGAGCTATCGTGACCTCGATCCACTCGGACACTAACTTCCCATCTCAACCCCACCTTTTGAGTTCCCTCCTTTTTGCCATTTTTCAACTAAAATTTTTATCTCAACTAAAAACCTTAATTAATTGAAATATATTAATTGGTCAAGCGGACCACGAAATTAGTGAATTATAGTTAAGTACACTTTTGTAATTTTTATAACTCAGGTACACATAAAACATCCACTGAAGATAGCAAGAAACCAAAAAATCATCGGATAGAATGAAACAGTGAGGATGGGCAAACCGAAATGATGGGATTGACCAAGTTTTCATGAAGAAATCTCAAAACAGAGTAATTATAAGTGAAAAGAGGCCTATCAAAAGATTTCTCATTGGAAATTCACCAGACTCTTAATGGTCAATTGTATGTTGCACAGCTAGTATGGCTTTCATCTATAAGGAAAAATTATTTCTCTATGAGATCATAAGCTTCGTTTCACACAATACTATTGCATAAGGAAATATTTCATACATTCCACTGTTTAATAGTTTTTATTTATTTTTAATAGTATGTAAAGTAGTATTAGTGTGTAAATAGTAAAAGTAGAGTTGTGGTGGTTGTTCGTCTGTCGTTGAATGCACGTTAAATTGATCAACACTACACTTTACTGGATCGATCAACTTTAACTAGTAGTATTGGTTGACCAGCCAGGCCTGGTAAAGCGATCAGAGGTAATCAGTTTAACATATTAAAGAAGAGTTAGTTATCAAAAACTAGAACCTAGACAGTTATCCCTTTTTTCTTATTAGTATAGTTTGCTATAATCAATTATTGTTTCAATTTATAATATTTTGTAATCTAGGGTGAGCCTTGTGCCTTTATTATCTACTGAAGATGTATAGGAAGAAATGGAAAATTAATTTAAAAAAAACTTCTACCAAAGCAAACAAAAGTTGCTCACCCACGACGGTGTTTTCGTCCATAATTCAGAAAGAATTTCTTTCTCAAGGTGGCATCATCAGACTTCTTTCAGGCTAAAAATTCCGTTTATAGAAGATTGCCATAGGCTATTATTATTTTTAAAATAAATAAATGTCTCTGAACCTGAACAAGATCAATTCGACGGTTGAAAACGACTCAAATTTCGTCCATCTGTTTTCAAGCAACAATCCGGTAACAAAGAAGTCAGTTTTGTTTGTAGCTGTAAAACAAAAGGTAGTTCGTTCCCTGTAAAAAAACATTGGACACTGATGAACCTGTGTGAAACATGATGAATTTGTGAAACCTACTGTTATGGCGAACAGAAAGAGGCGCCCCTCCGAAACATTAGAAGAGAACCGGTGGCAACACTGGGACGGTTGGCAACTCGGGGTTCGTGTTGACGTCAGGGAGCAGATGAGAAAACGGCGAAGTACGCAGTGTCTAGTCTAGTGTCTACACAGTTGTGGTTGTTTCACGTTTGGGAGTATTCGTGCCTTTATTATCTACTGAAGATGTATAGGAAGAAATGGAAAATTAATTACTTGTATTCGAGCGACTTCTAATTAAATTACTTTTATATAAAATTGATATTTATTTTTAATAGTCCTTACACTACTTTTAACTAAAAAAAAACTAAAATATCTAGCAAACGGGTAGTCTTCGACAACACGACTTTTACCTCTTTACAAATATAAAGTAACATCCTTTTAATAAATTAAAATGTAAACAGTAATGCTAAATACTTCACTGTTGTGTTCTTCTGAAACGAGTTCAAGTCTTTCATTCAATTTTCTGCGTTGGTTATGTACCAATGATGGAGAAGTAATCATCAAACTGGCTAAAATTGACATGGGGCCTTCTGCTCACCATCTTCAAAATAGTAGAAAGACCTCCTAGATTAGAAAATTTACTGTTTCCTCTTCCCCAAATTGTTGATACGTTTGAATGTAAAGATCATTATTCAGACATCGTGAGATGCGGTCTGGTGTGATGTAGGTTTCAGAAAAACATTTTCTTTATCGTGCCAACGTTTCGATCTTTATTGAGATCATCTTAGGGCCTGGGATTTACAAACATTGTTTACATTTAACAAATACATGTAGGATGTGGAAAAAGTGAATTTATACGATGCAAATATTTTTTTGTATTTTCAATCAAAGTATTTCTACTCACTCAAAGTGTTTATCTTCTGTGTAATTGTGCCATTCTTGCGTGTCGTGTTGAGAGTGCCTGTGAGATTTGCTGTTTTATGTTTATATATGTTGGATTTTGAAGGGGTCACCACATACACGTAAAGATCAGGTTTTTTTTTGGGTCTGTGAAATGATCCACGTTTGGTGCCAATAGTCGCTGGTTGGCAGGCCAGGATGATTAGATATGCTCAAGCTATTTATTTAATAAAACGGGTTGAAAGTTTAGAAACAGAAGATTAATTTATTGCGGACAATTAGGCATCTTTTAGATTAGGTGGTTGGTTGATCAGATGAGTGTCAAGGAGTCATGTAGCGAATGTTTGGGAATTGCTCGAACCCCTTCACACGCAGTTGACTCGTCCGCCCAGGCAATCAGCAGGCACAAGTGCTGCTCATTCTCATTTAACACAAAAGGAACAACTCTTCATTCATCTTTCACGGAAGTCACCTAGTCGATTCAAAGCTTTGTCATTGCAAATTTCAATGTGGTACTACAGTTTATTGATGAAATTCGTATTAGTCCCATGATAAGGAATATTAAGTGTGAAGAATATAACAACTAAATTAAAAGTCAAGCAATGAGCGAAGTGTCACATGTTTCCTGATTTAGTAATAATGTATGAATCTACACCTTTCTTTGACTGTGTTTCCTCCTTTTTTGTTTCTCTTTTTAAAGAACTGCTCGTGCTCCCTCAGGTTTTAATATCATACTATCCTCCTAACTGGTGTTGGGAAGAGTTGTTTCCACAAGTTGCCTGATGTGAAACCAGCCAAGAAAAACTTCACACGGCACTAGGCAACTTAGTTGAATCAACTAAACTGCCTCGCCTGAAACAGCACATCTCTAGTTTACCTATGATCCATGTTATAAAGATCCGCAGGACACTGTACATAAGTACATAGTATTTTTTGTTTTATCTGTAAACCATTTGTGGTTTCACCTAAGAAAATGTATGAAACAGGTCCTTTCATCAAATTTCATCTTTAAGAACTGCCAACTCGTATTAGAAACAATTAAGGAGAAGAAAGAAAATTTAAAAATAAAAGTGATACTATCAAATAAATCCAGTAAAATAAAATAATTTACAAAGCAGTTGTATTTTATTTACAATGAAAACATTTCATACATACAATCATTATCAATAGTGTATAGGCCCACCTGCCCAGAAAGGTTTATATTTCGTACAACTCATAAAACTTTTTGAGGGTCACCTTCTTACTACATAAGCGACCGATCTTGGTGAAATACTAGGGTCAGTTATTCTTAATAGCTCACTATTTTCAAAACCTTTTTCATATAAATACAAAAGTCGGTCCATTAAAACAAAAGATTCTGCAACAGACTGAAAACAAATTTGAAGAATTAACAATCCCTTCATACAATTAAATTTTGAAGTATTTAGAAGCCATATCTCAGTTAATTGTTTTTTAAGCCAATCCTGATCGGTGCACACGGAATCTGCTTCAGATGAGAAGACTTCATGCCTGTCAATCCAATCAGACAAGTACAAATCCCAATCCGTTGAATCACCCTTTCTAACCCACTTTCGTTTCTTCTTCCTTATTTGCAACCCTCCTGAAATATGGGTTTAAATCAGAAACAATCTATTTTCTGAAAACTTATATATGAAACTTACTGTTATGCAAGAAAAGTTCAATGACCGCTCGTGCCAGGTTGTTAAATACATGCTGATCAAATTTAGAACTGCTACAATTGACAAAGTTGGTCCTCGTTCTATCTGACGCCAATCGGAGAAAAGTGGTTGGAAACAAGTCGTTGCAGTCCTTGTAAACTTTTGATAATGGAAAATTTCCATGAGATACTTTGTGATAGCAACAAGTGATAAGGACTGAGTGTTGAATGTCCTTACAAGTTTCCAAAAGCCTGCAATTTGAAAATCTCATTAATTGTAAATACTTAATCATTCTAAAATTGGGTCTTTTTTTAAATTAAGACTTCTATGTAAACATGCACAAGCACTGATAAAAGTTAATTAAGCACAAATGCAATTAAAACTAATACAAATTGTCAATATTTTATACAAATTTATTTATTTAAAAAACATATAGGAGTCAATTTTCATTTTTTATTATAATTTTTATTTTTATTATATATGATTATTTGGAGAGTGAGATGTGGTCTGGTGTAACGTAGGTTTTAGAAGAAAACATTTTCTTTATCGTGCAAGAAAAGTTCGTGAAGATGATCTCAATACAGATCGAAAACATTGGCACGATAAAGAAACTGTTTTTCTAAAACCTACGTCACACCAGACCGCATCTCACTACCTCCAAATAATCATTTACTAACGGTCACTAAACACCACACATTTATTATATATACTCAGTTTATTATATATGATGGTTTGAAATAATTTTTTTTTGTCTCAGGCAGAATTGCAACCTACTACCCACCCATCATTGTAGATGGATGATTGAAGGCAGTAGTTCATTTTGAAAAATATTTAAAAAAATAAATAAATAAAAACTCATACATTAACTTCACTAATTTCGTGATCCGCTTGACCAATTAATACATTACCATAATTATTACATTATTGACCAATACATTATTGACCAATTAATTAAGGTAAAACTCATAAGGTGGGGTTGAGATAGGAAGTTGATGTGCGAGTGGATCGAGGTCACGATAGCTCAAGTGGTAGAGCAGCGGCATATCTAGCCGAAGATCGTGGGTTTGAATCCTGCTCGTGCCATTAACTTTTTTTGATCTCAATACATTAACCTCGAATCACACCTGTGGATGGTACACAGTCCTAGTGGTGTAGGACAATCGTTAATAAAAATGTGGCATGGTTGATTGAAGCTCAACTGGTCGAGCATCAGAGTATTTTTGGATGTATTATACATTGAACACAATTCAACATTCCTTAAGAGTTTATAATTCACACACAGTTAATTCAAAACAAATAGCCAACAAGATAATGCTATGCTCAATGAAATTAATATTGAAATGTTTAAAACAATATTATAATTATTTAGAGATCGTGAGATGCGTTCTGGAGTAATGTAGGTTTAGAAAAACATTTTCTTTATCGTGCCAACATTTTGATCTTTCTTGACATCATCTTCAGGACTTAAAGTTAAGTTTTCTGTGTAGAAGTATCATTGTTATGTGTCGTGTTGAGTGTACATAATATTATAAAGTTACAATATTATAATGTTTACTTATTTTTTTATTTCACCTGAAACAGTTTACAGTCAGGTCCCCACAAGCATGTAGGGAAATAAGGCAGGCCCGGCTGATTTTCTCTGTGTCCAATAAACGTTTCGATAAATCCTGTACATTCCCTGAATCAAGTCTTGTACATATTTGCGTTATTTTCTCATGGGAAACATTTAATTCGGCAGCCTTTGAACATTTTCTTGGATCTGCTTCTACACCTATTAAAGTACACTCAGGGCATTTGGACGAAACTTCTCGATCTATGTAGCCCTGAAGATATATTCATTTATAAAATAAAAATCTGAAAAATTAATTCAAACTATGTGAGTCCTATTTGTGTAATCGAATAATCTTTATGTACTTTCTTCAACCACTAAAATATATTACTATCTTTTTCTTTAAAACTGATACAAATAACCAAGTTTGTGCTTACCAACCCAGAGCCGATATCAATTATTGTTGTAAGATCATGTTTTTTAATGATTTGGGACACAAAGTGGCCCAAACGGCTGACTTCATGTAGCTTCTTTGGATTTAGACGTTTCTCCCGTTGCTTTTCATCTGTTTCACAAGGTAATTCTGAGACGGGGATGTCTAATGTGAATTTATTGCAGGATTTTAGAAATTCAGATAAATCTTTATCAACATCTTCCTGCAAATACAGGAGTTTAAACACAGTTGTTTATTTATTTATTTTTTTGAGATTTTGTAAATTACGACTTACCGTTTCTCCACGAAAAACTCTGTCGAGTTTTTCCAATGGTAAACATCCTACACTGCTTACAAATTTTTCGTTGTTTTGTATTACTTTTTCAATGAGGACATGTGTCAGCCGAGATGTATAAATCCAATCCCAGTTTTTTGCAAAATCGACTACATTGCTTAGATATTTCTGCTTTTCTGCAATACTTTCAGGTATTTTCATATCTGAAACATAATAAAATATGTTTATTAGATCAACTAATATCATTTTAAATTTATTAAATTCACTTTACATTGAATAAGTAATACACCTTTGAAGAGATATTCTTCCTATCAAAGTGAATCACAAAAATAACACATCTTAACAAACATTAGGTATATGTTAAGGCATCATTTAATAACATTTAATTAAAAATTAAAATTTAATTTTTGAAATAAAATAGTAATATAGCAAAAATTCCAGTTTTACATAGTGCTTAGAATGAAAATTGTATTTTGTAACTATATATAAATTTTATGTGCTTATAAAATGCAACAATAAGGATGTTATGTTTGCTAAATCTAATGAGGTATCTGTGGTTTCCATTTTTTTATGGTATGTAAAAAATTTATAAATTTAAGCATTTTTCCCCATAAACTTTGCTGTTTTATAGATTGGCTAAATTTAAACAAGTACTTATAATCATAAAATAAACAAAAGTTTCATTGGAGTCAAGAAAATTTATTCTGTTATCCGTTTAACCCAGTTTTCTTTAGTTCTTCCTAATATGGACGGATTTGATGGGCCGATCAGGGCTCGACCTTGGGTGACCGAATTCAAGTATGAGCCCACTCTGATAACATCATCCTTTTTCAGCCGCATTATTATCTCCCTGTGACGCTGTAGCTCATCATCTGAGATACCAAAGAGGAAATTGCGTACACCCCTGGATCCTGGTGGAATCGGTGCATCTATCGACTGAAACACACCCAATTTGGCTTCCTCAACGTCTTGGTCTGTAAACTCTCCTAACCTCAGCCACTCGAAAGCGGCATTGAACGTATTGAAGGTGTCAAAAGGTTTTGGATCTCTGTAAGAATAAAAGCTGAAAATGCCTGCAGTCGACACATTTGCACCAGCCCCGTAAGCACCCCCTTTTTCTCTGATTTTTACTAAGAGGTATTTGGAAGTCAACAGTCTTGCCATCACTCTGAGTATGGGAAAATCAGGATGTGTGTACTCGACAGTTGGAAGGCAATAAGCAGCATAACTTACAGGGAATGGCAGAATGTGATGAATCGCATAAATGCCCTTTTTAAAGCTTTCCGGTTTAGACAACTCAAAAGGACGTTTGAAATCGCCGGGAATACTTTTTAAAAATCCCTCAGTGCAAGGTAAAATTTTATCCTCTGTTTCTGGGCTAGTATTAAGTGCTAACCGCATTAATTTTTTCTTCAATATTACATCAGCAATACCATTCAACATTTCTAAACAATCAGATAAATTACTCTTTTGTGATAATTCCTTCATTGTTTGAACAAAGGTGAGACCACTAAACTGCTCTTTTTTGAGTGAAGAGGATGAAATCAAAGATGCAGCCATAGAAAGGGCATAGAGGTGGCCACTGTCAGCGATGCCATGGATCACATTAGAGGCTGTTATTTTTACAAGGGTCTCAAATCGTTTTTGGTCCTGCAGATTCACCGAATTGAATATTTCTGACCAGATACCCATCATTGCCTTTATATTCCTGTCAAGGCAGAATGATGAAAATGCGACTCCCTCTTCATAAGAATTTGTGTCATAAATATTTTCTGCGATATGAGGTGAAAACGAGATACCTCCTGTCTTCAACTGTATCTGCTGGTCCATTTGTCGGTAGTCGTAATGCTTGGTACCCATTTTTGTAACAACAGAGCAGAACAATGGAAGGACATTTTTTGCTTCGTCGGATAAAATCTTAACATTGATTATACCTCTAAAATAAGTGAGACCATTAGTAGGATGCAAACATACCTGTGTAGGTACTCTATGAATCGCGTATCCTTTGAGTTTAACTCGATCTACATCACTGTTTAAATTGGATATGGTTAACGTAGGCAGGACACTAACATCTTGTTTCATTTCTTGGTCTTTGGCAAGTTCCAACCCTTGAGTAAATATGTTGTCTTTCTGTAAAGAAGGAATATTTGCGAGTTTCTGCTTAAGCAGTTCATTTTCAGCAGCAATATCTTTTGCCTCATACTCTTCATCAGGGCTCATTGTCAAAATCAGCTGATGAGCATTATCTTTGAGCATTTCTTGAACCAGATCCTGAAAGTACAGAGGGTTATCGGCCAAGCATTTTCTCAATCTCATTGCCTTGTCATTAACTTTTAACATCTTAGTTACATCACCGTCATGATTCCAAATTGGAGTAATAGCAAACAACACACCTAGCCCAAAGTCAGCAGACTGATGTTTTGTATTCAGTTCGATGGTGTGCAATATACTTTTAATGCTGTTTTCATCAAACCCTTCTTCTATGACTCTGTCGATAGTTTTATGATAAATCTCTACTATATTGTCAAAATCATTTGGATCTACACAAGAAAGGCCAACAGAAAATATACTATCTCTGGTCTGTGCATCATAACCAGTGACAGGATTAAAACCACCACCTATGTTGGGCTCGACTAGAGTTTTATAAAAAGCCGAATTGGGACCTTTAACTAACAATTCAGACAAAACTTGCATAACAAAAGTTTCTTGAGGCGATCGGATATCATTGCAGAGCGTAGAAACGGCAATAGTCGATTGTTTTCTCAAGTTGCTTGTAAATGGGTCAGGTCTACAATATATCATTTTTCTTCTTTCTGTTTCCCAACGTGGCTCAGATGGAACTTTTGTCGCTTTTCCATAGTCTTGTAAATCAGGCCAGTCAGCCAGATAATTTTTATTTATGAAATGAAGTGTGTCTTGAAGAGGAAAGCTTCCATAGCTATAAATCCTACAGTTGGATGGATGGTAGTATTTTTTATGGAAGGATTTTAAGTCAGCATAAGTCAGCATAGGTATGACTTTGGGGTCACCACCAGATATCACACCGTATGTATGGGAAGGGAGGATGTTGTTTAAAAGCGCCTCACTAAATATTGATTGGTTCTCTGAAAAAACACCCTTCATTTCATTAAAAACAACACCTTTAAAAATAATAGGACTGCTTCGGTCATTTATGTTCTCGTGCTCAAGCCGCCAACCTTCTTGTTTAAAGTCAAGCTCTCTCAAATTGGGCCTAAAGACTGCATCCAAGTAAACTGACATTAGATTGTTAAAATCAGTGCGATTTTGCGTTGCAAACGGATACATTGTGTAATCCGGTCCAGTAAAAGCGTTCATAAATGTGGCCATGGAACGGTTTAACATCTTGAAGAATGGGTCCCTGCAGGGGTATTTGTGACTCCCACAAAGTGTAGTATGTTCTAGGATGTGCGGCAATCCAGTTGAGGCTGTAGGTGTAGTCCGGAAACTGACAGAGAAAACGTTGTTCTTATCATCACGCGCCAGATGTAAATAATCACATCCAGTCCGCACATGCCTCAGTCGTGTCATGGACATATTGAATTCTGGCACAAAACCCACCTTGTTCACTAGAAAGCCTTCAATTTCCATTCCCTCCTTTAAATCTCGCTCTACAGATCTTTTCATCGCTTCCGCACATCTTGCATGGGATCTTGAAAATTTACGAAAACTATGGGTATACCACATCTGAAAATAAATTGTTTATTAGCAATTAGCACATTTAATGGCGAAGACAACACAGAACGTGTTTAATCCATTAACAAAAAGTTTCTCAAAGCTAAGTAGCACTAGTTTTCAAGAAGCAGTACTAAATCGCAGAAAAAATTCTATTTAGCTAGCTTAACTGCCAAATTTGTTCTTTAAATTTGGCTTTGCAAATTATGCTATAGTTCACCATTTATTACTTAGTCCTTACTAAACCTAAATACTTTAGTCACCAAAATGGACGTTTATGTTGTAGTATGGTTAAGTTAAGTAACAAAAATTATTGTTTATCATAATTTTGAATGAAGACAGAACATCCAATCATTTGTAAATAAATCTCAAGACTATAAAGAGACTTTTTTTATTCCTTCAGATAAGGCAACAGTTACATTATTAATGTTTAAAACAATATGAACTGATACAAGAATTTCGCGTAAAAGTGTATTCTTTTGATAAAGGAATAGGAAACGAAAACGAAAAATAGAACAGTTAGAAATTTTACCTCGAAACCTTGTACGTCTCCTGACTGATATTGAATAAATGGATTGGTCTTGTGTACGAAGAATATAGGTATTGAATAAAATATAATGTAAAATGTAAAATATTATAAGGAAAGCTTATAATATTTAAATATTTTGAACACAAAAATTTTGGAAAGTGTCACCATGTGGCGAAGGCTACACTAAGTAACGAGGGATTTCATTCGTTGTTGTTGCTAAGGTGAAAGTTTCACGTGTTGCGTCACTTTAAGGGAAAATAAGCTAATAAACAAAAGACCCAATTTATAACATTTTTTAACATTATTTTCAGTAAAAGATGGATAATTGTTTGGTTAAGATTCAACAGAAACACATTAGGCTTCAAAAGGAATGAAGCCTTTTCTGGTTATAATCACCACACTCAATTTATCACTTACGGAAAAAACAAATACAATACAAACTAAAACTCCATTTCTTACTAACCAAAATCAATGTAAATTCTTTAATTTTTTCAAATATTATCCATGAAAATGTTTTAGAAACTGTCTTATTACTTTATTTAAGACAGCTGGTTCTGATCTTAAAAAACTTTATGAAACTGAGGAAATATCAAAAGTCTAAAAAAACATTTGGAAAGTATTTTTTTTTTCGATTTATCCAAATTGAAGCCTCGGTTGAGTCGACATTTGCGAGTTAGCGACTTTGGCCTGTTGCTACTTCAAATTGATTCCCTGTATCAATCTTCATAAAATTTGGTCAAAATATCCACAAAAACTTTATGAAACTAAGGAAATATCAAAAGT